>NC_142009.1:182464603-182807103 GCF_049901735.1 Notechis scutatus
AAACGCATCTGAGTTGTGTTGGGGATAAATGAAAAGTACAACAAACTTTGCTGTGATTTGCCTATAGTTTACATCAATGTTACCTTTCCTGCCCTCCTAATTTAAGCATGCCTGAACTCCTGTCTGCTTGCTGAATTTATTTTGAAAAAAACAAACAACAAGGTGATGACAGTGGGTGGTAGAGGGAGCTCTGCTAAAGCATCTTTTTGTTCCCTCTTGTTAACAGGCAGGATATTATTCATAACAAGAGCAAATTTAGTGCTGAATGTCATAGCTGTAGAGTCTAAAAATAAGGGAATTTGACTCCAAAAGAAACCGCAGTTCTGAAGCTGTCAACATGCTCAACAGGGGTGCCAGCCATACATTCTCTGGCTAGCAAGAGATGGAGTTCTAAAGTTTGATCTTCTTCCATGAAGTTCATCATAACTATCCATCTGGTGTCAAACTGAAAATTAGCTTTGATAGGGAAACAAAAGTTATAACATATCAAAGCATCAAATAAACTATCAAAACTACACACATGGTTGGAAAAAATGATAAAGCAACACATAGATTTGAAACCTGAAATATTTTTTATAAGGAATGGTACCTGAAGGTTACAGTAAAGAAAAATCATATTTAATTGTACATGTATTTATAGCAGCTAGAATAGTATTTGCTCAGAATTGGAAAAGCGATAAGATACCGATAGAGGGAAAAGTAATTGAGAAAATATTTGAATGTGCAGAGATGAATAGGTTAACACTGAAAAATGAAAAAGAAGAAATGGAATATTACATGGTATGGGATCTATTTTATCAATGGTTGGAAAATAAAACAAATTAAAATGAATTAGAGAGAAACAAATTAAGATTATTAAATAATAATAGATATATCAAATAATAGCTATAAAAATGTGATCATTGTTACATTGGTAAGAAAAGTATTAATTATAATTGTAAGCACAAGATATATGTACCCAGTAGACACATGCTTTGAAATGAAAGATGGAATTGTTGTAAATACAAAATAAAAAACTTCTTCAAAAAAAATAAACTATCCTATTTTGAAAAAAAAAATAAAGTGGAAATATCTTAAAATATTGTTAGAACAAATTAATCATTTAGAAAAATAGTCATATAGCAGCAGAAGAAAGGGATGGGTTGGAAACAATGACAATTGAAATCTGTCTTATTTTGCAGATTTAAATTTGTGTCTCATTGAATTAAAAGCATGTTTCAGAATTTTGTAGCATGTACCATGTTCCAGGTTAAATATGTACAGCTATCAGTGTGCCAACAAGGTAAGACTTTGAGAGAACTCCCTTCAGCCTAATTCTACAATGGCCACCAAAAGCACAGGCCTGACTTATCAACACTCAAGCAAGTGGAAAAAAATGCATGTTATTATTTAAACAATTCCTCCAAAGTCTGTAACCTAACTGTACCACTGATTGAATACAGGCTATAAAGAGCCTTTCAACATTTTCAACCAAATCTGTGGACACAGATTTTCTTTGTAAAATGAAAAAAGATCTATGCAGTAGGGTGTTTTTTTAATTCAAAATACCCAATAGGAGAAATAGAATTTCCCATATCATTTACTATAATTAAAGTGTCAAAAGCTGGACTACTGGGAACCAAACAAAATGACATTTACACATATACCCTTGGCTGTCTTAAAATGAAATCAGTGCCTGAACCTGATTGCCTATCAGAATTGTCTGGAATACTATTCTCATTTGAAATATCTTCTATGCAAATTCTGTTTTATTAAATGAAAGAAGAAGTGGTACATAAAAGTAGAATAAATATATCCAGCACAAATTATTATGATTTCACAAGAGGGTCATTTTTTCTGTTAAAGCTTTGGTTGGATTCTCCTTCTCTTTCTTCTTTTCAATTTATTTGGGCAATTTTTGAATTCAATAAATTATAGTGTTATAATTGGTGGTGGTGGTGAGGAACATCAAAACTTCCTGTCAGTCTGGGCCAACTCAGTCTTTGACAGTTGTTTAATAGAGTTTGGATCCCAGGAATTCATGCCAACAATTGTTATTTTTTTATTTGAAAGTGACCATTTGAACCAAAGTAATGTTCATTGTGATAAATAGCCATTAGCCAGATAGCTGAAATACTAAAGGGGAAGACTGTAAATGTGCTGACTCAAAATACATTGTAAAACATGAACTATAGTCTTCTAAAGTGTCACTTTGTTCTAAATATTGCACAACAATGTACTACAAGATAAACAAGATATGGGTACATTATACATACATACAGGCAGGCAGGCAGGCAAGCAGACAGACAGACAGACACATTATATTTACACCAATTCTCTTTCAATAGGCAAACATAATGGAGAAAAGGAATAAGATGTAATAAACAAAAAGTAAAGAAAGTAAAGAAAAAAGTAAGGAAAAAGAAAAGGAGATAGTTAAACATAGTTTACATCAGAAGTCAGTGCAAAATTTTTTATCTTTGTATCTGTACAGACTGGCCTTCCTTGCAGTTGATCCATACAGTGCTTCCAAGTGGTCAATTCTTTATAAATATCTTAACCTCTCTTTTTCAAGTTGTCATTCATTCAACCACAGCAACAGTACCCTGATATTCCTTTTTCCCTATGGCATCTATTCACTCTTCCTTCATGTATTTCTTTTATTATTTTACCCTCATTCATTCAGGCCCATAGCCTGTATGAATGAGACATCCATCACGGCACATCCATCACGACATCATCACACAAATGGTTGTAATTATGTAATGATGTTGTGATACATGTACTTCAATTATACAATTTGAATCATGATGCATATGTCATCTGTTGTCTCCAAGCTTTCACACACACACACACACACACAGGGTGCTATGTCCTCATACATTCTGTTCACATTGGATAAATTTTTGAATCCAATCCAGATTCATTCAGCATTCATTTATTCTTGAATATATTCATTTATTCTTGTTTGGCTACACCTACTTTTTAAGGACTTCATTACATTCAGTTTATATTTATCTTGACATATCTAATTCTTCTGTTGAATGAATTGGGCAGATATCTGCTCTTGTTCGCAGAAAATTTTGCTTCTTTCACAAAAACAAAACAGAAATAATTTGTTGCAACAGACTGGAATCTATTCAGTACCTTTTAACCAGCGCGTCCATGTCTTCAAATTTCTCTATCATTTGTCTAATAGATGTAATAGCTAGCTTTTCATAATTTATATAAGGTCACACTATATCTCCTTGAATTTCTCTTTATTTTTCCTGTTAAACTCAATGGCCTTGGTCTTTGAGGCATTAATTTTCAGATCCATACTCATCTATCTAATCTTTGCGCCCAATAATATGGGTTCTCAGGTAAGAACATGACATTGGCTGAAAAGAACAGTATGCATTTATATATGGTACCAACCTACAGAACTCTGTGATGCCCATTAAGAACCAAGGGGCCATGCACACTTTATTTTCATGATTGAATTCAGCAATCACTCTTGAACTCCTTATTCACGCAAAGCATTTCAGTCCTATTCATTTATTACATTCCTCTCAAAAATCAACAAATATATGGTAAATATTTTCACATTTACATATTTCAGAAATAATTCGTTAAAACAAGAAACTGCCCTGCATACCTTATGCCTAACATATAATCTTACTGCTCATGATAAACATTGTTGTTCCTCCTTGGATCCATCCTTTCCAAACACTGTCTCAAGCAGTTTGATCTAGTGGTTCAGGCACCAGGCTAGAAATTGGCAATCCTAGATAACGGCAGATATTTCTCTCTCTCTGGGCACAATGAGTAATTGTCTGCTGTGAACTCTGCATAGGTTTCAGGAAGGGCATCTGGTCAGTAAATGCTCGAGCTTTATTCAGTTGCCCCAATTCCCAATTCCACCCTGATGCAAGGGATTACAAGATTGTTAAAAGAAAAAAAAATGTTTCTCTTTTTGAAGTTGGGTTATTTCCCTCTTGCTTTCATTTCTTTCCTTTTTCCACATCTACTTTTAACCCGATCTGCTTTTGACAGTAATAGGATATTGTCCTGTGTCCAGAACTATTTCTCACCTGAACAATAAAAAGATTCTGTCTTTTTTTAACTTTAGCAATCAAATTGCTAATGATTTTAATTAATTATTTTCCCATACATTGTTTTAAACAAAAGCTCATGAAACAGTATTGTTATTCATTCTCGGGTTCCAATTTTTTTCTACTTTCATGTATCATTCTCACCTAGCCATTCATATCATACAATACAAAAAATGTTCACCTAGATCATATTCATTCAGTATATTGTAAGTTTCCCCCCCTCCAAAAACTATCCTTGGTTCTTCTGTTATCATTTTTCAGGATGGCATAACAATGCAGTAACCAAGCTATGGATTTCTATTTTCCTATGTACCCACAACAATTTAGGTAACACCAATTCATAATTTCCAGCTATGACTGAAACTTCCTGTGGATTCATAAGGTTTGATGGAAAACTTGGTACAAAACACCACTTTACATGTTTCTTCTTCTTTATTAAACAACTATACAAGACAACTATTCTGCCTTTTCCTGGCTTATTTTACTGATAAGAAGAGAAGCGAGTAAAGCTTTAGTCTGAGAATTTAAATGAACCACAAGTAGGTTTCTCTTTCTTTGCCTCTCTCTCCCTTTCAGTTTAGTTGTGCAGCTCAAAGTTCTGTAAGCAAGTATATGTTCGAAAAACATACTTTAGCAATGCATAGGCACTCTTCTATGCCTCTAAACCTTTTAATTGCTACAGTTGGGTTTTAAGAAAGGGGTTAAAGATATTGGCCAGCAATTTTTCTCTGTCAGTCAAGCTGGCAAGTGGCTTTTCTCTGTCTGATAAAACCTCTTATCCTTTATCATATTAATCTCTGAGGGATCATATGTGAAAGGTCTCCCAAGGCACCTCCTGTTCTTTGCTCTAGACTTACCTCTACAGATTGTGCCCTCCTTCAATGCCTTCTGTCATCTTAGCCCCAAGGCAAAACTTCAGCAGTGTAACATTGCCCAGTCCATTTTAGGACTGCAAGTCTTCCCATACATTTTCCTAAAACCAACAGCTATTCAGCAGAGATTGAGATATTAGAGATACATTAGAGATGCCTAAGATGTTGCATACCTCCTTCAAATTCTCTCTGTTGCTTTCGTTCCGAGTTCCTCTGGTAATTTAAGACTCCATTTTTGTTCCCAGCCTGATAGCTCTTCCTCCTTCTGTGGGAACAATTTTATATGGGAAACTAAAGTAACTCTTGAATCCAGTTTCTTTTATCAACTGTCTAAAACAAAAGTTTTCTTTGTGTGTCTATGTGTATATAAGAACAGCCAAAAGGAAGGCATGTGTGAAAGCAGGCTGTGTATTGACACATTTTAACCCTTTTATTTATAATTTTATCTTTTTTTCCACTACCCTTCAAGTATTTATCAGCTCTACTCCACAAGATCAGATCATTTTTGTTCAGATCTATTATTTTTTCCTTCCTTCCTTCCTTCCTTCCTTCCTTCCTTCCTTCCTTCCTTCCTTCCTTCCTTCCTTCCTTCCTCATTTACCCTTTATACATTAGCCACATGCCATTGTCATTACCAGATGGGCCCATAAAATTGATTTTTACTGATTATCATGACTTTGGCTAAATGAGTATTTCATATAAAACTTTTTCATAAGTTTATAGATACATTTATCAGTCTAGTCATGCCAGCGCCACATGCAGTCTTCCCATGCTAATGATAAAAGCAGTACCAATGAACTGAGGCATAGTTTGGTCACTGTGTCACAAGCATAACCAAAGTCCAGTTTTGTTCTTAGCATGCTCAAAATATTCTGTGCAAGCCGGGATCTCTAATATGAAGATCATCTTACAAGGTGTCAGACTTCTACCATCATCCCAATATATGCTCAGGATGGGAAAAAGGATAATATATTGGTTTGAAACAGAGTAATAAATATCAAATGTACAATTTTGAAAGAAAAATTGTCATATTACAACATCCTTGTTATATAAACCCACCTATAGAAAATCCACCTGATAATGATTTTTTTTTCCACAATAGGAGTGAAGAGGTAAAATATTTTCTACTGAATAAGAATATCTATTGTGACATATTTGATATTGATACAAAAATATTTAAAGACGTACCACAGTTAAGAAAGAATTTTCCACTTCCTATAATCTTTATTTCTACTGGGTTTTCTGAATTGTACAATTCAACTGAAAAGGAGGCAAGAACAAGTGAGATCAAATGAAGGAAAGGCTAAAGAGAAGAGGGTACACATAACATTTTCTTAATATGTTTCTTCAGAACAGAGTATGACAGCTTACCAGGTACCTGTTTAAACAAGTTTTAAAAGTAAACTATAGATATTGCTTCAACTTGCCTCTGTATGGAAAGAGAATTTTAAGAAGAGGATTTAGTCATAATCCTCTTTATTCATTCATAACAGTACAGCAGCCAGGTATTTACTGCAAAATAATTCCTATAGAAATTCCTTAATCTTTATTTATGTGAACTCTTGTCTTTGAAAATTGATCAAAACCATGACCAATTTTCAAGGAACAGAGAAGAGATGGAATAATCCATTCATTAGAGCCCTTACTTCCCAGTTGTACAAATAACCTCAGGAGTACATATCCCTAATTACAATGACTTGTGGTTTTGGTTGAAGTATTAAATCATAACTGAATAGAGCAAATATAGAGATGCAGAGGAAATTCTGGAAGGAAACTGTTGAGGTAATTCCCTGTTAGGAGAATGAGTGCATACAGGGAGATGTAGTGAGAGTAGTGTTTGAATAATACACAAATAGCACACAGATACACTGTACAGTAAATGTAGGTTTTTACTTCCATAAAAGTTTAAGCAAAGTTCAAACACAGTCCAAGTCATTCACAGTTAAATCAGTCAGTGTTCATTCCAGGGATAATTCCAATATCAAAGTCCAGTATCAAAAACAGTTCAGTAACAAGACTTGCATCAAATCCAAGAATAACAGTCAATAGGGAAAAATGGAGGAACGGCAAAACTCTTTCCAACAGAAGGAAACAGATACTCACTGAGACTTCCTGAGACTCTCTAAACAACCCAGGTTTCTGGCTCCATCTTATAGCCATTTGAGTAACCACACCCAATTACAGTTTTAGGATTCCTTTAAAGAGACAGTATTAAAATGTCTATCCTGGTTTATATATTTCTAACCCAAATAGCTGTTAGGTGACTTACATTCCTAACAGAAACCTAGTCTATGAACTATTATAGTAGACACAGTGGAATACATTGTGTGCCATTGTCCAATATATTGTGTAGCCCTTGTGTTAACACATACCTATGTATTTGTCAACTATGTACAAGACCAGTGGAATTATTTACCATAACATCTGTGATGGCCACTAATGGATGACTTTACAAGAAACTGAATAAATTCACAAAGGACAGGTTTTTCAAGGATTATTGGCCTTGAAAATCCAATGTTACCCGCAGATTAGGGGCAATAGACATCCCATATCTGGTTGCAGGACAACAATAGCAGGAGATTCCATGGGCAGCTGTGAAAAACAAAATCGTGGACAAGGATGGGCCTTGGCCTGATCTAACAGATTTGTTTATATCTATTAGTGCTATTGAATATTTTCAGGTAAACTCAGATCTTTTTGGATATGACCCAGCAGGATATCAAATAGATTCCCCAGTAGCTTCATGTGATATCTACATTAAATCCTTTGGCTCTTTCCCCAGTTGCACCTATTCTCAGCATAAACAAGCCCTGGAAATATCACTTTTTTTCTTTTGTATGCCTTAGGCATTTTCTTTACTTCATCTCTTCATGTCTGAAATTGCTTTACATCCTTGTTAGCTGTAGATTGGTGGACTAATAATCACAGAGACCATTGTGTATAAGAAGAGGCTGGACATTTGTCTGAAATGTTATTAGGGTTTTCTGTTTGAACGGGGTTGGACCAGAAGACCTTCATGGTCCCTTCCATCTCTGTTATTCTGTTAAGGATTGAGAGTATCTTCATCCTTTCCCTCGAGATTCCAAAATTACCTAAGCATGTAAAACAATCTCCTTCTCACTCCATTTGTGACTATTCATTTTATTTCCTTCTGCATGTGTATGAGAGAAATACTGGGGGGAAGGCAGGGGTGGGATTCTACCAGTTCTGTCTGGCTTTGTAGAACCAGTAGCTCTGAAGAGCAGCAGACACAGAACCGGTTCTGTGTCTGCTGCTGTTTTGGACCACCTGCCCGCCCGGACTCTTACCTGACCTTTATTTCCTGCTTTTTCAACCTCAGCTGTGTTGTGAGGCACAGCTGCGGTTGAAAAAGCAGGGAAAAGTGGCTTTTCAAATGCTGCGCACCCACGTGCAGCGCTGCTCAGCTGTCCGAGCAGCACAGCTGACGATGTTTCACATGTCAGGCATGTGTGCCCGCGATGCGCACATGTATGCAAAACATAAATCACTGAACCGGTAGTTACACCAGTCAGATCCGAACCCTGGGGGAAGGGAATACATTCCCCCTTATACATCTAGGAGCGTTCCCCATATGCATCTAACTCTGGCACAAGCATGGACTAGCAACAGCTTTTCCATTGCTCATATCTCATTGTGAGATGTGTGAGAAAGGGTTATCTGTGTATATTTTTTCTCCCTTTCCTGGCTCAAGAAGGACTTTGCTTGGAGGAAAGTTGGGAGATGATGATGGCTTGAAGCAGAGCCAGGAGAAACAGAATATGGATTGGCAGGGGAGAGGGACCTCAAATTTCATGCCTGCTGACATGATGGACAGCATTTTAGCTCAAGAATGGAGCAAGGCCCTTTGAGGATAAAATTCAATTATATTCATCATGAATCTTACCCTCCAGTTTTGGCAATTCAATGTGTAATGATGATTTTTAGTTTTTAAAGCTTAAGAATATGAATAAAATCCTTGATTGTGTTTGACCAACTCTTTGATGTTTGTCTCATCCTTCCTTTCATGGCTTATTACATTTACATGAAGGGGATGCTTGGCTATCTCCAAGAGATTGTATTTGTTTCCCTACATGAGAAAATGGCTCCCTCCTTTTGCCACATGAGAGCCAGTTTGGCCTAGTGGTTAAGGCAGGATGCTAGAAACTGGGAGACTGAACATTGTAGTCCTGCCTTAGACACAAAGCCATCGGGGTGATTTTGGGTCAATTACTCTCAGCCCTAGAAAAAAGAGAAAGCACTTCCAAAATCTTGGAAAGAAAACTGGAGGGACTAGTCCAGGTAGTTATCAGGAATCAACACTGGTTTGAAGACACACACACACACACACACACACAGAGAGAGAGAGAGAGAGAGAGAGAGAGAGAGAGAGAGAGAGAGAGAGAGATGGAAGGGTCAAATGACATTTAAAATGGCTGTCTTCCTCCCCTCCCCTCCCCTTCATTTAAACATAAGCTCCAACCATCAGTTCTTCTATACTTAATAATATTAAGTGTTGAAGTCTTCTGCTCTTAATAAAGTTCTGTATTTGACAGTTAGAAAGTGGAGATTCACTCCATACACTCTACTGTTATTTGAGGTTTTGGTATAAACAACAGTAATCAACTTTTTCAAAAGTGAGGGCATTTTTAAAAGGACGATTTTTTTTTAAATCCTGAGGATTATATTAGGTAAATTATATCATGAATACATACATTATTTTGATGTGGGTGTATTGTGGATTGCATTAATATGTAAATGCATCTTAAACCACTTAAAATAATATTTCAGAAGGGAAATTCTTATAATTTGGGAGCCACATTTATGATGGTTGCCTAACCTCACCCTTATTCACCATCAGGGTCTGATCTGATATACCATTTGCTGGTCATTTGCTGATCCTCTAGCACATATGCACATTGGAAATAGTAAAATATTGTATTCTCAGATGAAGGAAACCTTTTAAAATGTTTTTTAAGTGATTTATTCCTTTAACAAATTTTGTTTATTCAATTTATTTGCCTATTCCTTATATTATTTAAGTTTCAAATTAGGACATCTTCAAAGTGCTTTTTAGAATGCAGGTTTTAACTATGAAGTTCATTAAGATGTAATTTAGTATGCTGAATTTAGTTACTTTGATATCTAGTTGACTGAGATGTATTTTTTCTTAGTATTGCTTTGAAAGAGAATTTCTACTCTTTTCTAAGATGTAAATAAACATTAACATGATTTTAGCTTAATGTATTATAAAAAAGAATAAAACCATGGAAACCATCGATTTACTGCAAAGGTTTAGTTGCACAATAAAATCCCACATAAAGATAAATGAATATTTTTTTAGACAAAGCACCCAACATTACAGGAATTACTCTTTTGCATATTAACATAGCCCCAAATTGGCTTGACATAAGAGCTTCTGACACATATAAAGTGTTGGATTTTTTTTATATGTTTACAATAAGTTTAAATTAAAGGGTGTCATTTTATAAAAGCTGGCTTTTCCATTAGAAAATACAAGAGACATCACATAGCAAAACCTTTGTAAAATAAGATATGTTGATGTGTATCTATGTAAAGGAAAACATATATATCTACATACTGTATATCTTATGCACAAAAAAACTATGTTTTGCTTTTAGATAAGGAGGCATCTGCTTTCACTCTAAGGTAAGGAAATGTTTGTTTGTAATAAGCTAACACATTCCATTCTGTTGGCTAAATATTGGCTAAATATCTAAACTACAAAACCTTATTAAAAAGGAGGAACAATGTTTTGCAGCTACCCCTCCAAAGCTACTTGACAACTAATCAACTGGTGCATTTCATTGATATTTCCACCTTGGAAATGAACCAGTGGAAAAAGAAGGAATTTGATCCTTCTGACAAAAGCAATATCAATTAAGTAAACAGGAGGGAATAAATCCTGTAGTGGTTTTTCTTTAGAGATGAAATAGCATGGCTTAGTATATGAGGAAATATGCAAATTAAATAACCATTGCTAAATGAGTCTTATGGATTAAATAACTATTTCATGTGATGTGAACACACCCACAAACACACATTGTTCTTAGGTTTTTGTTTGGGCTGCATTATTTGGGACCTGAGGATGAAAATCTTCTACTTCAGATTACTGGAAAAGCAATAATATATTAAATTCTGGACTTATTTGAAAGAAAAGCAGAGATGGAAAACCCACCATCTCCAGAAAGAAACATATTTTTCAAAACAAAATTCTGATGGTTTGGGACTGGTAAACAAAGATCTAGACTAAACAAAGATCTTAGCAGCTATTACTTTTGCAGCAGTTCTGATAAGGGAGATATATGGACTTTTAAGAGTGATATCTTGTTTTTACACATGAAACTGCAGTTTGATTATTTAATCTTGTATATATACATTACCTCTGCCTCTGCCTCTGCCTCTGTGTGTGTGTGTGTGTGTGTGTGTGTGTGTGTGTGTGTGTGTGAGAGAGAGAGAGAGAGAGAGAGAGAGAGAGAGGATTATAGTCACACAGAGAAAGGAATGTGAAAGTAAAAGTAAAAAATTATTGGTAGAAGACAGGGAAACTGCACAATAGCCAAAGAACTGTAGGCTACAGACTGGATTGAAGGCCTTGCTGTGTTGACATTTCAGTCTATACAGAATATTCCAGTGGTGGGATTCAAATAATTTAACAGCTGGTTCGCCCAGGGTCAGATTGGCTGTTGTGAGAGGCGTGGTCTATCCCCGTCCTCCAGCTCTACACATGTGGGATGAGCCTCCTGTGATGGCCAACCTGACCCTGGGCAAACCAGTTATTAAATTACCCCCTCTCCACTCGCTATCTGCAATGGAAAAATGGGAAATGGAGCAGCCAGCATGAGGGAAGGAGGAGGAACAGGGAGAAGAAAGAGGGAAAGTGGTCTCCTTCTCTTGTGCCAGCCGCTCCATTGCCCATTTCTCCATTGCAGTGCTACATCATGTTGCGGAGCTTGCCCTATCCACCACCACCCAGATGCCCTTGCTTCCCCCAAGAAAGGTGGTCAAAGAAAGACAATTCCATCATATGCTGAATGCCATAATTAAACCATGTCTTCTAAAGATGCCATCTCTGTCACTGGATAAAGTGAGGCACGCGACTCAAGGCAGCAAGTACCTCCAAGAAGCCCCGCAGCCGCGCCGGGGCCGGCGGGGGGGGGGGGGGGGGGGGGGGCGAGGAAAAGCGGAGTGGGGGGGCGCGGGCTTGCACCCCGGAGAAAGAAGGCGCTGGGGTGCTTTGGGGGAGCTGGGCCGCTGGGGGTAAAGAAGAGAGGTGTGCCAAGGGAAGTGCGCGTGGGAAAGGAAGGGGAGGAGCAAAACAAGGTGGGAAGGCGCGCAGAAAGGCGAGGGTGGGTCAGCAAGGGGGGGGGGGAAAGAGCAAGGGCGGAAACGGTTGAGTGGGTCAAAAGGTGCAAAGCAGCTGTGTTTTTTGTGTAGAGGACTGGAATGGTTTTGGTTTTCTGAAAAGGTGAGAGGCTAGGCTTTCCTATCCTTAAAATATAACTGGGTGGTCCCCGCCGAAAGGGGTGTTAGCTTTTTGTAGGCTTCTTTTTTCTTAAATACGGTTGAGCTGGCTGGTTTTGTATTAGGGAAAGTGCGCCCCTCGGCAGGGAAGGCCAAGGGTAAAGATTTAAATTGAGATGAAATAAATAAAACAGAATTAAGAGAGTGAAAAGAGAGGAGAAACTATATAGAAAATGTAGAATGGTAAATAAGATATGAAATGGTATATGAAAGTGAGCATGAAGTTGAATTTATGTCTGTACAAAAAAATGTAACCCGGGACTAAACTGCTTTCCAAAAAGATGTTTTATGTTTTCATGTTTTGTGTTTTGTTTGTGTATGTTTGTTTATTGAAAATTAATAAAAAAATAATTTAAAAAAATCAATAAAGTCACTGAATGTGACTCATAACCAGTTGGGCTGCTGCCTGGTCGCACACCGGTTCGGGCAAACCAGTAGTTGTGATGGCTGGCTGGGCCCGCCCACCTGCCCCTGCGCTATCCTTTCCATTTCTAACTCATTTTCTAGCTTGTTCCCCTACCCAGCTGCCCACCTGAGTTCCGCACTGCCCCTGTTGTACTCACCGAAGGTGCCTGAATTGATTAGCTACATGTTTGAAGCAGTGTTTCACTCCCCAAGAGGCGTGTGCGAGCGGAATGAGCACGCCTGCGCATACGCTCATAACTAGCTAATTGGTTTTTAACATAAGTGCAGCCCACCTGTTCAAAACACCTTTTGATCCCCTGGTCCAGGTACACAGACAAGCTGAATTGATCAGCTATCTTCTTTGATTGAAGAAAAGGGTAAAATTAAAGGATAAACTACAGAAAAACATCCTCATTTGATATATTTTATATTTTTTTACCTTTTCTCTTTTTAAATGTAAATGATATTATTTGTTATTGCACTTAGAAATTGATTTCTATTTGTATTTTTATTGCTTTATTACAGTGGTTCTTAACCTTTTTGAAAGAATCGCCCCCTTGAGCCATCAAGGAAGTTATCATCGCCCCCTTCCCCCAACATAACCTCTCAATCACAACACAGGGAAATAATTCTTCAATTTAAGCAAACACATTTTTTGTTTTCTTTAAAATTGTCATCAGGACATATCGATGCAAATAATTTATTTCCAATCTTTTCCCCATATCTCAACTGTGTGAAAAATTCTGATGCCACCTATCACTTTACTCACAAACTTTGTGATACATGTATTTCATTATTATCTTATTTATTCAAGACACTTAAATGCAATGACCACTGAAAACAAAATTTAATTGCAAGAAAATGAAATGCCTGAAAAAAAACCAGTAACATTTAACAATTTAATTACAAGTGAATTTTAAGACGCAAAAAGAAATATAAAAAGGGCATAAGAACAAACCGCAATGCAGGAACTAAGAATTTCAAGACGAAAACTCTGAAACTAAATTAAGATTTGAGGAAAATATATATTCATGCACACTGTAAAAAGGGTTAAAAAGACACAAAGAAAATTTTTACAGAAGGAAAGCAACAAAAATCAGAGCGATAAATTTAATGGCTAGAATGATAGAGGCTGCTGTGCAACACGCATGAAAATGAGCGATGTGTATTCACATATGTATGGTGTTCTGTACTGAAGCTAGCTGGAGGAACATTTTAAAACACAGTTCAATCCACTAATAGCGAGCAATCTGATGTTTTTGTATGACAGATATACAGTGGTTCACTGTATGAAAAAAGTCTCAAAAGGGTCCCCAAAACATCTTGCTCCATCACCCCCATATCGCCCCACTTCCATTCCTTCACCCCTGTGTCACCCCTTTTTGTTCCATCGCCCCACTGAAAAATGAAATCGCTCCCTGGGGGGCAATATCGCCCAGGTTAAGAACCACTGCTTTATTATATGGTTCAATGAGTATGATGTGCCTGTGTGATATTACTAAATTTGGTTATATTATCAATGTTCAGCTGAAGTTGATTCTCAAATACATCACTCAGGTTTGGAGAGGCTCAAAATAGATAATGATATCCTTTGGAATTTCTTACCCTTAGAAGCTGTATGTATTCACTATTCAAACAATACAGATTTGTGAAATCCATCACATATCCATTTCAAAGGAATCCATTACATCCTTTCTATATAAATTGATGGATTACAATGGGCTATACTCAGATATCTATGCTTTTGAGCAGGGGTGGGATTCTACCAGTTCGCACCTATTCACTAGAACTGGTTGTTAACATTCTAAGCATTTCAGAGAACCAGTTGTTAGAAGAAATTACTGGCCTAATCCTGTAAGGAAGGCAGGAAGGAAACATTCTGGTGTTGCTTACAGAAACTGCTTCTCCGTTAACCCTTATTACATTCTTGGCAGGACAAGACTTCCTGTCTCAGGAACTTCCCTGGAGTTTTTTCCCCCTCCTTTGCTGGTACTTTGCTTGTGTGGAGTGACCATTCAAAGTTACAATGGCACTGAAAAAAGTGACATATGACCATGTTTCACACTTACAACTGTTGCAGCATCCCCACAGTCATGAGAGACCAGGCGAGGAGATGCATGCCTCGATGTGAGTGATATTGAGTTGGCCACACCCAGCCAATAACATGACCACCAAGCCATGCCCACCAACTAAGCCATGCCCTGGTTGTTAAAAATTTTGAATCCCACCACTGCTTTTGACCCTTACCACTTAATAAAGTCAATTATTATTATAATTTGTCACATATTCAACAGATGTATAGACTGAATGTGGCACTATATCCACCTATCAAGACAATGGTGTATTGGAATATCTGCAATAAATGCAATTTCCTGCAAGCAAGAACTGGTGGGATTACAAAATAGACAAGGTAATAGAAAATGAAGAAGCTAAAGTGCTCTGGGATTTAGAATTCCAGTAGAGAAGCACTACCACATGCTGAACAATTGTTGGTAAGGCAAAAAAAAGTCTGGATAGTGGATCTTGTAGTACCTGGAGACAGCAGAACAGAACAGAAAATACTGGAGTCAATAACAAATAGAAGTAAAACAACTGTGGCAAAAAGAAAAAAGAAAGATAGTACCAATAGGAATAGTCATCTTAGGTGCAATTCCAGAATATTTGGAACACCACTTGAACACCATTGGTATGGAAAAAAATCACCATCAGTCAATTGCAAAAGGCAGCTTTATTTGGAACAATTTTATGATTATATGTCTATTTATTATATGTATATTTATGATTCTATGTATATACCGTCTGACTCCCAGCAACTCCTACCAGTTTATAAATTGCTAAAAAGAAAGAAACAACAGAAAAACCTAAAACAAGATTACAAAAAATACATAGATGGCAGAGAAAACAAACCCATATGGAAATTGGGAAGGAAGAAAAGAGGCATTAAATGTTCTTCCCAAAGACTTGAGCAAAGAGTGCCCTGGAAAATACCAGTAGGAAGCCCTTGGGTTTGGAGCTTCACCCTAGAGGGCAGTGGTGGAATTCAATTTTTTTTACTACCGGTTCTGTGGGCGTGGCTTATTTGGTGGGCATGGCTTGTGGTCATGTGACTGGGTGGGCTTGGCCAACTCAATGTCACTCACATCAAGGGGTGCCTCACCTGGCCCCTCCCCTCCCAGCCATTCCTTGTCACCCAGCCTCAACTTATCTATAGTTCTGTAAAAATGTTGTTCTCCTTTTTTGACTTTATTATCTGCATACTATAGATGTACTTTCATGGACCACTGAAAGGAGGAAATGGCTCACATGGTTTACTCAAGAGTGTGATAGGCAACAGACTTTTAAGGGGCTGCCACAAAGAAAGGGGGACGATGTATTTTCCAAAGAAGCAGAATGCAAAGAAGAAGCAATGGATGGAAACTGAACAGAGAGAAGCAACCTAAAACTAAGGAGAAACTTCCTGTGAGTGAGAACAATTAACCAGTGGAACTGCCTGTGTCCAGACGTTCTGGGTGCTCAATCACTGGAAGTTTTTCAGAAAAGACTGGACAGCCATTTCTCTGAAATGGTACAGGGTTCCCCCCAAGGTCCCTTTCAAGTGTTATTCTGACACCTTTCCCAGGATTTCTACTCAGAGTTTGGCATCCCCAGTTTTCTTGCTTGAGCTGGGGGTTGGACTAGAAGACCTCCAAGGTCCCTTTCAACTCTTGTTAAACACATGTGTATTTTATGCTCTGGACTATTGACATTGAATGCATGTAAACCCTGAAAAATATGTGGTAGCCCTGGGCAAAAGAAAGGCAGAAAAATCACTCTAGGTGTAGGAACAGTGTAAAATATTAACACATGATAAATAATGGAACAATTAAAAATAATAGCACAGAGTTTTATCTATCTCTCCCTTCCTATTTCTTTCTTTCTTTCTTTCTTTCTTTCTTTCTTTCTTTCTTTCTTTCTTTCTTTCTTTCTTTCTTTCTTTCTTTCTTTCTTTCTTTCTTTCTTTCTCTCTCTCTCTCTCTCTCTCTCTCTCTCTCTCTCTCTCTTTCTCTCTCTCTCTCTCTCACACACACACACACAGACACACACACACACACAAAGAGCACTTAACAGACAAGCATTTTGGAAGCAGCTCCTTTAAATTTCTCCAAGGCTGGAGTGGATTTCCCCACCCCCTCTGTCAGACCGCACTCTTTCTCACTCCAGACACTTTAACTCACATGGGGAAAGCGATACTTGCAGCATCCATGCCTTTTTTCCTTTCCCCTGGGGAGAAAGAGGATGTGGGGAATGGAAAACTAGGAGACCAATCACAAGTGAGTGACCGGGAGACCGGGTTGGGGGCATGGCCAGCCAGGGGTCGCCACCGGTTTGGCGACCCATGCCAAATAACCGCTACTAGTTCACCTGAGTAGGTGCGAACCAATTGAATACCATCTCTGCTAGAGGGCAGAGTATGCTTCCAGATCCCAATAGATGACATTGTTTAATCAAAGGAACCCAGAGTGAGACAACACTGTCAGTTCAAATTGCCCAAGCAGATACTATGGGAGACAGGCAGCTCCTCAAGTTACCAAACCCTTTTACCTTTTAAAAGATGGGGATCAAGAATAGTTTTGTATAGCATCATATTAGAATGCAGTAGTGCAGGCTAACTCACTGTTCACACCAGGAGTTAGACCCTCAGTGGCTCAAGCTTGACTCAGCCTTCCATCCTTCCAAGGTCAGTAAAATGAGGATCCAGATTGTTGGGGGCAAGATGTTGACTCTGTAAACTGCTTAGAGAGGGCGGTAAAGCATTGTGAAGTGATATATAAGTCTAAGTGCTATTGATATTTTCAAAATCTAAATTCTCACAATGAAGAATACTTTTAAATATGGCCATACAGGTATGTTTTGCATATATATGCAAGATCATATCAGAGCTTGGGTGAGAGAATGGAGAAATTATGTCAACTACAACTAATTTCAGAGCCAGCCGTTTCTCCTTAACTGATAAAATGAAATGCTGTGTGGAATTTCCACACTTTGGAGACACTGTAGAACAGGGGCGTCAAACTCAAGGCGCACAGGCTAAATCTGGCCCGCAGGGTGCTTAAATCTGACCTGCGGGGCCAGCCTTGAAATAGCAAAGGATTGGCCCACGGTACCTCTGGCAGCCAAAATGAGGCATGAGGGGTTTGCATGCTCCCCCCCGTGCCCCATTTTTTGCCTGGATGGCCTCCTGCAGCACTCTGCTGGCCAAAATGGGGCATGAGGGTGCACATGGCTCCCAGTGCCCTGTTTTGGCTGGCAGGGTGCTGCAGGAGGCATCTGTCCTGTCTCCCCCCCCACCCCCCCAGGCCAGGCCATGGAGGAGAACTATCATGCTGATCCAGCCCTCGAAAAAATCCAGTTTGACACCCCAGGTGTAGAGGTTTATTTTCTTTGCCTTTCAGTAGAAAAACAGAATAGCCAAAACCGGGAAGTGTGTGTTATGGGCTAAACTGTAAATTGCATGTAACGTCTTCTCATTCAAGCGCAGCAAAACACAAATTACACTCCAGAGATATTCACATGTAAGCTTGGTTTTGAAATAATGATTTCTAATAGGGAATTGAAATCTGTAGCGTCAAGGAGAAATCCCATTCACTCTGTTCCCTCTAATAAATGATTGGATCCTACTCTCTTATTTCTTGTGAGTGATTCTCACTTGCGAGTAATCATTCAGTTAATTCACAGTAACATGCAGTCTCCTCACTCAATTGTAGAATAAACACACACACACACACACACACCACTCGAAGTGATACTCTTTGCCTATTCATTCTGAGACAAAAGGAGCAACTAGTCACTTGGAAAGTAATTCCTTCAGCATACATTAATTTTCTCTCCTGAAGAAGTTCAGAATTCCTTGAATGATTAGACATTAATTTTCTCTCCTGAAGAGGTTCAGAATTCCTTGAATGGTTAGACAAGATTTCATCTATGCGAAGAAGCTGCTGAACTACTATCCACATAATCCCCAGGAAAGAGTGAATATCACCCTGCAGTCCGGAAATGATACTGTGATTTTGATCCAGCTGAAGTGGTACATAAGCACAATGATCGTGCATGACAATTAGCATGAAAACATCTCCCATTCAGACAATTCCAAGGGAGGTTCCTTGCTAAGGATGGGCATCCTATATCTTTCATTGCCGCTGGAGATTTTCACTAAACCAGACTTAGGAAAGCTGGACTGTGTTAACCCAAGCAACTCCTGACTGGGTTGTGGTGCTTTACATCTATAGGATAGAAATAGAATGATTCATTTATGTGAGTTCTAGCTTGTGTGACCTTGAAAAAGTGTAAGCAATTATTGCCAGCCTAATTATGTGATTCCTGAATGAGCTTCTGGACTCTGACTGAATCATTTTGTTTTTAAAAGTGACTTTTTCTCTAGAGATCCTATATTGTTACGTCTTGAAGAAATCTGATGTTTCTCAATTAAAATGTGTTGATGATTGTGAAAATTGGTGTAAGTCTGCTGTGCTTGTAAAAGGCAATCAGTTTTATACTTGAATCGCAGTGTAAATAATTTATAGACAGACTAAACATTTATTTATTTATTTTCTTTATTCTAATAGAAAATAGCCAGGCAGAATCCTGAACTAGGGCTCTCAAGATCTGGGTTTCCAGCGAAAGTACATTCTTGCTGTTTGTTTCTGATGGAATGGACACATTTATTAATTCTGTTTTCTCCCATACTCTTTTTTTACTATAAAGTCTGCTCAATTTGTGGCAAATAATTTATCAAATATGAATCATTCACTTGAACTGGCCAAAGGTTCCTTTATTTCCAGCAGGCAGAAGACTATGTTGAATTTAACTGCTAAATAGCTTCACTAGAGAAGAGTATCAGAAAACAATGAAGTGGTTACTTTAATGCAACCCTACAAGGGTAACTAAATACACAAGGATTCAGACTTAGACTTCAAAAAGTATTAAACCCCTGTGCCTGAAAGAAGAAAACTATCACTTGAGGTCCTACTAATTGTCATTTATGAAGAAGTTTATGAATTTTTAATAAGCTTATGTAATTTTTTTTAAAAAACACCCTTGTTCTCTTTCCTAAATTACTGCATCCGAAAACAACACTGAATATATTTTCTAAATATTTAGAGGATTGCAAACAGATTAATTAGGAATTAGAGTATTTTAGAATTAGGAGCAATCTGAGACAAGTTTGGCCAATGACCAGATGAATTGCATATTTGCCAAAGAATAGCAAAATTATTTAGGGCCTGCCCTGTTCTATACTGCAGGTGAAATAATAAAGAGGAAAAATATTTGTATGCCACCAATTTGCATATTGACACTGGACTTTTGATAAAGGAATTTTAACACAATTACCTTTTACTGTAATGTCAAGATTCTACAATAGAAAATCACCGCAAAAGATTTAAAGAGGAAAGGAGCATTTGAGAAAGAAAATGGAAGAAAAGATGGCACCATGCATACATTCCAGGGAAAATGTTAATTTAATTTTGATAATTTTAAAGAACTGTTTAAAGTCAAGAACTATGATTCTTCAAAATTTTACTGAGATACTGAGTCCTAAGTTTCATGTATTCACAACTATGTATACACTTATACTTATTATCTTGTAAACAATTGGCAAATCAAATAAATAAAAATAAATAAATAAAGTAAAAGATTTCAGGGATGTAGGGAAACCCCCATCTGCAAAAGAATTGTGTTGGCAATTATGTCTCCAATGTCTTGCAATTATGGAGTTTTGCAAAGTTTGAGCAATAACTTGCACTCACTAATTTATGCAGCAATCACAATTTTGGCATGAGGTTAGCTCTGCAGGCCAATAAAACAGATGAGCAGGCAAAAATGTCTTGGGCTGAAAAGACAATCGGCCTCAGAGGGCTTCATCATGAAGCCCATAACTAATAAGTATTTACATAGAATGATTTCACAAATCCTTTTGGGAAAGAGAAAAAGATTTGCATGTGGATGCAGGAGGCAAAATTCCAAGCAAGAAGAGCTTAAGCAGATTTGCATCTTTCAAGCACATCTTCTAATTAACCTACACATATAGTTTAGCCAAAGAATCATAAACAGTCTTGCCCAAGCAAAGGGGACATACGTTCCTATAGAAGGAAAAAACTGAGAAAGAAAAGGGAAATGGAGAAATGTTGAAGTGTACCCTATAGACATCTGGTTACTAAGGAGGCAGTAGAGATTACAATAAATACAAAGCTTTATTTGATGGGCCAATGGTGGTGATTATCTTGGCTGCTGCAACAAGTTATTCACTCTACATATCATAGGACCACAATAAATGGAAACAGACTGGCTGGGTCGGAACATAAACAATTGTTTATCATTGCATGTATAAGCCTGAAATTCATCTACTTCTGCCCTTCATCTGATTTTAAGCTACTGAAGATTTCATTGAATTGACATTTATTTATTTTATATGACCCACCCCAGCTGTGATTTATATAGCTATAATTAACTAAAGCAAACCAGCTTCATAATCAGTGCATTTGGAGCTGGTGTATTTATTTACTAGGGCTTATTTTGCTCAATAAAGTACCCAGTTTAGACATGACTTCAGATCTGACCATCTTCACTCTTGTGGTATAGCAAACCCTTAAGGGTCTATCCAGGCCATTAAATATCTAACACTAATGGCACTTCTATCTGACATCAGGATCCATGCTTTCCTTGTTATCGCTGTGATTTCTCCAACACATTCCTGGATATTGTTCAGAAATTCATTACTTAATCTTCCTCCCTCCCCCCACTATTTCAGATAAAACAAAAACAAAAAATAACAGTGGTGTCCCCCAAGGCAGGGTTCTAGGACCAACTCTCTTCATACTCTACATAAATGACCTCTGTGATCATATTAAGAGCAACTGCGTTCTCTTCGCTGATGATGTAAAGCTATTCAATACCACAGACAATACTGCCACCCTTCAAAAACACCTCGACTATGTATCAGAATGGTCAAACAAATGGCAACTTCAAATCTCAACAAATAAATGCTCTGTCTTATATATTGGCAAAAATAATAATAATCAGAAAATAAAATGCAAGCTGAATAGTCAAGACCTTGCTGATGATCCAAACTCTGTCAAGAACCTTGGAGTACTCATCTCTAATGATCTAAGTGCTAGAGCCCACTTTAACTACAGAGCCAAAAAGGCATTAAGAGTTGTTAACCTAATCCTACGTGGCTTTTTCTCTGGTAATATCACACTACTAACTAGAGCATACAAAACATTTGCTAGTCCAATACTTGAATACAGCTCATCAGTCTGGAACCCACATTACGTATCTGATATTAATACAGTTGAGAAAGTCCAGAAATATTTCACAAGAAGAGTTCTCCACTCCTCTACTCGTGTGATGTAGTAGTCTCTCAAAATAACCCAAAACATACATCAAAGTCTGGTAAGGCCTTCAACTTAACTTTACTGTTTTATTAGGCAGTTTAAAGTCACAAAAGTAAATAATGAGGTAAAAAGAAAACCAAAACAAACTGCATTGATGAGAGTTCCGAAGCAAGCCAAGATAACTAATCATAAACTCCAGGAAAATAACCGAGGAGAGTCCATGGGAAGAACGCCAGCAAAGATAAACCTCTTTCAAAGTAAACACTAAATTGACTCCAGCAATTCTGACTGCACAGTTACAAACTTATATACATAGCTCCCAACTGCAAGCCATGAGGAGGATCATGGTAATCTCCTCTTGAGTAGACCTCACTTTTCCCTGATCCTCTCCTTCCTGCGTGACCTAGGATGAATAGGGGATGGGCCTGGATCCTCCTCTAATTGCTCAGCCAGCCTCTGCCCTTCCCCAGGCTCCTCCACCACCTGTGGAGCCACACTCCCACTCCCTGTTGGCTGTTCCTCCTCTTCCTCAGAGTCAGTCTCACCAGGGGCATGACAAGTCATTGCAGAATACCTTATGCCACCAGACTTGAAATTCTAGACCAAGAAAACCTAGAACTCTGCCACCTTCGGTCTGATCTAAGTATAGCATATACAATTATACATTGCAATGTCCTACCTGCCAATGAATACTTCAGCTTCAACCATAACAATACAAGAGCACACAAAAGCACACAATAGATACAAACTCAAGGTAAACTGCACCAAACTTGATTGCAGGAAATAAGACTTCAGCAACAGAGTGGCCAACGTCTGGAATATTCTACCTGACTCTGTGGTTTCTTCCCTAAACCCCAAAAACTTTAACCTTAGACTGTCTACTATTGACCTCATCCCTTTTCTAAGAGATCTGTAGGGGGTGTGCATAAGCGCACCAATGATAAATACCGTCCCTGTCCTATTGTTTTTTTTTATTTTTCTTATATGTATCCATTTCATGTATTCATAACTATGTTTATACTTATACCTGTTATCTTATAATCGCTTGACAAAATAAATAAATAAATAAATAAATAAATAAATAAATAAATAAATAAATAAATAAATAAATAAATAAATAAATAAATAAAACTTCCTTTTCTGTTCCATCTTCACCTAATGATGGAAGGCAGGGATTAGCACTCCGTGTTCTCACATTCCAAGGAGATACTTCTCCCCCTTCTCCTATCTTCCTTCTCCTCCAATCTCAGTTTCTTACTCATAAAGTAGGATATTTCCTTTTTTTCTTCTCTCTTTTTCTTTTCTCTTGACTTTCCACTGTCCCACTCACAATCTGCACTTTCACATGGTCAACTTAGAGTACGGCAAGGCTGAATATGTTCTCTCTTGTCCCAAATTATCAGACATCTAGTTTTTGGATTGGTTTGCTCAGTCCAATTTAAACATAGATAGCTGTCCAATGTGTCTTTCTAGCCTCCTTATTGTAAATATATTTACAATAATGCATATCAGCAGTAACAGTGCACCTGTACCCTGTACTTTCTGTTTCTGCTGTTTATCTCTTTCTTTCCTTGGGTCTCTTCCTATTTTTTTTTTAATTTCTTTCCTTCTCCCTTTTAGTTTTTTCTATGTCACTAACCAAATAACCATTCTGTTTCCATAGTGGTATATATTTTCTGCTCTTTGGCAGCCTTTCCTCCACTTTAGCCAATCAAGTTTCAGGTGACATCACCTACAGCTTCTACAACCCTTTTTTTCTCCAGGCACTCAGAATAACCTGGACTTTAATTTCTGTCCTTAATTGGCTGTGTAGGTTCTATCACCAGTCCTTGTTCTCTCATTTTAAGTTGGTGGAAGCATTTTTTTTTCATGGCCTACCCAGGTAACACAATAAACACACAGTTACCACAGTTTAACATTGATAAAACCACCACAAATTGCTTTTATATTGGTTAATTCATCTGGAGAGAAGGCAACGTTATCATTTCCAAGGCATTTCCTTGAGCAGAACACTGGATTTCTGATTGATGGAATTGTGTTTTTGAGAGGTTTAACTATTAGTATTCTATTGAGTTATTGTATTTCTTCACAATTATTCTTTTCATTCCTGTTAAATATTTCTTTTAAGAAAAGTCAATTAAGGAGAATGATAATGATTCATGTAGCTTTATCAAAACTCATATATTAAAAGATCCACAATTAACTATGCAGGTAAAAGACTTTGATGTATACAAACTAAGACATAAAATAGTTTCATGGTGAAACTACAAATTTTTTTGCTGGTTAAGATGTAACTGGAGAGCCAGTTTGATCTAGTGATTAAGGTACCAGACTAGAAAGCAGGAGGCCATGAGTTCAACTCCTACCTTAGTCAACCCACCTGACAGAGTTGTTGTTATGGAAAAAAAAACAGGAGGAGGAAGGTATGTTGAACCATGTTCCCTGCCTTGATTTATTTGTAAAATTAATAAAGGGGGGATACAATTAAAATAAATTTTATTTATACATAGGTGAATAAATACATAAGTAAGAGAATCCACATTAGTTGTGGGGTTTTTTGATTCACAAAACAACTTGTTTTTCTTTTGTGGAAAGCCTTTTGTGGCATTGTATCTTCCTGTTCATTGATTATCTTGAATGTTAGTTTTAGACTTATAGTACTTCCCATTCAAGTGTTTATAATATTATAATTCTATATAACAGTGAACCAAAACTGCACTATATTTATGATGATTAACATGTTAAGATTTAACAATATGTGGAAGACCAGAAATATGAATTGAAACATAAATATACACAAGGCACTTATTCACTATCTATAGCAACCCCCTTCCCCTCCAAATTCCTTGAATATTGATTCCAAAAGTTTGATGATTCCTTGCAATTTGTTTCTGAGCAACTTTGAAGTGGGTGGGTGGGGAGAGTTACAGGGGAACTACCATCAACTCCAGTGTTAATCCCCCATACTTTAGTCACTTAAATAATGTTTATAGAACTTGTTTCCTGTGCTGAGTGAACATACCAGTTTCCAGAAAATCACCCTCAGGCCCAATTATTCTTACCTAGGAGCGTTCAAAGGAGTCTATAATCTGAAATGGCAGTGTGAGTATTGATCATAGTTGGAAAATTTTAGAACTGTGTCAGTAGGGTAAACTGGAATATTGATTTCCGATGTTAATATCATTGGCTTCAGGAAGACCTTTTCTAAGTGATACCTAGAAAAAACTTTTAGACATGTAGAAACATGACACCACACAAATCTATTAATCATATATGAATATGTTATTGATTAGCTTGACCATTTCGAGGAGATCTGTTGGGAAATTAAGCTCAGGTCTATGAGCTCTAGACTTTGGCTGTTAGTAAGAGTACTTCTCCAAGTATTCAAACTGGCTATTCTGCAAGATAGTACGAAAGATGTGAATTCATAATCTACTTAATAGCAGTTTTATATCAATATTCAGCAGAGGAAGGCATTGATATATCCATATTTCAGTAGATATTTGACTGTTATAGTAAAGATACTCTCCCAAAAATTATTGAACCTCAGTAGTCATTCCTGTTAGTTTATCCTGGTACATGGGTAGAGAAGTTGAACATGTGAAGAATGATGTGCAAGCCTTCTTGATCCCTAGAATGACTGAAAAACAAGCTTCAATACTAACAGAAATTAATCCTCTTGGGCCCTTAATGACACTGGTCTAAGAGTATGTGTCATGCCCCCGTCAGAGTCTGAATCTGAGGAGGAAGACGAACAGCCATCAGGGAGGAGGAGAGTGGCTCCATTGACTGTGGAGGAAACTGGGGAAGGACAAAGTCAGGCTGGGCAGAGCAGGGAAGAGATAGAACAAGGGAGAGGAGATTCAGAGGAAGACCAAGGCCCACCCCCCTTTCATCCTAGGGCATGCAGGGAAGAACGAAGAAGAGAGCAATGTGGGTTGCATGGCTTACGAAGGAGGAAAAGGCCCTGCTTCCCTTCACAAGGCACATCTAGGAAGTGGGGCTTAAAGGAGAACCAATTGGGAAGGGTGTTTGTTGGGAACAAACACTGAGTTTATCTTGTGTTGGCTGCTGTTATGAGTTCCTGGCATCCTCCCAACTGGTTTGATTTACTGCCTTGTTACTTCATATCTCCATATCTTGCTCTGCCAGATTTATTACCTTATTTTGCCTTGTTTATAGTTTAAAGTTTTTAGTTTACAATGTTTGGACTGGAATATCTGAAGCCAAAGGCTGGTGCAGGTTCGTGGGAGAGTTTTTCTCCAGACCTGAAGGTAACTGGGTCATTGGGGGCAAAGTTGGAGCTAATAAAGGGACCTGTACTTGTTCTCTGGCTGTGTTGCCTTTGTGCCACACCCCAGGTCACACAGTAACAGTTCTAGCTTCAATGAAAAATTTTTGTATCAATTTATAAGAAAGCAGAGCTATTAGTTAAGGTCTTAGTTTGGACATATATTCTACCTTTTATCTTGAGACCACAATATGGCTTATATTAGAAAATTTCATTTTTTCCCCACAATAACCATGTAAGATATATTGAACCATAGCTCCCAGTGAGTTCATGGTCAAGTGGAGATTATGAATCTAGATTTCTGTTGTTTAAGTCCAATATCTTAAACTTTACCCTAGACTGCAGTTCTATATGGGACTAATCAAAAATAAATGCCACTACTTCCTTAGAGCTTTTTCGTTCATAATGAGCTAGAATCCAGAGAAAGTAAGAGAAATTAATGATAAATCAATTGAGTCTTGCTGTGTTAGTTATACTGATTCATTTTTGAATCAGGCCATCCAGTTTCCACAAATAGAAATTAAACAGTGGGACCATTGATTGAAAATTCATTGTAAAAATGAAGTTCATACAATAGTAGAACAACTGAACAAACCACAGGGGTATGGTATTTGAGGGTAGATACTGTAAATGTGAGTGCACTTTTTCCAGATGTATTTTATATTTGACAGCACACTATCAACAATAAAATCCTGGGAAATTTAAATATGTGTGTGGATTTGATAAGTAGCTGGGGAATTATGGGAACTGAATTCGACACATTTTAGTTGCCAAGTTTATGAAACATTGCTTTAAATTAACTGAGCAAACGTGAAGGGCAGAAAAGAAAAAGAAAAAGAAAAGAAAAGAAAAGAAAAGAAAAGAAAAGAAATAGCAACTTGGGACAATTTCATAGCCTAAAGTGGAATTTGCTGGAAAGTGAATTCATACTATATTTTGAGGGTATATTACTGATGTTTTTTCCAAGGAATATTTTCCCAAACATGAAGCTAATTCTCTTCTTTTTTCCTATCTTGCTATTATTTTTCAAATAATTTGCTTATTCATAAATGCATTCAATGTGCATTTTATTTTCTATCTAAAAAGAGGAAGGAAACAAATTGTTGTCAGTGTAGAGGACTGTAAAACCCACAGTAGCTGTCAAGATAATGACACCTTTAAACAACCTGCTGCACCAAACCCTGCCAACAGATGGAAAGAAGTCATTTTTCATGGACAAGAAAAAAACGTGTGGGAAAAGTGAGAGGAAGAAATGAAAGAGAGGAATTAGACCTTTCTGTATGTTTAGTGTTGCCAGTGAAGCTGGGGTATTTGTCACTGCAGTCATTTTCAAATGACTTCTGGAGGTCCCACCTCACTTATTTGTCTCAGCAAGGTGAAGACTAGCTAGTACTTTAATTGAAGATTTTGAAGAAAGGCCAGGTTTATAGAACAGATTGGTCAGTAAAAGAACAAAAAGAAAAGAGGGAGAAAAAGAGTGAAGGTGATGGGAAAACATTTCCCTATTACTACCAAGAAAAGTACTTGAATGTTCACAAAGTCACTGAGTCATTATTTTTTATATTTGAAAATGTATTACTCACTTTTCATTTTCATGAAAGATTCAAAAGCTGTACATGAAAATATCAATGAAAGGTATTTACCCTGCATCTGTTTTAATAATAAAATGTCACCCCCACTATCAGTAGAATAGCTGTCAATAAAACCCACCCTGAAAAACGCTCAGACAAAGGACTGTAAGTATCACTATCAGCACAAACAAACTGCAGGAACAATTTGTGAAAAAGGAAGGGGAAAAAACCCCAACATGAATCATGCCCTAAATTTATTAGTGTAAAAAGTCTAAGCAACATTAGTGCATTATCTGATTCTATGGGTGCTGGTGAAACTGAGAATATAAAAGCATTGTAGATAATAAACCCACTTGTTGCACAAGTTTCAGTTAATGTTACAAGTCGTGTAAGACTGGTTTATGTCCCAAAATCCCTTTCTTGAAAGGAAAACTTTTTTCATATAAATAAATACAATTTGTGATGCAAGAGTTTTAATATAGAGTTCTGTTTGTGCTAAGAGAATACAGGAGTTTCGGTTTATTTTCTAATATTTTTATTTATACACACCCTGAATTGTATTTTGGGGGTAAAGATCTCTGAACATTTAGATATGCAATTCAGAGGTGGTATTTAGCAGGTTCTGACCAGTTCTGGAGAACTGATAGAGGAAATTTTGAGTAGTTCGGAGAACCGGCAAATTTCACCTCTGACTGAGATGTTACAGTGTCCTTCCCCTGCCATGCCCACTGAGCCATGCCCACAGAACTGGAAGTAAAAAAAAAATTGAATCCCACCACTGACGCAATTCTACTAAAAGTAGTATTGTGGTTTTTGTTGGTTTAACTTCAAGAAAGTTTTTGCACATGGCAAACACTTCATTATTTGCTTTCTTTTTTCTTTAATTTGTGATATACAAGAACAGTATGAAAATTAATGTCTCTACCTCTCTAACTTTTAACAGGGATATTTTAATAAATGAAACAGAAAAATAATCCTTGAAATGAGCTGCCGAAGCCAGAGGTTTAGATTTTTTTTTCTCCCAACAAGTAAATCTTTGTGATGATATTCCAATAAACTGTTTCAGAATCCTAATGATAAAGCTGTGTTTTGTTGACAGTTACAATGCTTTGAAGAAATTCCTCACCTTCATTTTCACAGCATGACCACAATTGCTGGTTAATTTCAATTTTTGAAATGGTGTCAACATAGGGGAAACCTATCATGTGCAAACTTTCACTACTGAAGACCATTAATAATGTGACCTAACGGTTTGTATGAAATGACAGCAATTTATATTTGAGTGATCCTCTGATTGTCCTTAATCAATTCATCAATCTCTTCCTTGTGAAACTTAGTAGCATTGTTACCGGTTGTCTACTTAGTTCTTAATCACACACATCAGTTTTTAGAACACCATCTTCATATTTTTTTGGTCCAGTGATGCACAGTACTCACATCAGCAGTCATTACCATAAGCAATCTGCATTCAGTATTGAATTTCAACTGGAAGGACTCTTTTGAAAGTCAAAAATTCACACATAATGCATTGCTTAAAGTGCAGTGAAAAGGTTTTCATTTCACTACTAAGAGTAACACAACTTTTTCTTATAGCAACTTCCTGCCAACTAAAATGAAGAAACAGATGCTGAAAATGCATCAGAGTTTCTAGCTGGTCAGTTGTGTTAACATAGATGGCAGTACTTTTCATTCAATCCTTGTATTTTGTTTATACTATTATTTTGGACAATACATTCTGTTCAAACAGCAGAAACATTTAATGTCCCAAAGGTGCTTTTTCAAAAGGCAATTGGACTTTCTTGGTATTGTTATTTTTTTAAAGACATTTTGCTTCTAATCCAAGAAGATTCTTCAGCTCTCTTCTCTCTCCTTGAAGAGAAGCGTCTTTGGGACAACCATGACCTGGATAACTGAGAACCTCCATAGACATAAACATTTAGTAGTTGAACCTTTTCTTTGCATCTTTTGCAATTACTATTAAATGTTTAAGTTTTAGAATAATAAAAAAGAGTATCAGGTTTTTTTTCCTGGAAAAGACAAGTAAAAATAATGGAATAAAGGTGTAAATTCTTCTTATCACAATTATTATTCCTGATGATCCTTGTTGGTTTTTTTAATAGAAGTGCTCACGTATTTAATATAATTTGTACTTGAGCTGTGGATGTACTCAGCTTGAATTTGTGCAATATCTCATTAAGGATCTGTTTAAAAATGAAACTAAGTAGAAACAATATTTTGACAAAGAGAAGGTAAGGTCTTGGATTCTTTGCAATTCTAGTACGGACAATTTATCCTCAGGCCTCTTTCCCTGTCTCCCTTTCCACAGTCAATTCAATGACGTCATTGCAAAATACATCTGACAATATCTGTTTTAGGAAATGTGATTAATTTTTTTTGCAAAATTAAAATTATTCCATAATAACCCCGGAATTGACAGCTTGTCAGTCCTTGGAGATAAATCAAGTCAAGAAACTGTACAATGATCCCAGGAATGCTGGTATATTGTAGTTGGGCATAGTAACACAATTGTGAAAGTCTGTCCTAATTTTTCTCTATTTCTTCTTATATTGAAAGTAGAGTTACTTTGAGTTTAACACTTGCTTCAACTTCTGGATTGTATAACCACTTCTCCAAATTCCTCTTTAATGGTACTTTCATACCAGGGTGTCAAACTTGCGGCATCACCACAGTGTCATGTGACGTATCAGGACTTTTTTCCCCTTTGCTAAACCAGGCAGGGGTGGGGCCAGCATGTGATGCATTCAGTCCATGGGCTGCAAGTTTGATACCCCTCTTTCATACCAAAGAGAGCTCTACATTTTTTTATACAGGTGAAAAAACATGTGACAAGTGAGACAATTTAGGACAAAACTTTTACAAAGAAGAGAGAACTAATGTCAAGACCTTAGTTTGTGTTCAAGCATGTAGGCAAAAATCAATCATTTATTCAAACTGTTGTGTCCCTGACTAGCTAAGTCTTCAACCTGGTCCGCATTTTGAGCGGGACCACCTGACTGTTCCCATTGGTTGGTGCCGTTTGACAGCAGACTATATAAGGAGCTGTCAAACGGCATCAACTGGGGAGTTGGGGCTCCGGCTCCAGCCAGCCGGCTGCCAGCCCAGCTGGGCAGCCACGTTAATCTGTTACTGCTTCAAATAAAGAAACGTTATTCTTCAGCTCCTGTGTCTGCCTGGTGTGTCCGTCCGACCAAATACAACTCTGGCGACGAGGATGGGATGTCAGAAGAGACACCCAGGCAAGAAGCTAAGTCACTGAAGAAAGAGCTGAAGCCACAGAATGTCTGGAGCCGCAGACAGTCTCTGCACGCGCCAAATTTAAAGAGCCTCCTCAGCTGAGGAAAAGAAAGTCTCCCTGAGCTGAGGAGAAAGTCTCCCTGAGCTGAGGAGAAAGTCACTGCCTGACAGGCACTCTAGCCTCCCGTGCGAAAGGCACCCCCGTTGGCGCTACCAAGAGCGCAGAAGTCTGAAAAGCCTCCCCAGCCGAGGAACAGACGTCGCCTCAAGGCCCGTGAAGGCCGGCGAAACCCCCCGTAGAGCTGGCATAGAGCCGCCTCCTGTGCCAAGGGCACCCCCGTTGGCGCTACAAGAGCGCAAAAAGCCTACAGCCTCTAGCAGAGGTCCAGACTTCGCCTCAAGGCCGTGAAGGCCGGCGAGACTACGCTTCCACCCCCCACCGATCCGGCCGCCGTTACCGTCGCTGCTGCCGCCGCGGTTTCCAAGCTGTCACCTCTGCCTCCTCGCTTCACCGCCACCGCCCGACAGCCGCTCCCGCCAAGGACGCCGAGCGCCTCCGCTGCAGCCGCTCCCGCCGAGGACGCCGCTGCGGCCTCCGCTGCCGCCGCGCCTCCGCTCTTCTGCCGCCGCTGCGGCCTCCGCTCTTCTGCCGCCGCTGCGGCCTCCGCTGCCGCCGCTGCGGCCTCCGCTCTTCAGCCGCCGCTGCGCCCTCCGCTCTTCTGCCGCCGCCGCGCCTCCGCTACCGCGCCGCCGCCGCAGCCTCCGCTCTTCTGCCGCCGCCGCAGCCTCTGCTCTTCTGCCGCCGCCGCCGCGCGCCTCCGCAGCTCGTCGCCTCGCTCCGCCGCCGCCGCGCGCGCCTCCGCGCCTCCGCTCTTCTGCCGCCGCGCCTGTTCCGCTGCCGCCGCCGCGGCCTCCGTTTCTTCTGCCGCCACCGCGGCCTCGCTGCCCGCCCGCGCGCCTCCGTTTCTTCTGCCGCCGCCTCCGCGCGCCTCCGCAGCCGTCGCCTCGCTTCGCAGCCGTCGCCTCGCTCCGCAGCCACCGCCTCTCTCCGCCGCCGCCGCCACGCCCCGCCCGCCGCGCCTCCGTCGCCCGCCGCCGCTGCCTGCCCTCTCCAGCCTCCGCCGCCGCCGCGCGCCTCCGCTGCAGTCGCCTCCCCATCCCGGCCGTCGCCGCCGCTGCCGCCTCCGCCGAGCGCCTCCTCGACTCCCACCGGCTGCCGAGCGATGGGCCTACTGCGGGTGCAGCTCTTCGTGGGCCTGCTGCGTTTCAGCTCCAGGCCTTTCTCCATCGTGAACTCGGTGCAGCCATTTGCTCGGCAGATCTGCAGTCCCTTCGTAGTTTTGAGCATGGCTGGCATTGTTACCGGGTTCACTGAACTGTTTGAGACCTTTCTTCGTTCTCTCAGGTTGTTAAATAAAAATTCTCTCTGCCCCCCCCCCCTTCCCAATGACTCTGGGGGATGGATCCCGTTTAGGGGTGGTGGGTGGCAGAGGCTGAACGACGAGCGCACCCACCATTAGAGTCCTTCCATGCACCCACCATTAGGGTCCTTCCACCTGGTCTTGCAATTCTTGGTAGTAGCTATATGTTAGATTGTCTATATGTCCCCAAGGGGGCTCTCAAGCTAGGTGGGTGGGAGGTTGGATTGTCACTACCCTGGGGGGGGCAGGAGAGCACGAAGGCCTGCTCCCCCTTTTCAGCCTTAGGCCTTGACCATCATAGTCAGCTCCCTAACTCAGTGGTCCCCACATACCCCTTCACGCAAGCCACAGCTAGACCTGCCATCTCTGCAGCGTTGGTTCCAGGCAGGCAGCTGTCAGTATTTGACCCACAACCCTTTGGATGTGGGGGCCCCTACTCCACCACAGGCGGGAGGTCACCTGGGCAGGGTTGCTTGCCACGCTTGTCAGGGCCTCCTTCCCAGGCCAGGTGCTCCTCCCTGGCCACTAGTTCAATTTCCTTAATTGTACCATTGTATTCCCAAAAGGCTGGGCAGCGCATGCCCTTAGCTAGGGGAAAGGGGTGTTGTGTCCCTGACTAGCTAAGTCTTCAACCTGGTCCGCATTTTGAGCGGGACCACCTGACTGTTCCCATTGGTTGGTGCCGTTTGACAGCAGACTATATAAGGAGCTGTCAAACGGCATCAACTGGGGGAGTTGGGGCTCCGGCTCCAGCCAGCCGGCTGCCAGCCCAGCTGGGCAGCCACGTTAATCTGTTACTGCTTCAAATAAAGAAACGTTATTCTTATTCTTGTAAGTGATTGACAAATCAAAATAAAATAAATAAATAAATAAAATAAATAAATAAAAAATAAAATAAAATAAAAATAAATAAATACTTAACATCTATCATATGACATTCTTATTTCATTCATCCAATTTAAATTCCATATTTATGAGCATCATTCTACCATTCAAGCCAATCTGCCCTTCCCAACTTCTCTTCATTGATGTTTCTTGTATCCTTTTAATGAAAATTCTACAAAATAACTTTGCAGATATACTTAGCAGATGAATTTTCTTCTGTACTTTGTGCCTTCATTTTTGTTCTCTTTGTACAGGGAAACATCACATCATTTTTCCAATCATCTGGCACAGATGCAATCTTTACACAGATCATTAACATGCTGCACAACCCCCCCCAAGCAAACCACTTTCATATTTTAGCAGTTATACCATCTGTACCAATCGCTTGATCATTTTTCAATATCCTCACAAGAGTTATGATTCCATCCTTTTTTCTCTACACTAATATTTATACCACTCGTTTCAATGCTGCTTTTTGATATATCACCAGTATTCCCTTGCAAACCTTTAAAACACTCTTTGGAGCATTCCTATACTTCAGCTTCCTCACAAATAATTATATCACTTAATTCCATTTATTCTGATAAAGGATCCTTGTTTCACTACTTCCAAGCCATTCTTATTTCTGTTGACATTGCTTGCATTTTCTCTACCCTTTTTTTTTTTTAACTTTTTACCATTCCTTTGGCCTTTTTACTTCATTATTTACAATCATTTTTATATGAGGAGTCCTTGGCACTCTCTCAGCTTGATTGTTTTCTTGCAGATGTTTCATTACCCAAACTACGTAACATCGTCATATTTTGATGGAATAGAATAGAATAGAATAGAATAGAATAGAATAGAATAGAATAGAATAGAATAGATAGGTCAATTGTCATTGGGCACACAAGGAATTTGTCTACAGCATATCTTTGCTTTTTTCAGCAATAATTTTCTTGGATTCATTTCTTTTAATTCAATAACAATGAGCAGTTAGATAATTATTTGTACTAAACTAGCATTATGCAATTGCCCATCTTCAATCTAATGTGTTGTCACCTTTTAATTAATTTTCAGACTAGCAAACTTACTGTCACAATGTACATCTTTCAACCATTAGATAGTTACATTCAATCTTCAAGGTGACTTCCTCCTTTTACAAAATTCAATTTAGGAATATTGTACTTTTATAATGATTTTATTTCTTTCCCTCCCACTTTTTTTAAAAATCCATTTAAAATGCATTCGCAAAACTTTAAACAATTCCTTCATGACCAGGAAGAGAGGGAATAATATCATTATTGTATTTCTATTAATTACATAGTATGAATTATATTTTACAGGCTGTGGCTAAGAAAGAGAAATAAAATAAGGAACCCTCCACATTCTTAAGAAACCAATTCTATTAGATTTTGTTTCTCCCTTATTGAACTTTAATATAAGGAGAAATTACAATCTTTTTGACATTAAGAACAGATAACGAAATATTCTTGTTCTCCTTTTGTGATTTCCCAGCCTTTAATCCCAAGGTCAGGAACTGACCCTTTTCTATTGATTGATGTGCTATGTTGGAGCCTTTCAACTGAAGTGCAAAATCCAAATGCTTTAAATAAAACACACACACACACACACACACACACACACACACACACCTTCAGCACCAAATCCTAAATATCTTTATTAAATTTTATTCCGGGACAAAAAAGTCTTCTACCAAAAATAGATTTACATGAGAAAAACAATACTTATTAAATATTACCCCAAAGTGTTGCATTCACGTTTATATGATTGCATTTGGGACATTTTTGCTATGCTAGCAACAACATGTGAAAAGAAGGGTTCAAACCAGTGACGTTAAACCAATTTTGCCTACAAATCAGGCAAACCAGTGATGTAGATGTAGATGAAGCTTTCCTACAGACATATTATTATCCAACACTGTATTCATATTTGGCAAAGATCTTTATGGAAAATCCTCTATAAAGTTTAAGTGCTGCCCTGCCCACCCTCCCAATTTCAAAGGGCGATTCTTAAACTCATGGATTAAACTTTCATTGAAATTGATTTTTGCATTGGTACTCAAAAGGAGTAAAATGAAAGAAATACATTTAGAACAAATGAGTGGAGAGAACCATATTTAAACATTTTGTGTGTAGCTCTGGGGCTGCCCTCAAATTTTTCAGTGCTAATATAAAATTTTAATTTAATTTACACCACATACAATTTCTATTATATTCTTGCCTACATTGTTCTGTGTGTATTTATTTAAAGAAACAATATTTACCAATTTATTTACTTATTTTTTTAAAAAAATGATACTAAAAAGCTATGATTGGTTATATAGGAAATGTTCTAAATGTACAGTATGTATGTATGCTCAAGGTTGACTAAGCCTTCCATCCTTCTGAGGTCAGTAAAATGAGGACCCAGATTCTTGAGGACAATAGACTTAGAATAACTTTATTGACACTGAATGTACACCAACAGCATACATTAAAATGAAAGTTCATTGCATATAACTCTCAAAGGGTCACCACCCCCAATATATACTGTATAAACATGACAACATAAATAAATAAATAAATAAATAAATAAATAAATAAATAAATAAATAAATAAATAAATATGCATATACCTACATATATTATATGGAGAAACAACAGTCTAGATCGGATGTATACATGTACATGGCAAGAAAAATAAATCTTGCGAAGTTTCCCAGATGGATGGCATAAGGAACAAAGCTGTTACAGAATCTGGTAGTCCTGTTGGAGATACTTCGAAACCTCCTCCCAGAGAGGAGCAACAGAAACAGACCATGAAGTGGGTGTGTGGGGTCTCTAACAATGCTTTGAGCTCTAAGCACATAGTGCTTTTAAGCAGTATCCTGAATGACGGGAAGTGAGCTTTCTATAATCTTCTCGGCTGTCCTTACCACTCTCTGAATGGACTTTCTCTCTGTGGTACTGCAACCACCAAACTAAACAGTGATGCAGTTTGTTAAAGCACTCTCAATCATGCCTCTGTAAAAAGTTGTCAGGACAGAAGTAGAAAGATGTGCTCTCCTCATCTGACACAGGAAATGCAGACACTGTTTGCACATTTCACTAAGGATGACATGTGGAGAGACCAGTTCAGATTGTTGATTATCTGCACCCGCAGATACTTCATATTGTTGATCACCTGTACAGCTGTATCCTTGATACTGAGTAGAGTACGACCATGCTGGCTCTTTCCAAAATCTACGATGTTCTCCTTTGTTTTATTAACATTTAGAACCAGGTTACTTTTATTGCACCAGTCCACAAGAGCCTTCATCTCTTCCCTATAAGTATCTTCATTGTTGTCCTGGATATGACCCACCACAATAAACCACTTAAAGTGGGCTATAAAGCACTGTGAAGCAGTATATAAGTGCTATTGCTATGCATTTGTTTGTTTAATTTATGTGCCACTCATCTCACTGTCTTGAAATGACTGATAATACTGATGCACTTTAACATGCACAGGAACTATCGCAATTTGAATGGCTGTTTTATAGGGTGGTTTAAAAGAATGCCTTTCAAAATGCCTGTCCTTAAGCACAGAAGATCTTGGGTAATTCAGACTCCTTCAGCCCACCTCGCAGAGTTGTTATTGTGGAGAAAATAGCTGATGGAACATGATGTGCTCTGCCTTGAGTTGTACAAAATAAAGGTGGGATATAAATCCAATGACTATTTGAGCTTCAGGTAGTGCTTACCCATAAATATATATTTTATGGTAAAACGTTGAACTACTGAAAAGAACCATGCCTCATTATTGAAAAGGAGAATATCATATCTGCATCCCATTCATTTAAATGATTGTTCAGGCCACAGCCACAACACTTCATTAAAGCTGCCTGTGTAAAACACTCATAATAGTGGTAAATATAATCTAAGCATTGTAAAGATCATTTAACCAGCTTGCACTTTGCAGTTCTCACATTCAGCATAGCAATCTAACATCACTCAGATTCATCTCTCTGTTCAGCATTGCCATGGTGTAGATCTATGGTCACCAGGCAGCAAGCGTTCTTAAGCAAAGAATAAGCCTTCATATTTACATAATATGTAAGGCAAGCAGATGTGAAAGAAAGCAACTTCAAATAGAGTTCGCTGAGGCAGCCATTATCTTTAAGCCCTTTTCCATTTTAATTTTCAGTGATATAGGATAATGCAGATTGAGCTGAAAGGAGAGGATTCTTTTTTTAAAAAAAAATGATCATCCCCTAAAAGCATATAAAATCAAAATTTAAAACTAAATAAAAGAGATTTAAGGGGAATTATCTGGAAATTCTTATTTTTTAAATGCCATTCCATCTTTTTGCTTCAAATAGTTCTGGGGGAAGTCGTAACTAAACATGATCTGACTTATTAATGTTGCTTTATTTGTAATGTATTATTTATTCTTTGAGGAAATTTATTTAGATTCACACATTTCTTCATAAATGTAACCATAAGAGGAAACATTTAGCTGGATATATAGGACAACAAAAAACTACACTAACCTACATGCAATACTGTTCATCAAGAAAATGATGAAAATATCTACATCATGGGTGTCAGACTCAAGGCCCAGGGGCCAGATCTAGCCTGTAGGGTGCTTAGATCTGGCCTGTGGGGCCTCCCTAGAAACAATGAAGGACCGGCCTGAAGTGCTTCTGCCAGAGAAAATGGAGCTTGCGAGGGCTGCACACCTCCTTCCTGGGCTGTGTTTTCTCTGACAGAGTGCTGCAGAATGTCAAGCTGGCCATGCCCATCCTAGCCATGCTCACTGAGACTCCTGAGGTTAAACAAACCCTGATGCGGCCCTCAATGAAATTGAGTTTGACACCCCTGATCTACATTCTTCATCACAACAAAATAGGGCCAACATAGCTATAAATAAGGAAAAAAAGAAACATAAATAAAAAATTGAAATAGGTAATACCCTTTCAGAATACTAGCTGCCTGAGGAAATATATATTATTGTACAAAGATGATAGATAGATAGATAGATAGATAGATAGATAGATAGATAGATAGATAGATAGATGGATGGATGGATGGATGGATGGATGGATGGATGGATGGATGGATGGATGGATGGATGGATGGATGGATGGATGGATAGATAGATAGATAGATAGATAGATAGATAGATAGATAGATAGATAGATAGATAGATAGATAGATAGATAGATATAAATGATATAGATAGATGATATAGATAGAGATAGATCAGGGGTCTGCAACCTTAAACACTCAAACACCCACCCACTTGGGCCCATTTCCCACAGAAAACAAAACACTGGGAGCCACAAAACCTGGGTGGGCTTGGCCAACTCAGTGTCACTCACTCCCACCCAGTCACATGACACCCCCCCAGCCATGCCTACCCAGGTTTTGTGGCTCCCCATATTTTCTTTTCTATGGGAAATAAGTCTCTCTCTCTCTCTCTCTCTCTCTCTCTCTCTCTCTCTCTCTCCCTCCCTCCCCCCCCTCCCCCTCCCTCTCATCTCTTTCTCCCTCTCTATCTATCTCCCTCTCTCTCATCTCTCTTTTTCTATCTCCCCCACTCCCCCTCTCCCTCTCTCTTATCTTTCTCTCATCTCTTTTCTCTCTATCTCCCTCCCTATCACACTTTCTATTTCCCTTTATCTCCCATCCCCCTCTCTTTTCTCTTTCTCTTTTTTCTCTTTCTCTCTTTCTCCCTCTTTTTCTCATCTCTTTCCCTTTTTCTCTCTGTCTCCCTCTCCCTCCCTCTCATCTCTTTTTCTCTCATTCTTTCTCTTTTTCTCTCTATCTGCCTCTCACCCCCTCTCTCCCTCATATCTCTCTTTCCCTCTCTCTCCCTCCCCCTCTCCCTCCCACTCCCCACCCCTCCACTTCCCAACCCACAAACCCAGGGAATAACTAAGGAAATTCGACCATGTTCTTTCTGTCTCTGGAAAGATACAAAAATAAACCTAACATTGCAAAAGGAGTGACTGTCAGGCTATAGATCACCACACAAGTGCAAGTGCAGGGGCACTTTGCTCCTGCATTAAGGCTCCAGCCATGCCACTGCCATGACAGGGAGCCGCAGCAGAGGGCCCAAAGAGCTGCATGTGGATCCAGAGCCGCAGGTTGCCAACTCCCAATAGAGATAGATAGACAGATGATAGATAGATAGATAGATAGATAGATAGATAGATAGATAGATAGATAGATAGATAGATAGATAAACTTTATTTACCAAAAGTAAATAAAGTTATCATTTGGAGAGAATGTGTTCTTTTTTTTATTTTGGTGTTTTACTGTATTAGTAAATAATAACTAACATTGTGACTATCAAAGAAGCTTGTTTTATTTGCAGTTTGACAGTTGATGCCGAAACAAACTGATCTACACAAAGATACTAATGGACACAAACACACTTACCCACCCCACTGGATACTTGTTTCGCTTTAAAAGAGTAACTTGTTTAAGCAAAAGAAAATACCATCTTACCCTTACAAAATTACTTTCAAAACAAGTTCTCTAGCTATTTTTAGGGCTATTGTTTAAGTTTGAGTCTCACAAAAAGATTTACTTGAACAAGAAACTATTGGAACCCATAAAAGACTTCTCCAATTTTGCTCTTCAATTTGGATTATTTCTTAGTTTTATTCTGATAGCTCCTCACTCCAGATATGTGCTTGGCAATAGATACCACATGATGATTCCCATGTCTGTTTGATTGCATTTATTTATTTATTCAAGTTGTATTCTGCCTTTATTATTTTTACAAATAACTCAAGGTAACATATCAACACATCTTCTTCCTCCTATTTTCCTCACAACAATAGCCCTGTGAGTTCAGTTGGGCTGAGAGAGAGTGACTGACCCAAAATCACCCAGCTGGCTTTCATGACTCAGGAGCAGGGGTGGGATTCAGCCAGTTCAGACCGGTTCAAGTGAACTGGATGTTAAATTTACATTTGGTTCGCTGAACCAGTAGTTGAACCGACAGGCTGGCCCCACCCACACCTCTCCTCACCTGATTGTATAAGATACCCTCACTATCTTGTAATGTTGCCTGCCTTGTCTGTAGCCTCTCCATTTGTCCAGGATGCCACAAACCTTCTGTTTCTGTATCCTTTCTAGAATCAGAATTTTTGAGAAGGAACACTTTCTTGAAGCAATAAGAAATTCATTCAAGATCTTAGGAACAAGAAGATAAATTATTGCTTCTCCATCTCAGACTAACATCTCATTATTGAAACTGTCATACATAGATAATGTTAGTATCAAGTATAATGATATTGTATTTCAGGCTGACAGCTGTACATGGCCTTGCAGAATTCTTAGTGACATCTGCACAATTGCTACCTAGTTCTGGCCTTTAATTAGTTTAATGAGAAAAGTGTATCGTTCCCTGAGCATATGTCATTTAGAACATACTCCGTCTTCTATATTTTCATTGCTGCTTGTTCAAAGGGGACTCAGAGCATATTCATTCATTCATTCATTCATTCGTTCGTTCGTTCATTCATTCATTCATTTACTTTATCAAATTTGGAAATGACCCAACTGACAGAGAAACTCGGGGGGTATCATGAATATATACGCAAATACTGTTTAAAATATTGTTTAAAAAACAACTTTCTTAAAAGATTGCCTAACATTTTGGGATTTTCATTTTCTGTGTTGCCAATCACAGTGGAGAATTTAGGAATAAATTATCTGAGTTTTGGAAAGAAGTCTCTCATGGCTTTTATACCGGTATCCCTTAGCAAAAAAAGTAGCCCAGAATGGATGCTTAGCTCACTGAAAATTCATGCCATCAGTGCTGGCCTAGCAACCAAAATAACACCTACAACTCAGTGATAGAGAATATAGAAAACTTCAGATTCAATTCACTGTCAAAATGATCAGTAACAGCTTATTGTAAAGATGCTAGAACTATAGAGTGATACTGCTTATTTCCTGTACATGGCACTAGGTTAGACAGACTATTTGTCCTACACAAAGTAGCTTATTATTTATCTACCCACTTCCCATGCCTATTTTATTGTGTTGTATATTTTTAAAGAATATAAGAAGCAACTGATGCAGAAGAATCAAGTACAGGTATTGAAACCCAAGCATATTGCAACAAACATAAAATAACAAAATATAAGTATCATTGGAAACCTTATATTTTATCTCCATTTTATAATGTTGAATTTTGAACTCAAGTTCCAGCTATTAAAGACAAACTGCAGATAGTAAATAATACTTCAAGTCAAGCTGTTTCTTATTATCTCATCTTGATTGTAGATCTTACAAGGCATTGCTGAGCTACTGAAAAACATTGCACCCTCAATGGAAGGCTCAGAGATGGGAAAACAACAGTATCAAATCCCTCTGAAACTGGTCTAAATGATTTTTCTCAGTGCTTCCCAGAGGTGGATATATGTATTTTTAGAATAAAGGACTCCACAAGCAGAAGGAAGCTTGCAATGCTAATCTTTCTTCAACTTTGCCCCATTACCTGATATTTTTCCCTTTTCACTTTCATTCACTGCTTCCGACTCTTCTTTGGGAGCGATGTATCTTTTGCAAAATTTAAATTCCAGGGTACCTTAGTTGTTGCTTTTTGTCCCGGTCAGCCAAAAACTTTCACTTCTTAACTTCCTCCTGCACTTTCTTTTCTGGCTGAGTGCTTCTTTGAGGCGGCCATTTCTGACCGCCGCTCTTACCGCCTTCAGAAAAGAGAATTTAGCCAGCTCCCCTCGACCCTGCCAGGTCTCCCCTGCCTTCACCACCTCTACGGGGTGGCTTAGCCCCGAAGCCGGCTGGCTCGGGGCACTCCAGCTGCGAGCACAGGCAGAAACCACGCACGATCGCGGATTCCTGCCTGCTGCTGAAGGCCTGCAAACCGGAGCTCCAGCCCATTACCTAATATTTTTAATGATGATTTGAGAAAGGAATTGATCCACTTTGCATTTCTTTCTTTCTTTCTTTCTTTCTTTCTTTCTTTCTTTCTTTCTTTCTTTCTTTCTTTCTTTCTTTCTTTCTTTCTTTCTTTCTTTCTTTCTTCTGATCTCAATTATTGCATTTGCAAAATAACTATTAAAGAAACAAGCACAGCTCAAAAGTAATAGGATGTTGGAAATAAATAACTACCATTGCATTTACTCTAATAGCATTAGTGGAACAGAGTGGAAGAGACTGTGATATTGAAGTTCTATGAAATGTAAATTTGGGTTCGTCTTAAAATTATATGTTCTGTTGGCATTGGACACACCTGCACATAGCATTGGATTTTAAACCAGTTTTAAGAAAACCCTGTCTGCATTAAAACATGTTGATGATAGTTTGTAATTTTTTCAGTCCTGACTACCAGTCCCCATAGCTTCCCAACTGGACAATTCCCCTGCTGATAGCTTGCCCACCTTTTTGATTCAGGAAAAAGAAAAGCTAATCACTTTTCTTCTATTGGGCAGGTGGTCTTGAAGAAGAGGGGGAAGGGAGATGAGAAACAGTTTGGTATAGTGGTTAAGTCATTAGGTTAGAAACTGAGCCCTAGTCCCACCTTAGACCCAAAGACAACTGAATGATCTTGGGTCACTCCCTCTGGCTCAGCTGAAGAGACAAACAAGGACAAACATCTGATATTTTGCCAAGGAAATACAGAGAGTTGTCCAGGCAGTTGCCAGGAGTCAACACTGATTTTTTAAAAAAGGCCCACCTCACTATATAATTCCATACTTTTATATCTGTGCGAGCTACATACATCAAAGACTTTGGGTTCTGCTGTCATGATGCATGTTTCATCAGTTATTCCCTTTTGCCTTCTTCCTATGAAAGCACCATTTGTGTGCATATTTTATTTCTCATTCTACATTTATCCTTGCAGCACTCTATGAACTCACTGGTTTTACAGTTTATGGTTATATTCCAAGACACTAAGACAGAGTGCCTAAATGAAAAATATGGTATAATGTGAACTACCACCACCACCACAATAACAGCAATTCTTTTCATGGACTTTTTTCAGTAATAGTACTTTTGTCACTCATAAACTTGAGAAATTCTTGAGGAATTCTGAGGAAATTATTTCTCTGGAGAAATTCAGAAAAAAAAATATATAGAAGTATATTTTACCCAATTTCTCCCCTCACAAATTTGATTGAATTTTTTAAATCATGCTTGCTCACTTCAAAGAGTCCTTTAAAAACAGTCTAAATAAATTTTAGATAAATTATTTGCATGGACTGCAGTATAGTTTGAACTGTTTTAGTATACAGGTTTATGTTTACCCAGGTAAAATTTTGTGCGAACCTAACATCTGCTCCTCGTGCCCAATTAGGAAAGCTCATTGTAAGACAAAAAGAAAGGGAATTTCCCAGTGCTGCAGTGAGGGGCTAAAATGTCAAGTTTAATTTCATTGTTGCATTGAAACCTAAAATATTCTTTATTGGGTTTCTTAGAAATAACAATCACACTTAGACTTATCTACCGCTTCATAGTACTTTACAGCACCCTCTAAGCGGTTTACAATGTCAGCATATTGCTCTCAAGAATATGGGTCCTCATTTCACCGACTTTGGAAGGCTGGAAGGCTGATCACAATCTTAAACCAGTCAAGACTGAACTCCTGGCAGTGGAATGCAGAGACAGCCTGCAATACTGCATTCTAATTACCTCATCACCACAGCTCTTACATATCATGAATGGTAGAATGTCTAAAATGAAAATGATCAGAATTCAGTCTTTTGACTGAAGCTGTTGGACATGTCTTTCAGAGACCCATTCTACTGTTATTGTCAGATTTGGTTCTGTGCACTTGTGAACCATTTCTGATGTCCACCAATAGCAAAAAGGGTGCCTGCTTATCCCCCTCTTGGGTCTTTCAAATCCCTGGCTTATTTGCCTTCAACAAGTTGCAGCTGTCTCTTCACCTCTGAACAACAGGCCTCCCCAGCCTGTTACCGGCATAGATGGGTGACATTTCTCCAGGAGAATTGAAGGCAGAGGGTCCTTTCTCTGCACAGCCTATAGTCGATCTGAAGTGAAGATTTTCTTTCATTGTGGCAGAGCTGATTGTAAAAGAATGTAGAAAATTACTTCTCTCTCTCTCGCCCCAACCCCCTCTCTCATAGAAACACACTGAGGAAGCAAAGCAGATACAATTTGAGGCTATAATAAATGAAGAGCTAATTAATTAAGTGGAATGAAAGCTTAACATTTTCATTTGAAATGGAAAATGAAGCAGGAAGAAGCTGAATGAAGCAAATGCTTTTGATTTAATATTATACATGTCTTCAAGTTCCAAAATGTTTTTGAAATGTGTTTTAGTACAGTTTGCTCTTAGGTGGACTTAGCCTGAATGTGAAGAGAGGTTGCATAGAAACGGAGGGATCTACTTTGTATACAGATGGTCCTTGACTTACAACCATTTGGTTACTGACTGTTCAAAGTGATAAAAACGACTGATGGCCATTTTTCACACTTCTGACCATTGCAGTATCCCCAATAGTCACAAGATCAAAATTTGGATGCTTGACAACTGGCATGTATTTATGATGGTTGCAATGTTCATGTGATCACCTTTTGTGAACTTCTGACACACAAAGTCAACGGGGAAGCCAGATTCAGTTAACAACCATGTTAGAAACTTAACAACTGCAGTGACTCATTTAACAACTGTGGCAAGAAAAGTCATAAAATGGGGCAAAATTCACTTAGCTGCTGGGGTCAACTGTGATCAAATCAAGGACCACCTGTACGTCCTTTTGATACATATAAATATAACATATAATTATATACTGTATTAACTATGCACACACAAACACACACTCATCAATATATACATTATATTATATGATATATGGTACACTAACATATATATAGACATGGCTAATTAAACCAAATTTAATGATCACCCATCTGCAGTCCTCTATCAGTTTAAAGGACAGGAAGACAGATCCAGAATAAAGAAACTGTTTTCACAACCGAGGAAAGTAGTTAGTCAATCCATGTGATATACACATGTGCTGTTTAATTTATCAATAAATTATGCTGATATTCTTAATTTATTCATAAATAATCCATTTCTCTGAAATGCATATAGAGAATTCCTTTCTTCCAGAAGACAGGGGAATCTGAATCTAGTGAAAAATGACTTGCATGAAGGAAAGCAAATCTTATCTGAGAAGGGTAAATTGCCTTAAGTAGTTACAATATTTAAAAAATGTTTAAATAAATAACTAAAAGCATTTGATCTTTTGTTTTTACTCCCAAGCTAAAAACTTAACTGGTGTCCAAAGGCAGTCATCAGAAGCCAATATCAAGTGAGAAGGTAATGACTGCGGTCCTCTGGGTTTAACCTGTGAAAAAGGAAAAAAAAAATTATCCTGCAGCTTCATTCAAACTACAAGCACCAGTATCTGCACATATTTTATAGTGTATATTTTACAGGGCATAAGTTTTTGGAGTCTTTTTTTCAGCATTGTGAAAAGTAATAAATTTAGGGAATATCCTGAGATTTATTCTGTTTACAGAAGTGATTATATTTCAAAAGGCTGGAAAAAAAAGCTTAAATAATTTAATAGGGTATATATTAATCATTTGTGGAATGGCTGCTCTGAGGCAGTTTTGAAAGCCAATTAGACTGCTCTGTGCACATTAGAATATTTGTCTCAGAGAGATGAGATTATAGAAAGGCTCTGACTTTAATTAAGTAATATGATCATATAAGCTATATGATTGCAGGGCCTGTTTGCCTAAGATCTTTCTTGCTCTGCATTTCACAGATTATAGTGGAGGGGCAGAGCTACAAATTAATGTTTGTTTTAAATGTGAAAAAAATATGTGAGGTTTATATAAATATATCTCAGAGGTTTTTTCCCCCCTGTACAAGATCTTAGGCTCTGTAGAATTCTTGGTACATCTCAGAATTGGATCCAAAATGTTTTTTTCATATATTCTTTGATATATCGTTCTACCTCATTTTAAACAATTTATCCCCATTGTGATGAATGATCCTACAAAAGTGTTTGAAACCTGCTAGAGGCGCCTCCAGAGCTTGTATCAATGCCTAATGTTTAAAAGTTATGTATGTCAAGATGTTCAGCTAATTTTTTGAAACTGTTGCTAAAATAAAATGGCCAGGAGCTTTTAGAGAAAATAAATCAAATGTCATTATTCGTTAGGGGAACCTTCAGTTCCTTCCATATCTGAGGATCATCTAAAACATGGATGAGGTACTTGTGATCTACTGTACATATCTCATTCATCATGAAATATACAGTATTTCCTATACAATCATTCTTTCTACTCTGACTTGAATCTTCCCAACCCCTCAAAATAGTGGTGGAATTCAAATTTTTCTACTACCGGTTCTGTGAGCGCACCTTGGTGGGCATGGCAGGGTATGTAAAATCTACAGGTAGTATTTATAAAATCTCCAGTCAGAGGTGGTATTTGCTGGTTCTCCAAACTACTCAAAATTTCCACTACCAGTTCTCCAGAACTGGTCAGAGCCTGCTGAATACCACCTCTGCCTCAAAACTAGATTGAAAATGCAGCGTCCACATTTATTTGGGCCCTATAGCTCCAAAAAAAAAAAAAAAAAAAAGAGGTTTCCTTTTTTGCTCTCAAGACAGATAAATGAGTTACATTTTAAATTCCTGCTTCAATAAAACAACAGTCTCAAGAAAAACAGCCAAGTGTAATCTTTGTAATCTTTCTAGCTAGCTTCCCACAAACAAAGTCAATGGGGAAAGCCAGATCCGCTTTACAACTTCATGACTCACTTAACAACTGCAGTGATTTGCTTAATAACTGGCAAAAATGTCATAAAATGGGGCAAAATTCATTTAACTGTCTTGCTTAGTGAAGGAAACTTGGGTTCAATTGCGATAAGTGAAGGACTACCTATACAAGAGACCATGGTTGTCTTCAAGCTAGGGACCCTAGCAAGGCTTAGAGTATACATTGGAGCCTCTGTTACAGCTATTAATCTGTGTATAGAATAGATGTACGTACATAATATCTATGTATATGTGTATTGAGGAATGTTATACACGAAAAAAATGGGTACCTGTTATGGCTTAGGCTTTTATGTGATTAAAATCATAAACTGATCAAGAATTTTAAAAATGAAAAACCATCCAAAGGAAGAGAGATCTGTCCAACTCTGATTTTCCTGAAGAGCTGGACAAGAGTTTTCTCTCAGTAAGAACTAGTTGATTTCCCTAAAAATAGCAAGCAAAATTGTTGCAGGCATTCTTGCAACTGTCTTCTGATTGTAATCAGCACTTGGTTTGCTGATCGTTTACTTATTATTGCATATTTTATTCTGCCCTTAGTTATTTCAGTCCCACATTTACCTGAAAGCCCATTGCCTTTCTACCACAGAGACCGCCTTCATCCATCATTTGGTCCCAACCTATCCTGGTTTTTCCAACATTCTCTCTTTTCCTCCATCTCTGGTTAAATTAATTTCAAAAATTTCCCAAGGCTATGAATAGAGTAACATCATTTAATTAAAATGCTCTGTCTAATCTTATACAAGTGGAAGCATAAGGAGATGTATTAATTGTACATACCATTAAAAAATAAATGAAGTTTTCTGTATATTCTATTTTTCATCGACTAATATAAGTTATGTGGTACCCTTATGAAATGGGAGCTTTTGCACCATAGTGGAATTCAGCCTTGTGGCTTACAAACCCACACATGTAAACAGTTCTGTTCATGAATATGTCTGTATCTACAAGCATTCTGTGTTCTTATCAAATGTGAGACTACTCCACATGTAGAGAAGAAACAGAAATAATCACCAATCCATTTTATTCATGGTCATTCATCATGACCTCCAGGCCATTTGAACCTCTACCAGATTCTCCAAACACAATTATGGATTCAACAAAATATAAGCTGATCTACAACATTAACTGGAATCACTGAAAATAGTACAGTATATACGTATCACATTGTAAGAACCAGCATAGGATTCAGTTGCTAAAGTTACCAGAATTTGAAGTCGATAAGTAGGAATTCCAAAATTAAAAGTCCTGCACCTTAAGTTGCTTCTAGCCATACTTCCTAGGAATTCTGGGAAGTAGTGTACTAAAATTGTGTCCAGACATATATACATATTGAAACTTAAATCAGTCACTGGGACCTCAAATGCTTCATTACTCTGATACTGTCTTTTGGGATTGCAACTTTTGAATTCCATCTTTAAAAGTACTTCAGGGTCATAGGAACTCAACCATTGCCCTTATGGGCAACATGTTATAGCAACAGCTAACGTTAGGTGGTCCACGCAGTTGCTCAATACAGGTACACTGCAAAGCACTATATGCAGACATAATCTGATCTTCTACTCAACTCTTCTGTTTTTAGCTCAACAAATGGGCTCAGAAATGTCTGATTCAGCTGTGCAAATCCTTGTTGTTTTCAAGGCTGAAAATGAATGAAGAAATGGAATGGAATCTGATGAATACATGCAAAAGTAACATTTCATTAACAGAATGATTTGCCTGTTTTTCTACCGCCACTAGAAATATAGAATGGTAAAGCTGAACAGATCTTTTGGTGATGTTTTGCTTCAATAAATGCAGGTTGCCAGGATTCCCTTAAATGTGCTTCATGCTTCATGGCTGATAGAATTAATGATTAAGGAATATAGCACCAATCATTGCTTTCTTCTTGCATTCAAGAGACTTTTGCTCCTCCCCATTCTCTTTTCATGACAGCAATGATTCTTTGTCAAGGATCAACTCATCATCAAAGCTCCTGAGGATGAATGGTAGATAATAATAGGATAAATGATTATGCAGTGGCAACAACTAAGAAGTCAAATATTTAAGTCTCCCATTTCCCCAAAGTGTTGAGTGGAAATCAGTGGTATTTCTTTTTTCTTCTTCTTTTCACTCTTCTTTTTGCTGATTTTACAAAAAATCTACAAAAGAGCTAAAACATTGTTTTGGTAACATCCCACATAACCCTTCTTTTCATATCCTTCATTCTTCCATCCAGAGGCTTAACAGAATGTGCTAGACAACCTATTCCATATAAAAAATTAAGTCAGTGTCTGGCTTGTGATACAATAATGGTTCTCAGTTTCATAAAGTTGTTGCTAAGGAGGGAAAAAGCATCTTTAGCCTGTAGTAGTTACCAGGATGATGGAATTAGATTTTTCTTATAAGTCATAGATTCTGTCTATTTGCTACTTGCAAAGAACTAATGAATAAGAGTGTGAATAGATATTTCTAGAATTTATTCCATTATTCTACCAATTGTAAAAACAATGATGCAAGCTGCCCAAGAGAATTGAACTGAATTGTGTTTGTGAAGGGAAAATGTTGTTCAAAGAAGAACAAGGATAATAACTGGAAAGAGAAGTAAATACTTGTGTATATGTGTGTGTGGTGGAAGGCTCTTAAAAACTAATGAGTAAACGTCACAGGAGATATAAAGTCAGTTGTCTACAAAGAAATGTGAAAACAGCAAGAAACTCCACCCCCAACTTAAACCAGTGTAATCCCATAAAAAAACAATTCAGTAGCATTTGGATCAGAGGTGGAATTCAGCAGGTTCTGACCAGTTCTGGAGAACCAGTAGCAGAAATTTTGAGTAGTTCAGAAAACCAGCAAATACCACCTCTGACTGGCCCTGCCCCTATCTATTCTCTGCCTCTTGAGTCCCAGCTGATTGGCCTTCTTTTGTTGCCCTGCACAGGAGAACGGAGCTGGAAAGCAGGTTAGTGGGGTGGGGAGGAAATGGAGATTTTACAGTATCCTTCCCCTGCCATGCCCACCAAGCCATCCCCACTAAGATACACCATGCCCACCAAGCCACACCCACAGAACCAGTAGTAAAAAATTGTGAATCCCACCATTGATTTGGAGTGCTATTGACTCTTCCATTCTAGGCCCCTTCCCATTTATTTGCTGGTCATGAAACCCAACAGATCATAATTAATGAACCTACCTGATGTTGCACACCCAAACATACATTGATAAAGCAAGAAGAAAGAGCAGAAACATATGGAGACTCAATATATATGGTTGATTTTACACAGAGAGAAACTTTGTTCCACAGAAAAAGATAATGCTAATTTACTGAATTTTTGCAGACATCTCCAATTATTATTGCTAATGAAGAGATTGGAAAGGAATCCATAAGCTATATTCTTCATGCTTCTTTAAATATGCAATGAAAAGGAAAAAAAGAGAGAAAGGGATTGAAGGTGTCGTGTCCGGTGCAGGAAGGAAGCTCGGAGTCAGTGACAAGTTCAGCTCTTTATTGTGCTTCAGCTACAACTTAAAGTGGAAGGGAAAACTGCGGCTATTTATTCCCAAGCCACGGCGGCTGCGACTAATGGCATCGCTTGAATCTCCCGCTCTTGTCTTGTCCAATCGCGGAGGTTCTTAATGGGCCAATCAGTGCAGCTCGCCGGCCAATCCGTCGCCGCGCTTTAGCCAATCACGGCGTGGGTTTACGAGTATGTTAATTACTGTACAGAACACCCCTCCCTCTTGGTTCGTTCCTACGTGACGAAGTCCCGTAAGTAGGCGGGCTTCGTACCTGTCTACTGGACCTGCGCAGGTCAGTTGTTCTTTGGCTTTCAACCTGTTCGGTCGGGGTCTTTTTGTCTCTTGGCCTCTTCGATGGAATCGCCTGGAAGGTGTTGCCTGGCCTGTCGTTGCAGCTCCTCCCGGTCTACCCGGGTTGGTAGAGCTGCGACTTTCGCCGCTCCCGCCTGGTCTTTCCGGGCTGGTTGAGCTGGCCTGGCTGCTTCTCCTGGTGAGGCTTCGAGTTGGCTGTTACCTGGTGAGTATTGCTGGTTATGTTCTATTCTTTCTTGGCCCCTGTATCTTCCCTCCCCTTGGTTTGTGTTAATGGGGTTGCCTGTGCTTGCTTGCGTGTCGGTTGTGTTTCTTGCCCTTGATCTTAACTGATCGATGTGGCGTTTCCATGATTGTCCGTCCGTTGTTTGCAGTCTGTATGAGTGGGGGCCTGTTAGTTGGGTTATGGTTGCCGGTACCCATAGTGGGTCTCCGTAAGGTTTTTTGCATAGACTGCATCGCCTGGTGCAAATGCCCGGTGTTTGCTTGATGAGTCTGGGGTTTTTCCGGGTTGTATGTGGGGTGCAGTCTGTCAAGTGGGGACCTTAGTTTCCTCCCATCAGTAATTCTGCTGGGCTTTTGTTTGTTGTTGTATTAGGGTTATATGTTTATTAGGAGCATTTTATTTATTTTTTCTTGTATGTCCCCGTGTTCGATTTTTTGGATGGTTTTCTTCGTAGAATTGAACCATCTGTTCCGCCCTACCATTGGCGCGGATGTGCCGTCGCTGTCAGTGCGTGTCGTATGCCCTGCTCCGCTAGGAATTTTTCGAATTCAGCGAGGTGAATTGGGGCCCGTTGTCTGACACGATGACATCCGCGAGACCGTGGGTCGCGAACAGTTTGTTGAGTACCCTGGTGACAGCTTCTGTTGTGGTGGTTTTCATGTTGCTTACCTCCAGCCAATTGGAGTAAGCATCCACTGTGATGAGGAATGTGTTTCCTCTTGTGGGGCCGGCGAAATCTATATGTATTCTGGACCATGGCCCCTGGGGGTCTCCCATTCTAGTATTGGCGCGTAGGGGTTTGGTCTGGTTTCTTGGCAGCGTGAGCACCTGGCCACCCAAGCCTCAATTTCCTTGTCCATGCCTGGCCACCAAGTGTAGCTTCTGGCCAAGGCTTTGTTCGTACGATGCCCGGGTGCCCTTTGTGCAAAAGTTTTAATACTTTCCCTTGTAGTTTTTCTGGTATGACCACCCTGTCCCCCATAACAAACAACCTTTTGCAATGACAGTTCTGTTTGGCGGTTTGAATATCCTGAACGATTCGTCATTGTCTTTTTCCCACCCTTTTTCTACCCAATGCAATACCCGCGCCAGACGTTTGTCTTTATTTGTCTCTCGGGCAATGTCTGACGCGGTTATGGGTAGGTCGGGCAATGCCTCTATGCTGAGGGTGGTCGCCGTGGGGGCCGGGTCGTCGTCGAGGTCGGGTAATGGCGAGCGGCTCAGTGCGTCTGCATGGGTGATTGTCTTCCGGGCGGTGTGTGAGCCAGTAGTCGTGAGGCGGTGAGGAACTCGACCACCTCGTCATTCTGGGGGATAGGATGTTCGGGTGGCCTTGTTCCCCGCCAGGATTCCTAGCAACGGCTTGTGGTCCGTGATAATGGTGAATCGGCGGCCGTAAAGGTACTCATGGAATTTCTTTACTGCTGCAACGATGGCAAGGGCTTCCTTGTCCAGTTGGCTGTAGTTTCTTTCTGGCTTGTACAGTGTCCTCGAAAAGAAGGCAATGGGTGCTTCTTTTCTGTCCGGCAGGGTATGGCTGAGGACGGCGCCGACGCCAAAAGGTGAGGCGTCGCATGTGACAGCGAGGGTAGAGTCTCGTTGTATTGTATGAGGACGGCATCCGAGGTTAGCAGGTCCTTGGTTTTCCTGAATGCAGCGTCCTCACGTGTCCCCCAGGTCCATTTTGCCGTCTTGTCCAGGAGCTTCATGCAAAGGCTCCGCCAGCGGTCGCCTTTTTGGGGCAAGAATACATTGTAAAAATTGAGCAGTCCCAGAAATGCCTGCAACTCTGTTTTGTTCTTGGGGATGGGAGCTTCCTTGATGGCTTTTACTTTGTTTCCGGTCGGGTGGATGCCATGTCGGTCTAGGAGGTACCCCAGGAACTCGACTTGCTCTGTGTAAAGCTGGCATTTCTCTCTTTCACTTTTAGACCGGCCCTTTTGAATTTCTCAAGTACCTCCCTTAGGCGACCCTCTAGTTCTTCCCGGTTGGCTGCTGATACTAGTACGTCGTCGGGTAAGGGACCACCCTTTATCCCCTGCAGTAGTCTCTCCATTAGGCTTTGAAAAATCCCGGGCCACGCTGACTCCAAACTGGAGTCGGTTACAACGAAACGCCTCCCGGTGGGTGACTATAGTTTGTGCCTCGGCGGTTTCTTCGTCGACCGGCAGTTGCTGATAGGCTTGCGCCAGGTCGAGCTTCGCGAAAAACTTTGCCCCCCAGTGAGTGAAGTAGGTGCTGCACTACTGGGACGGGTAGGCGCTTTGTTGCAAGGCGCAATTGAGGGTGGCCTTATAGTCCCCGCAGATCCTTACTGACCCATCTGGCTTAACTGGGGTGACTATTGGGGTCTCCCACCGGGCGTGGTCAATTGGCTGCAAAACCTTCTGTTTGACGAGCTTGTCAAGCTGCTCGTCTCATTTTTTTCCATAGTGCAAAGGCACCCGCCTCGGTTTTAGGCGATGGGGCGATGTTTGGGTCTAGGCTGAAAGAGATAGGGGGCCCTCGGTACTTGCCTAGGGTGCTGTCGAATACTTCTTGGAAGTCCTTAGCCAGCTGCTGCTCCCAGTCGGCTTCCTCAATGTGGTTTATTCCGTGACCTCGATGCCCAGTGGTGCGAACCATTGGAGTCCTAGGAGGCTGGGTCGGTTCCGTCCACAACTGTCAGGGGAAGTTTTGAGGTGCGGCCCTTGAACGCCACCGAACTGTCCGGTCCCGATGACGGGATTCGGTTCCCTTGGTAGTCCTTGACTACCAATTTTGGCTCTCCAGTCCTGCCTTTTGGATGTTTGGCACCAGCCGCTTGATTTCTTTCCAGGCGATCATGGAGAGGTAGGACCCGAGTCCACCTCCATCCAGCAGGACTCGCCTCGATGTTCACTTCCACGTAGACCTTGCGGGCATCGTTGGTCTCGGCGTGGCCAATGGTGACCGTCTGATGGGTTTCCTCCTCTGGCGGTCTTCCCCCGCTTCGCCCCCGGTTGTCTCGGTTCCAGCGATTGTCGGCTTGGCGCTCTGTGCCTGGGGTGTGTCGCCCGCCTCCGGTTGCTCGGTTCTCGGCGTCGGGCTGTAAGTTTTTCTGAGCCGCAGACTCGGGTGATGTGGCCCTTCTTATTGCAATGCCGGCAGGTCGCGTCGATGAAACGGCATTCTGCTCGAAATGGTTGCCCCCGCACCGCCGCACTGGGTCCCCGATTTACGACCCCGTTGATCTCCGGTCTCGTCCCGTCTGGAGCCGATGGACGTCTTCTTCTTCTTCCGGGTGTCCGAGGCGGAGTCCAGGTCGCCGTGGTGTGTGGTGGTCTCTCGGCGGTTTGCCTCGGGGTTGTCGGCGTCCCCGCTTCTCTGCCTTCCGCATCGGGCCGCTGATTTCTTGGTGGCTTCAGCTGCAGAAGCTTCCGCCATGGCGGTGGCGAGATCGATGTCGCCCTTCGCCATTAGGCGGCTCTTCAGTGCCTGGTCCCGGAGACCTAGTACCACGCGGTCACGGAGGACGCCATCTAATTCCTGAACTTGCACAGGCCCCCGAGGTCCCGCAGATCGGCTATGAAATCGCTGACGCTCTCGTCCTGCCGCTGGTTCCGCCGGTAGAATTCGGCCCCGCCGGATGAGGATGGGTACGGTGGGAGCGTAGTGGTTTTGGAGTAATGGCGCAAGGTCGCCCAGTCCATCGCCTTTACATCTGCGGGTTTTGCGAGGGCTTTTGCCATCTTGAACACTGCGGGCCCGCAGTGTGTCAGGAAAACAGCCCTTTTCTTCTGTCCGTTCGCGTCCTTCAAGTTGCTACTCTCGAGGAACATCAGGAATCGGTCTGTGTACGATTCCCAGTCCTCGGTAGCCGGGTTGAATGGCGCGGGCGGTGATGCCGCCATCTAGTCGGCTTTGTCTTCCTCCGACACGTGCTTGGTGGTTCTTCCTTGATCCCACCTTCATCGCCAGTGTCGTGTCCGGCGCAGGAAGGAAGCTCGAGTCAGTGACAAGTTCAGCTCTTTATTGTGCTTCAGCTACAACTTAAAGTGGAAGGGAAAACTGCGGCTATTTATTCCCAAGCCGCGGCGGTTGGCGACCAATGGCATCGCTAATCTCCCGCTCTTGGCTTGTCCAATCGCGGGAGGTTCTTAACGGGCCAACTGTGCGGCTCGCCGCCAATCCGGTCGCCGCGCTTTAGCCAATCACGGCGCGGGGTTTACAAGTATGTTAATTACTGTACAGAACAGAAGGCTTGCTAATCCACAGCCTAGATAAGAGGTGCATCATATGCCGGATGTGTCATGTACTGGCCACGCCCAACCCCCATTTTAGCAAAGGGGATGATGTGAGTTTGACACTTCTGGCCTAGATAATTAGTTCACCATTTGTCATTTTATTGCTTCTGGCTGATGTGTTCATGCAAGCGTAACCCCATTGTGCATAGGAAGTTACCTCCCAGTGAATGTATTTAGACTGTTGATGCTACATAGGCTTGAAGAGGGAAGTGGTACCAAAGAAAACATAGTTAGCCCTGGTTTTAATCTGCTGGCCAGTCAGTGATTGTTATGGGTGATCGCCCACTGTGCTAGTGGGATGGTATCAAGAAAAATTGCCCCCTCAAACTCTCCTGTTTGGCTCTCCCTTTCATTCCATACATTTTAGGCCAAATTAGATCCAGAGTCTGCAATAAAATTTTTATTGAGGGGCTAAGATATTAACTGAATGGAGGCCTCCCTCCTACTTCAATGTGATTGATTTGATGAACATCGTTTTGAAAACATTGGTAATCTGATCAGAGGGGAAATAAAACTTTAAAATAGTCCATCTTTTATCTCCAAGACTAGAATATTTGGATTGTATGTGGACAATGAATGGTGTGTATGAGTTTCATAATCCCATATGAAACAGTATACGAACGCAGAAGACACTGTATTCTGACAACTTGTTATTGGCATCAGTTGCTGCCTAATTTAGGTAACATCCCAGGTGGGATTTTATATCTGAGGAAAGAGGCGTAAAACTGAACAATGATTATACTCAACCATCTATAGATTGTAACCACTTGGTTTTTATATTGGGTAATGATACATTTATTTTCATTTCTGTTTTGCCTCATTTCTTTTTGATTGAGATTCCTTCAAACTAGACAGATGTAGCTGTAATTCTGATATTCGCATATGCTTCTGCAACAGTGCATTCATAACCTATGTTTCTTTAGATGTTTCAGTATTAACGTCGCTTTTAAAATTTGGAATAGCATGATAGTTTCAGTGAGACCCTAACAACCTGAAGGGTAAAAAATGTCACCCACAATGTTAGAAGTGCTACCAAGTTGCATCAGAGTACCCAAGATACCTTGTGTAGCTTGTAATTTGTGTAGCACTGCTACAGCTGTTTGCCCTTTGATGGGTTTAGGTCTTGTAAAATACCCATCCTTGCTGTTTTCCAGTTCTGGCATAATTTCCAGTCACTGGTTCTGTCTCTAAAGCCAGTCTCCTTTGAAAACAGAGTTAAGTACTCCATTGCCAAGTAACTGGAAATAATAGGCTCATTTAGATTTTTGTTGAAACATCAATTAACAATTAGCATGCATCGCTAAATCATAAATCATGGTTTACAAATCCCAATAGTTAGATTCACACAACATGCTAAATCAAACTAAATAGAACCCGGTAAAGAAAGTGGGAGGTGTAAGCAGCCTGTCAATGACAGTTCTAGCACAACTATAGCATAAGGCAGCATTTTGTACAGCAGCATTTTCTTTGATCTCCGTCTAGAGAAAATAACTTATACCTGACATTTCAGAAAGGTGTGCATGAGTATGGCAAAACTATTATTATGTGAGTTATTTCAGGTTTTATAGTTCCGTTGAGATAAAGATGTGCCTCAAAGTAGAACAGAGGTTGAAAGCAGATTACTAAGATTTTAATAGCTTCATAAAGTTTTTTCTAATACGTTTGATCATCCATAATTGGAAGGCCTTTGTTTCTTACCAAGGGAAAAATAATTCTTATGAAGAAAGACTCATAAGGTCACAAGGATTGTTCCCTGTATATGATTAATAAATTCAATGAATGCATTTTTTTTACAAAATGACTGGGAGATAGAGAAAAAAAATCTCATGTTAGGAACAAAAGTCACTCAGCTATTTAATGTGTACATTTCAGTAGTATATCAAATGTGTAATTCAGCCTGTCTCCAAAATTGTATTTGAGGTCACTTTTAAATTGCATAACTTGTCCTTTCTCACAGTGTTAGCAGCACTAAGAATACACACACATATTCTACTCTCCAAGTTTTAGTGTCTTATAAAGCCCTTTTCTGATTAAGCAGAAAAAAGTGCAAACATTTCTCCTTAAAGCAAGAGTTTAACTCATAGTACTTGGAGACAAAAAAAAAAAGACAATAGAAGTATGCTAGGTTTTGCATGTCTAGAGGTAAATCTAGTTCTTTAACTCAGACACATTTTTCAGGCTACAGACACAGATTTTCATCTGTGGGAGATTACCAGGCTGAGCCTGAGGGAGGGGTCAAGCATGTCATCAGCCTCTAATCCCTTAGTGCCCACAAGTGATCTAAGTCCAGGCCACTTTGAATTCCATTGACTCATCTGCCACCAATTTGCTTTGACTGTTAGTAGTTCAGATTCTTGTAGAAAGTGTTAGGGTACATTAAACCTGTACTCATTTGAATTGCTTTGCTTCCTGATTTCCTGAATCTGACACCATCAAAGAACCGTATAGCATTGGCTAGTATCCAAAGCCCAATGAACACCTCCTCTACTTAGATGAACTAGGTTTTGGTCCACCACATGGCAATTCATTGCCTTACCTTTTCTGTTCAGAAGGGAAAGGAAGTAGAATGACTTTTTCTGCAGGCTGTGTAGATGTATGAATATTGGAGATTATAGGCCTTTCAGAGCTTAACATGGACATCCATGGGAGTCAAGGGTGAGCAAATGATGAGATGTGTCATGATATTATAATGCAAATAATGCAATATCTGTCCATGTGTCAGATAACATGGTACAATTTACATAACCAAGTCTTTTGTGCAATAGTGCCAATAATGGACACTCAGGATAGATAGGATAATTTATGGAAGAAGAAAAGACATTTCTCATAACTAGTTTATTTTTTTGAAATGTTTACTTCTTTGGAAATTCTTCAAAAATAAACTTTGAAGAAAGTTGCAATTGTTTGGCTCTGTTTTACAAAGAACATGCAGCTACTGCATTAAAACAGTAAATAAAACTGGGGGAAAAATTGCTATCTGAGACAAATGAGTTCCAAACTATAATTCTATGCCTATTTTCCTAGCAGTAAGTTCATTTGACCGAAAGCTATGTTTTCTATGTTGCTATGACATATATGCTGTCCAAATTGTATGTATATTACTTTGTGCTCATCTCAGTGGAGACAAACAATGGGCTTGCTTTTGTAGCCATCAGTAAATGCTATCCCTGAATCCAACCAATGGTCAAAGCAAGCTGTTTATCCAGATTATTTAACCAGGGTGCTCATGTGCTCATGCAAATGTATGTACTACTCTTGAAATTTTGTTAAAAGTAGATAGTTGTGTTATAAATTACGCAGGTATTACATTGGAGTTTCTTATTTAAAAGCATCTGGTGGTTAAACATCAGGCCAGATCTAAGAACCCTACAGAGATAAATTTGTAAAACATATGAAGAATGCAGGAATTGGGTATGGCTGGTCTAGGTTACCGGAATTGGGTATGGCCAGACTAGAGAGAAGAAGGACTAGGGGTAACATGATAACAGTATTCCAGTATTTGAGGGGCTGCCACAAAGAAGATAGGGTCAGCTTATTTTCCAAAGCATCAGAAGGCAAGACAAGAAACAATGGATGGAAACTAAGCAAGGAGAGAAGCAACTTGGAATTGAGAAAATTTCTAACAGTAAGGACGATTAACCAGTGGAACAGCTTGCCTTCAGATGTAGATGCTTCATCACTGGAGGTTTTTAAGAAAAGACTGGATAGCTACCTATTTGAAATGGTGTAGAGTCTCCTGCTTGAGCAGGGGATTGGACTAGAAGACCTCCAAGGACCTCCCAGCTCTATTCTGATTGAAATCAGGGTCTAAGCACTCTACATAGATGAATCATAGACTTGACAGTTGCCTACTAACAGCTACAAACCTGATAAGAAAGGTATCAAAATGCTAGTTAGAGGCTTCTCTTGTAAGGTGAGAAATACTGTACTTTGGTTTAATTTATATTAATCATTTCTACATTTCTTTAATAAACATATATCGTATACAGCATAAAAAGTGAAATACCATTTTGCCAAAGATAGGGAATACTTTATTATACATAGACTACTAATTGTTATAAAAGGAACTAAAACCAAAAAAGAGAAAAAATATATACACCATATTTTTCACACTATAACATGCACTCCCCCTCCCCCCCAAAAAGTGGGTGGAAATGTCTGTGCATCTTATAGAGTGAATGTTGTGGTGGGGGGAAGGGGGTTGGTGTAGTTCCAGCATTTTCTACTGCCGCCACCACCAGGGAATGCTGGAGCCTTCGCTGCCGAGCAGAAGATTGGTGATTGGATTTGCCTCCTGGAATACTGTCAATCAGCTGTTCTAGGTGGCAGGGATCACTGCCACAGCCTATTGCTGCCTATTACCACTTATCATCATCACCCATTCACCTCCATCATTTGCCACTACCACTGATTATCGCTGCCCATTCACTGCTGCCCGTTTGCCACTGCCTGTTCACTGCCGATCATTGTTGCCAATCGCCACCACCGATCACCACTGCCCATTCGCCGCTGCCTATCGGCAGTGAACACAGCCACAAATGGGTGGTAATAGGCAGTGATAGGTAGTGGTAGAGATTCCTGCTGCCTAGAACAGCTGATCAGTGGTATTCCAGGAGGCAAATTCAATCGCCAATCACCTGCTCGGCAGCAAAAGCTCCTCGGCAGCAGCAGCAGCTCAGCTCAGTTGACAACAGAGCAAAGCCCTGATGAGCCATGTGCTGGGGCTGCAATAATGTGCTGAAACTAACCAGGCTGTTTGCTGTTTGCTGCAAGCCAGATGAATACCAGATGGATGCTGGGAGGCAGAGGCAGATTTTTTTTTTTCCTCCTTTAAAGCTAATGTGCGTCTTATAGTCTGGAGCATCTTATAGTGCGAAAAGTATGGTAAATAGCTAAAACACACCTCAAACACCATTCAATTATAAATATCAACTTTATAAACAAACAAACAAAAAGGCATTAGAAAGTCATGTAGATAGCTAGAGCAATTCATTAGAGTTAAGATAAAATATAAATCATATTATATATAGCCTTTAAGGAGCAGTTTTAGCAAGTGTTCCCTCAGATCCCTATATCAAGGACAAAACAAAATATCAAGATTTCTTATATTGATTATATTTGTCTGCATAACCAATGACAGATTTGTTTTATGTAGGGATTTATTGTAGCTTCAGGAAAGGCCACCAGTAAAGTATCAAATCTAGCCAATGGGAAAATTCTGAACTGGTGGATTGAACATTCACTCACATAATTCATATGCTACTCATTAAAACATAAAAGTAATAGCCATTGTAAGTAAATATTTATGTGGCAGAATCACTTCTGGATAACTGATACTTTTTTGTTTGTTTTATTTATTTATAGATGATAAACAACAGGTTACTCAAGATAGATATTCAGGATCACAGAGGTAGCTACATTCTGATCTTGACATTAGCTTGAGAGATGAAGATCAATTCTTTCACATTTGCTGTAGTAGGAATGTACAACTGGTGGTCCCCAAAGCCTCATGTGACCCTTAAATTTTTCTCATATGGCCCTCCTATTTTTAGACAAAGTAGTCCAGGGCAGGAATGGCAAAGACAGATTTCGCCATTTTAGTGTACAGTTTGTGTTTGTGAAGTTGTGTCAGAACATTTCTTTTTTTTTTTAATAAACTTTTTATTTTTATATTTTAAAAAAATATTTATTAATTTTTTTTATATATTTTTTGGCGAACAGTGTGGTTCCAGGTTTTTACATTTCAATACAAACATGGCCATAGTTGCATATTCATCTTTCTTATTCGATTTCATATAACATTATTACTTATTCTATTTTCCTTTGAATATTCTCAAATATTAAATTCATTACACTTATTTTACCCAATTACAGTTCATATTTTAACTTGTTTCATTTTTCTTAAAATATTCTCATGTCTTGTTTTACAATATTATCTAAAATTCTTATTTCATTTATATATTTATTACACATATTGCTTTTATCTGTCACATTTGCAATTTTATCACATACTATTATTCCGTTCATTATTCAATAAATTTCATCCTTATTCTAATAATTCAAAAAGTTGTCCCTTTTAGTTGCCAATTCCCATTTGCCACCTATTTACCTTATACATTCCTTCAATTTATTCCCTTTAATTCATTATAAAAATTTACCATTTTAATTACCACATTATACATTACTAACAATATTCTCCTAACTACTACACATCACATATGCCTATATATTTTAAGTCAGATTCCACATGGTACTCTTTTTCTCAATTACCTTATAAATCACCTATATATTCCAAAAATATTAATCTATTCAATTAATTATAGAAACTGATATTAACCTTTCCATTACAATTCTCATAATTCATTTTAACTTTATTCATCATTTTATTAAATATCAATTGATATTCTTATAATAAATTCCCATTTCCATATCTATTTCAATAAAATCTATATCTGGTTTAACAATAATCCTTTAAAAATATCAGTTCCAATCTTATCTATTTTTAAATCTCTATTCTTATATATCACAACAAATTATCTTGCAGAACCTCCCTCCCTATTCTTCTTCTACCCATTGTCTCTCATCCTGCTGATTATATAATTTCTTTTAATTCTTGTTTGCTTTCTGCTTCCCTTCATCTTGTGGTCCTTTCTCTTAATTCCCCTTTTTTCCTTCATTATTTCCCTCCATTTCTTATTCCAATTATTTGTTTTGTTCCCCTCCCTCTCTTGATCTTTCCTCTGTAATTCCCTCTTCTGCTGTTTCCTTTTCCTTTGTTTAGCTTTCCAAACAATTCTCCCTTTAATTATTGTATCAAACCTCAGATTTTTAACTTTAATTCTCCCCCCCTCATTTTAATGTTTGTTGTTCTACTTGTTCTTTAAAGCTGGTTTCCTCTTTATTTAGCTCCTCCCCCTTTGGTTCTCTTTCTTCTTCTTCAATCTGAATCACCACATCTAATTTTTGTAGTATAATATTGTACATTTCCATGCTTTCTTTCATCATTTCCTTCATATCTTGTAGTTCCAGTCTCATTTCCACATATAGTTCTCTCATTTTGTATGCTTCTCCTTCTCTTGATAATTATATCCAATCCAAATGTCCAGTAGTTTATTTCAACCAGCATCTTTTATATTTAATTTCAACAATCAATGTCCATAAGTCTTTGTTTCCAGGTTCCTTCTGTTAATTTCTTTCCCAACTTTTTCCCAAAGTCACCAAATAATCCCAAGGTAATTTCTTCATGTATCTTTTTCCTTTGGAGTATTATAGTATTTCACTTTTCAGGGTTTTTATTTTATTATAGTGGAGTTCCTCTTATTTCCTTTTAAATTCCAATTTTAGGAAGACCAAGCACTTTTCAAAGAGTTGCTGAAATTTTTCCTGTACTATTAGGTGGCACTCTCAATTCTGTTTCCACATTCCACCCTTTATTTTCACTTAAAAAAACCTTTTATTAATTTCGCTAATTCCAGTTATTAGCTATTATTTCTTTTTAATACGTTCAATTCAATTTCAATTTATGCCTATTTAGTGCCAAAAATCCAATAATCCAGTTTAATTTCCAAGCCTTTTGTAATCAGATATTTTCCTCTAAATTTTCCACCTCCAAATTAATTCATTTCAATGTTCAAAACCAATTTCATAAGTTCAAATTTTTTCTCTCTCTCTCCGGTCACTGCTTTTACACACTTTCATCAAAAATAGTTCTTTATTTCTTAATTCTGAGGTACCTTAATGTCCATGTATATTGCCTGGTTCACATACCACTCACAACTTCACCACTCCAGCAGTCTTAGTTTCCCGGACTGCCTCCCATCTTCATGGTGGCCATTTTAGACCACTGCTGTAACTTCTATTCAAAGGGGGTTTATCTTGTCAGGGAGGGGAGATGCGGCTCCCCTCAACCCTCTAAGTGGTCCCCCCTTCTTCACCACCCCTTCAGCGTAGTTCCAGTCCCATCGGGACCCTCCAATAAGTGAGCACAGAGCAAAAACATGCACAATTGCGGATTCCACTCTGACATGATGGAAGAACAACCGGAACATTTCTGATATGTTCAGTATGGGCACCTGCAATTTTTGGGAGGAAAAAAACAACACGTTTAACTGCAGCATGACATAAGCAACCAAGATATCTGAAAATGTTTCATTCATGAATCCCATAAAGACCAAAAAGTTGAAGGGCATCACAGGGTATTGAAACTTTTTGTAAATGTGTCAAAGACAGTTAAATATTTATGTATGTCTGTCATACAAATCAAATTGTGAGCTTCTGCTAAGTTCAATTTAGTAAAAATACACACTTTGTGCAGGTTTTCAAGAAGATCAGAAATGAGTGGAAGCACATAGTGATCTCTAACAGAGAGTTCAAAAATCTAAAGTCATGAACTACTCTCTAAGAGATATATTTTATCTTAGGGGGTAATGGAAATAAATAGGAGAAGGATAAGAAAGGAAAGCAATCCAATAAACCTTTTTTCACAGGAAAAGAAATAGTTCAAAGAAATGGTTCAAAAGAACTTGTTCACAGGAATTTTTAATACATTCCTTTGAACAAGCCAACTTTTTGGTAGACACAGGATATTAATGTCCAATAAGGGTCTGAGCTCCGGAACCAAGGTGTAATAACTAAAATGGGGTGAGGGGAATATAAACTACTTGTTCTTTCCAAAGAGATCTGTAAACTCAGAATATTTTTCTGTCAAAACAGAAGGAATGACTTTTTAAACAGTGGTAATGGAAGATGGGCTTGATTATCTGTAGTTACTGATCTTGACAGTTATGAAATACAGTTAACATGGTATTTTAATACCAGCAAATGTCAAGATTTCGGATCTGTAGCTAGTGTAATCGTGTAAGATATCTAGCTAAATGAGGTAAAGAAGGATGGTGTGTTCAGTGATTGTGTTAGCCCCGCATTCATGTTGAATCAGATTTGGGCTGCCACAAGGGAGATGGGTGACCATGGGAATGAAAGTAAAGTGAGGAGGGAGGATTGCCACAGCAACATTCTTTCACCAGAGCACAAGGCCAGGGGTGGGATTCTACCAGTTTGCACCTATTTGCTAGAACCAGTTGTTAACATTCTAAGCAGTTTGGAGAACTGGTTGTTAGAAGAAATTACTGGCCTAATCCTGTAAGGAAGGCAGGAAGGAAATATTCTAGTGTTGCTTACAGAAACTGCCTCTCCGTTAACTCTTATTACATTCTTGGCAGGACTAGACTTCCTGTCTCAGGAACTTCTCTGGAGTTTTTCCCCCCTCCTTTGCTGGTACTTTGCTTGTGTGGAGTGACCATTCATAGTTACAATGGCACTGAAAAAAGTGACATGACCATTTTTCACACATTGTTTCACATTGTTGCAGCATCCCCACAGTCATGAGAGGCCAGGCGAGGAGATGCGTGCCTCGATGTGAGTGATACTGAGTTGGCCACACCCAGCCAATAACATGACCACCAAGCTACGCCCACCAACTAAGCCATGCCCACAGAACCAGTTGTTAAAAAATTTGAATCCCACCCCTGCACAAGGCCAAGTCGCTGGAGTTTGGAGGGAAGTGACTGAACTTAGTGGGAGTTCAGAATAGAGGTGGATTGGAGAGTGTGACTTGGGGGTCATCAGTAAGGGGGCTGGATGTGAGTTTAATTAAGCAGGATAAAATGTGGGATTTCAGATTCGGCTTTTCCCAGATGTGCCAATATAACTTCTCCAATAAATTCTTATGTGGATGGACTTTGTCTCTGAGTGCTGAACTGAAATGGAGAGTTTGGTTGGAACGCCGACATTAACCTGAATCTGAAATCCCACGTTCTCCCCATAAAACACCTCTATCAATAATTTAAGCATGAAATGGGGGTTCAATTGTGGCTAAAGTGAGTGCTTACATAATAGGCTTGTCAATAAAATTAGCCATCACTACTGATTCTGAAAAGTGTTTGTGAACAGCAGCTTGAGAGCACAGAATAACAGGACAAAATATTGCATACTAATGCTCTTCCTGGTTTTCTGATAGCTCCCCTGCTGAATTCTTGAAACGAAGATCTCTTCTAAACTAAAAATTGGAAAGATTGAGTTACTTACTAACAACATAATCTTTGATTCTAAGATATGGCACATTCTAAATGGTTCAGGAAAAGAAAGTGAAGCAGAGAAAGCCAGTGCAACATGTTCAGAATTACCACAATAAAACTTATCGCGATGGCAGATTTATATTAATTTCGTAAGTTCAATTCTAGAAAAAAAGTGGGGTAGAAGAGGCAGTATGACATTTCCTTTCTTTCTTGTAGAAAGTGTCCCAGCACTTCAGCTTTCCATTTATGGTTACACAATATTAAAGCAATTTCAGTAAAGTGTTTGTAGCACCCTAATTCATTGTGCAGTTCCTAAGATAGCACTCTTTTGACATTGATCAATAGCAATAGCACTTATACTTACTATATATATACTGCTTCACAGTACTTTACAGCCCTCTCTAAGCAATTTACAGAGTCCGCATATTGACCCCAACAATCTGGGTCCTCATTTTATCGACTTTGGAAGAATGGGAGGCTGAGTCACCTTGACCCAGTGAGACTCGAACTGCCAAACTGCTGGTAGTTGGCAGTCAGCAGAATTAGCTTGCAATACTGCATTCTAGCCACTGCATCACCATGGCTCAATAAAAGGAAGTTAAGGGGTGTGCATAAGTGTACCATTGTGCCTCCCGTCCCTATCCTATTGTCCCCATTTATTCGTACCTATTTCCTGTATTCTTACTCATGTTTATACTTATATCTATTATCTTGTAAGCGACTGACAAATCAAATAAATAAATAATCCCAGCTCACAGTGTCAGGATTCTGGCAGTTACTCCAATTAAATCATGAGCCTTGAGTCACACTCTCAAAACTTCAAAGGATTTATTAGAAGTTAACATGCTGGCATTAGCTTGGGTGTAGCCGACTCTGAGATACATAATTCACTGTCACCCTTGATCCTGCTTTCCCCCCCATCCCTCTGGGTGTATCATCCAATGAAACACGTCCATAGCCAAGAGTCATCAATCATGCTCTCCAATTAGATTTTTGTGCAGCAGAAGCTTCAGTCATCTAATCAGTCTCTGAAGAAAATATGAATGGAATGTACTTTCGATTCCACACTGCTGCCTGCTCTTTGAAACTCCCCCCTTCTTTCTGTTGACAACTATAAAACGTGTATACAATATGTTTTATGAGTTGACACACAGTTCTCACTTTTTAAAAGTAATTTTTATTCAACTAGTACAAACTAAGAAAAAGAAAAGAAAAAACTGAAAAAATAGAAAGTTCATAAAAGAAAAATAGAAAAGAAATATGGGGATATAGTAAAGAAAAGTAAAGAAATATATAAGTAAATGACTTCCCTCTTCATCACAATAAGTATAAACAATTTTGAAAATATATCATTTTATCTTAAAATACAAATGATCTCTTCTTCCCATGTTTCATTTCTTATCTATAAACGAATCCTTAAAACCTTGTCATTCAGTCCTATTCAGCAAAAATCCATTAGGATTACCAGAAATAACAACAAATCTACTTTAACCTAGATCAAATAAATCTTACATTCCTTCCTTTTACTTTTAAACTTCTTGATTTTTTAATCCTTTCAAATAATGGCCTAGAGCTTGATTTCTTTTCATTTTTCTTTCATTTCAAAATTCAAAACTTTAGCAAGTCTGCTTTGTAAATCCAATATAGCAAAGTTATCCAAGTTACATATTCAGTTACTTATTTATATATTTCTTTCGGTCATATAGATATCCAGTGAAGTGCATTTTTCCATGTCATTCTTTTGTAAATCCATTTTCACATCAATTTCAATTTTATCTGATAAAATTTGTTCCTTTTCCACAGCATCTTTTAAAGACAGGCCATCTATTATAGCAGACACTCTTAAAATTATCTTCTGGATCCATTGTTCACAAATACCTTTGAATACATTGAATTCTAAAAAAATTTGATCCATTCTGCACTGCTAAGCCAAATGTAAATCTTTAATTTTAGTTTTAATTGTTTCTTTTATTGTTTCTTTTATTTTTTATTTTTCTTATATGTATCCATGTATTCATAACTATGTTTTTACTTGTACCTATTATCTTGTAAGCAATTGACAAACCAAATAAATAAATAAAATAAAAATAAATCAATATTTTATTCTCCTACTTCCTTCCTTCCTTATTTCAAACCCATCAGGACCCCAATGAAGAACAACTCTTTGGAGCACATGTGGATGATCCCATATCCTTTCCTAGTCCAGAGAGGAATTCCCAAAGAACAAACCCCATCACTGACTCTTCATATCACTATAGTTTTCAGCTCCGTTCTTAGCAGAACTGTTTTCAGTTTTCCTTTTCTTCCCCAGAAGTCTTCAGCTCAAATACATTTTAAAGTGAGCTACTAATTTATTTAGTTTTATTACACTGTTGCCAAATTTGTGCCAGATTTCCTCACAGAGAGACTCTGAGTGGTGTACAGTAAAATATTAAAGTATAAAAATTAGTATGCAAAAGTTAAAAAAAAATAAAAGGAAGGATGATTAAGTCAGTATTAAAAATTAATTGAGAGGCAAAGGGAGGGCACTAACCAGCCCCACACAATTGATGTTCCTCTGTGCTCTCCACTTAAGGCCACAGAGCCATGCTTTTACTCCTTTTCAGAAGGCCAGGAGAGTAGGGGTCTGCCCCACCTGTGAGGAAGGTTGTTGCCCCTGCTGTGGGGGGGGATATTCTAGGGCATGGGCAACATCAGAGAAGAATTTCTTTCAGGACCCCATCAGTCAGAGTTCTTTAACTGATGGAGTCCACAACATACTTTATCCACCTACTTATGCCCACACCCTGTATTTAACTTTGAACATTCTGAGAAAATCAAAGTTAATTGTAGCTCTTCTAGCAGTGTAACCAAAGGCAACTTTTAGCTACTGCTAAAATTGGCAGTTATATATCATAGAATCTTTACTGTACATGATAAGAATTGACCATTTGACAGCCCCATCTATTAAGAGTCCAAAGATAAATCCTACTAAACGTGATCTGTGGAAATCTCAACTGATATCAAGGAAATGTTTAACTCACACTGAGTGATGAAAGCTTCACTCTTGTCAAGTGATACATCAACCTATAAAGTGCCTGGAGAGCGGGAAAATCTAAAGGTGCAAGAATAGCAGGAAGAACAACTACAATGTGTTTCCCCTAATTTGCTCCATTATTCAGGTAATATTAGCCAACCAATCTACCTAATTCTGATGCTGAAATAGATCTTAATTACTTGTTTAACAATCACTTGTGTACTCAAAGGTTTGGTTGCCATGATCTTGGCCAAGAACATTAAATAAAGTAGCCTCCCTTATAAAGAAATAGGAGAGTTGTTGGAATATCAGGCTTTTTGCCACCAATTTTACTGAAAATAAGAATCTCATCAGGTGTTCTTTGACAAGATTTATTGAAATGGAAAAGATTTGGGGGTACAGAAATTTTAAAAAAATGAATTACCTTTATTTTGGATCCTAATTTATCTTTCAACAGAAGGTGTTTTTTTTTCTAAACCCCGTTATCTGAACCAATAGGCTAGTTACAGTTTTCCCAGGTAACTGAGGAATGTACAGTATTCTTGATTTTTTAAACTTTCTTTTACCTATATATTAGTTATACAGTCATTTGACTCTGGATGGTGTGCGGTGAAGAAAACAACAGGATAAAAAAAAACTCAGCAGGAAAAGCTAATACAACATACTTATGTTCACTTCCCATTCTTTTATAATTTTGCCTCATTTGTCTTCATCTTCAATGATCAAGGTGATAACTTGCACTATTGTTATTACTTGCCACTTTCAAGTCATGGTCATTTCATGGTAACTGGCTGGCAATAACCCTGCAGTTTCATTTTGTTTTTTGGGGATGTGGGGAGGGGACAAGGTTTTCAGAAGTGATTTGCCATGGCCCTCTTCCTAATTTGGACAGAAAGTGATTGGTCCAATATTACCCAAATGGTTTAATGTCTAAGCTAAGACTAGGGAATTCATGGTCTCCTAGCTTCTAGTTGTGCTTCTTAAACCACTACACCAAATTGACTCTCAATTTTACACTGCAAAAACGTATGGACTACACAACTTGATCAGGGCAAAGCAATAGATGCAATCTACATAGACTTCTGTAAAGCCTTTGATTCAGTGGTACACAACAAACTACTCCTAAAACTAAAATCCTATGGTATCTCTGGACAACTGCATAACTGGATAGAAGCAGTCCTGTCAAACAGACAACAAATGGTCAAAATTGGGAGTGTCCTATCAAATTCTGTACCTGTCAATAGTGGTGTCCCCCAAGTCAGTGTTCTAGGACCAACTCTCTTCATACTCTACATAAATGACCTCTGTGATCATATTAAGAGCAACTGTGTTCTCTTCGCTGATGATATAAAGCTGTTCAATACCACAGACAATACTGCTACCCTTCAAAAAGATATTGACTATGTATCAGAATGGTCAAACAAATGGCAACTTCAAATCTCAACAAATAAATGCTCTGTCTTACATATTGGCAAAAAAAATCAGAAAATAAAATACAAGCTAAATAGTCAAGACCTTGTTGATGATCTAAACTCTGTCAAGGACCTTGGAGTATTCATCTCTAATGATCTAAGTGCTAGAGCCCACTGTAACTACATAGCCAAAAAGGCATTAAGAGTTGTTAATCTAATCTTACATAGCTTCTTCTGTGGTAATATCACACTACTAGCTAGAGCATACAGAACATTTGCTAGACCTATACTTGAATACAGCTCATCAATCTGGAACCCATATCATGTATCTGATATTAGCACAGTTGAGAAAGTCCAGAAATATTTCACAAGAAGAGTTCTCCACTCTTCTACTCGTTGCAGAATACCTTATGCCACCAGACTTGAAACTCTAGACCTAGAAAACCCAGAACTACGCCGCCTTCGGTCTGATCTAAATATAGTATATAAAATCATACATTGCAATGTCTTACCCGCAAATGAATACTTCAGCTTCAACCATAACAATACAAGAGCACACAATAGATACAAACTCAAGGTTTACCGCACCAAACTTGACTGCAGAAAACACGACTTCAGCAACAGAGTGGTCAATGTTTGGAATACTCTACCTGACTCTGTGGTTTCTTCCCCAAACCCCAAAAACTTTAACCTTAGACTGTCTACTATTGACCTCACTCCTTTCCTAAGAGGTCTGTAGGGGGTATGCATAAGCACACCAACGTGCCTACCGCCCCTGTCCTATTGTTTGTTTTTATTTTTCTTATAAGTATCTATCTCATGAATTCAAAACTATGTTTATTCTTATACCTGTATCTTGTAAGCAATTGACAAATCAAATCATAAAATAAAATAAAATAAAATAAAATAAAATAAAATAAAATAAAATAAAATAAAATAAAATAAAATAAAATAAAATAAAATAAATAAATATATTGTACAGCTTCCTAGTCTACAGATTTCCAGCAGAAATAAAACATTGTTTTCCTTCCAACTTCATGGATGATAATCCTACTTTATACAGCTAAACTGAACATCTGCTGAACATATAAATACCCTCTAAAATAATCTCCAGCATTGTCATTATTTTTAAGTGAATTGCTTAGCTCAAGAAAAAGAAATACAAGGCATGCAGTCAGGATATCTCCATCATTGACTATAAAACATCTTTTGTTTATAATTCTTTTCATTCCAGAATGCACGGTTCCAGTCAGCTGCATATTCAGTGGATTGCAGATGCAGTCTATTGTATAAAACAGTTGAGCAATATCACTCTTCAAAGAACAGCTGTTCCAGTTTCTCTTTTTATAACTTCTAACAATAATTCTCTAGCTACTCTATGTATCAAAAACATAGAGGACGAGTGCATATTTTCTAAATCATTATTTTTATATAGTTGCATGTTATTCAGCTCATATTATTATAGTTCATTCCAGGAAATGAAAAGTGAAAGGAAGACAGAGTAAGTGTTTGGTTATTATGCATTTATTTTATACATTTACTCCCTAGTTTTCAAGAACAGACTCAACATGGTTGTCATTTTTGAAATAGAAAATAAAAACAGTTAAAACCAAACTATAATACTTATTATTATCTTATGCTCATTATTATCATTATGCTCTATAATGATAGATAAATGTATCCATTTGACTTTGTCTTAGATTTAAGCCCCATCTACTCTACCTTAAATATGCAAATGTTGGTGGGACAGTGCGATGTGTGTGTAACACACATTACATATACATATGCATACACACATGCACACGTACATGTACATGGATTGAATTTAAAAAAATCATCCATGAGATCATCAATGAGAAAATTTTGATAAAGCTTTTCCCAGCAAGGAGATGATAATAGAGAACTAAAACAAGAAACATATTAATGGGGGCGGGGGGGAACTGGAACCTATATGTGGTATCATCAAAATACCGAAACACACATGAATCCAACACTACATTTTTAAATGCTGAATATTACTGAAGGCTGCATGAAGTTATTCATTCTGATTTCTCAAAACTTTAAACATATTTAATTTCATCCATCAATATACTGTGTATACACTCACATACACACATGCACACACTATTGTATTGTATTTTATATTTTACTATTATTATTATTATTATTATTATTATTATTATTATTATTATTATTATTATTATTATTATTATTATTATTATTATTATTACATTATATTACATTGTATTATGTATGTAATTACATTACATTTTACACTTTCCCCAGTGCAGAATGGTCCTATGATCACCAAAATAGAGTACATATCACAAATAGAAAATAATTGTAGTGGTAAACAAATTTCAATAATAAATCAATATTTTCTTACATAAACAGATAAACAGAATGACCACAATTGGGCAAAATAGCCAGTGGGAAAAGGAATGACTTCCAATTTCCTGCTGGCTTCACCATTGACTTTGCTTGTGACAAGCTAGTAGAGAGTATCAAAAATCATGACCATGTGACAATGGGCATGCTGCTGCAGCTACAACTTTGCAAATAAAAGTAGTCTGAAGTTCCTTGAAATTTCAGTTCAATGTCAGTAACTGAATTTTTAATGCATTATTTAAGGTAGTGGATTTTGGGTACCTTGATTCAAAAATTATTGTAATATAAAACATTATTTGGACTAACCTGAGGGTATGAGCATATAAATACAATTAAACTTTTAGTAGTATACAAACAGAACTCAACCCTACACTTCCAGATATACATTATTCAATCTTAAGCCTGTTCAAATATATTAAGAGGAGAGGGCATTCCCCTTGAGTTAAGAGTTGGTAAAATTATTTGATTCGTTGAATCAAAAAAAATTTTTTGACATATAACATGCTTTAGACAAATTACTTTGGGATGAATAGTGGTTCTTTTAACAAAAAAAAACTATAACATGATAGGAATTTAAATACATGTGCAAATTGAACCATGGTGAAAACATAATTAGTAGCAAGAAAGATGTCTGATGTTCTGCATACATTCATCTGGACATGGTAAATTTATACAATAAATGTTATCGAAAGGCACACAAGTTATGTAGAATTTCCTAGTAAACTAAGGTAACGAGAACTCAGGAGACATTTATCAATGCAGCATCCTGTAGGTAAACTATGAAATTGAAAGGTGTATGTGTATGTGTTTGTGTGAGCAGGTATCTCTCTGTGTGTGCATGCACACACATATTTGTGAGTGTGTTTGTATTTATGTATGTATGCATGCATGCATGTATGGAGAGAGAGATTTCTGTTAGGGGAATTATTAACAATTGCAAGTCAAGTGATGGAAAGGCTTGATTTTAAAAACATGATAATTAGAACTGTCTTGCTAATTACAGAAGATCATAAGTGGAGTTGAAAAATGTCTGCTTTCATAGTAAAATGTGCATCTTGACAGAATGATTGCTCCTGTTCCAAGACAACCAGATCTCCTGAACTTGTTCTGATCTTCTAGCGCATGAAACCTCTGCCTGGAACTTTTTGTTGACAGCTTAATGATCAAATAACACAATCATTTACCATGTTTTCTTAGTTACTGAAGAATGCCAACAATTTTCCCTTTGAATGACAACATGAAATTAAGCAATGATAACCTTCCCAGGGAAAGGTCTTGTAGAAGCAGTAAGCACACCAGAACAATTATCAGGATTTTAAATTCTATTTTGTAAACTCTCAACACAGGTATTGCTGAATGAGGGAAATTGATGATTCATTTTTGGAGTTCTGGCCATTATAGCCCCTCATGGTCACATGAACAGAATTTTCAATGTTCCCTACTGGCTTCCCACAAATAAAGTCAATGGGGAAGCCAGCAGGAAATCAGAAGTCATGGTCACACGAAACCTTTGCTTAATGACCTACATGATCTTCATTTAACAACAGCAATGTGGACTGCTAGAACTGCCCTCACCAAGTGGCCATTGTGGTTATGGTTGTTGCTAAGTTAACAATGGAATTCAGGGAATCTCCAGTGACAATTTATGCTTAAAATATTGTCAGCAATGACAAAAGAGTTTGAAAGTGCAGTTCTATGAAACCCTTTGAAGCAAATGTTAACTTTAGGACAATTTTCAATACATTGAATGAAGATCTGAAGCCAAAATGTTTGTCATGAGATGTGTTTCTAAGGTTGAATATAATACACTTCCTGTGTAAGTGGCTGTGTAAGTGGCTGTGCAGCAGCAGCAGCAGAAAGCCCAATGTAGCTTTGTTTGTGATTAAGCATTGTTGACATGATCCCATAAAGAAGATCGCAGCTGTAGAAAGATGCTTTGGAGTGAGAAGATTTGTAAAACAGCTAAAGTCTACAGTATTCAATTTAATATTCCAACCAATCTATTTTATTCTTTTCAGCTGATCCTCCCCTCCCAGCTCTTTCCCTGAGGGTTCCTGGTCTTTGCTGAAGTATTTTCTTTGTTTTTGCCCTTTATATTCCCCTCCTTTGGTTTTTTTATGTTTTACATCTGTTGATGCTCTATATGCTCTCCAAAATAAGTCAATTATCACCTTTTGCCCTGCAGATCATATTGTCTTAGATGCACAAAGACTAGCACTTAGAGAACTGAGTTTACTGTGAGTATATGTGATTTATTGGAAAGGCTGTTTATAAATGTTAGTAATATTTTCTCTCTTGGAACATCTCTAGTGAGATACATATACATTTAGATTACTTTTAACAGGACATCATTTATTATCTATTTGGAAGCTTATGAATACAACTGGGAAAGAAGCCTTAGTCTCTAACCTCATTTGTTCCTTTTTGATGATTTTTAGTCATAATCTTGCTGAGAAGCACATGAAGGTTTATGATCTGAACCATCCTTTAATATAATGAAGAGGGGTTTTTATTTTGCAACTCCTTCAGGATGATGAGGTTTATATTGCTAACTTTCTTTTGTATTCTGCCTTTCAATCCATGTTTGCATTATATACAGTGAATGTGCGATTCTGAGTGTCTTTGCTGTTAAAAAGAATTAGATCAGAAGCAGTTTCTAAAAGCGTTGGCAGTTATGTTCATCTTGAAATTTAGAATTTAGACTCACATCCCACTAGGTTTTTCTGCAGAAAACATTCTCTTTCCTTGTTTTGCCTCCCCTATTGCAATGGAATGTGATGATTTATTTATTTTTAAAATTCATCTTACCACAGGATAACACTGGGTGGTTTACAATATTAAACAGATAAAATTATACAAAACCTATAGGAGATATAAATAAAATACTAAAGATCCAAATACTCAACCCTAACTAAAGATGGGAAGATGGAATAGGATGAGAAGGAGGGCAGGTAGGATCTGTTATTAATCTATCAATCACTCCCAATGTGAAACCCCTCCATTCGAGCCCCAAGCCAATCCGGCAAAGCCAGGTCTTTAAGCTTCTATGGAAAGTAGGAGGGTTGGAGCTGACCTCGGTCCAGGGAGGCAACATGTTCCAAAAGGGCAGGTGCAATAGCAGAGAAAGCACTTCAGCTGGAGCCCACCAGCAGGAATATGCTGCCCTATGAAGCCTGCGGTATGCCTCCTCTGTTGGCATGGGTGGGGCGGGCCAATCCCAGTGGGATGAGACAGTCCCTCAAGTAGCTTAGAACCATTCCATGAAGGGCTTTAAAGATGATTTCTGTACTGCCTTGTTCCCTTCACAAACATGAAGACACAGCAAGAGTTCTAGAAACTCTTAGTCAACACACACACACACACACACACACACACGAAGCAGGTCCTCAGAAAGCATCCACATTGTTCAAGTTCAGATTCCAAGCTCAGCACAGGAAGAGTCACTGTGTAAACTGAGTCCAATGGAAACAATCTACATATCAAATGGTTCGGTATATATAGCACAAATACACAAGGCATGGAACTGGGCACATTGCTCCAGCAACACTCAAGTCCTTGGGGCGGGATTAATTATGTGATATCAGTGCAACTCTTCACATGGGGAAAGGTTGCCTCCGCACAATTAATCTAGCTGGCCAGCATTGCTCCTGTCTCCTCTCTGCCCTATGTATCCTAGGATCAGAAAGAGATATGGATTATCTTCCTCATTGCTAATGGGCAGCAGTTCCTCCCAGTCCTTGACTGCAGTCTCCTGGCCAACTCATTGCAACTGTGGCTTGTCTCTCTCAGCCTCAGCCTGCTGCTCATCTGATTGACCGAGTCAACCAGATGAGTCTGGATAGCTCCTCAGTCCAGATAGCTCTCTCTGAGCTCTGATCCAGACCATCACTCAGCTCTGCACTTTCCTCTGCTGATTCTCCTTCTGAGCTCGCATCTAGAGAGGGGTTTGGGGATGGATCTCTGACACTTACCATTAAAAAGATAAAACTATACACAACCTATAGGTGATATAAATAAAGATAAAGCTGTACAAAACCTATAGGCAATATAAATAAAATACTATAAATAAAATATCTTGAATTGCAACCAGAAACAAACTGGAAGCCAGTGCAGCTTGCAGAGCAGTGGTGTTACATGAGTCCCCAAGAATTGCCCACACTGCCCCATCTGCACCAGTTCTAGCTTATAAATACAATTCAAGGTACCCCCATGTAGAGTGCACTGTAATAGTCCAAGCACAAAATGATTAGGGCTTGATTGACTGAGCACAGAAATAGGAGAGTCCACAACAACCTGAAGTTGTGCAAAGGCACAACTACATGCAGCTACCACCTGCTTTTCAGTCAGGAGTCACAAGTCCAGGAGAACCCCCCAGTTGTGGACCAAAACTATCTGGACTAGTACCACCCCATCCAGAACTAGATTTCAACGTCCTTTATCTTGGAGGTAAATGCCCCCAAAGCCAAACAGTTTTTCCAGGGTTTAGTTGAAACCTGGTGTCCCTCCATCCAGGCCCCTGCAGCCTCCAGGCACCATAAGAGAGCAGCAACAGCATCACTTTGGTCACCAAGGATGGAAATATACAGTTGGCTACTGTTGGCATCCTGCAGATACCTCAACCCATGGTGACGGATGATCTCACCCAGTGGCTTCATGTAGGTGTTAAAAAGCAGTGGAGATAGTACCAGACACTGTGGCACACCACAAGATAGCAGTTGAGGAATGGATCTTTCACTCTTTTTCAATACCTATTGGTACCTGCCAAGGAGAAAGCAGCTGAAACAATGCCTCCCAGCCCCAGCTTGCCCAAAAGAATATCATGGTCAATAGTATCGAAGGACACGGAGAAGTCAAGGAGAGTGAGGATGGTTGCATTACCTCCATCCTGCTGTTGCCAGGGATAATCAACAAGCATGACCATTGCCATTTCTTTCCCATAAGTGGGCTTGAATGAAAGGTATCCAGATAACCTGTTTCATCTAGGATCCTCTGAAGCTTCCAGGCAACCACCATTTCTGCCACCTTCCCTAGGAAGGCAAGACTGGAAACAGGATGAAAATTGCCCAGACAGGTGGAATCAAGCAATTTTTTAAAAAGCAGGCAGCTTAAAAGGCCCTGGAAATGTCCCCTCCTGTAGTGACATGTTAATCATTGCCTGAGCCCAAGTGCTAGTCACCATCCTGAAGGCTTTCACCCTCCAGAAGGGAGAAGGATCTAACTGGCAGGTCATGGCACTGACAGCATTAAGGACCCTGCCCACTTCCTCAGGTCCAAAAGGTCAAACAATTTCCAGTTCACCAGGCAAGACTCTCCTGAGGCACCTCGTATGGACTTGCTCCAAGCAAATCCAAGTGACTTTGTCCCTCAGGTGTTGAACAAATTCCTCTGCACAGCTCTGAAGATGATCACCCGAGCCTCCTTGTCCCAGGAAGGACCAGGTGATCCAGATGCAATAAGGCCAGAGAAATAGTGCTGTTTTGCTGCTTTTATTACCATGAGGTAGGTTTAATGTAGCTGTAAGTTGTGTCTGGTCAGAGTCATTCTTCGTTTTCCTCCAGCAGCATTCTAGGTATCCCTTAACCCTTTTCAAAACCCGCAACTGCTCCATGAACCATGGGAAGGGTCAGGAGCAAAGGGCCAAGAGATGTCACATAGGCGTGATCCTGTCCAAATCCTTGGAATAATGACTTTAGAAGATGGGAGGAAGGGATCAGATGAAAGCTAGAGGAGCCTGCAACTCACTAATGGGCAGAGAAAGAAATTTAGGAAGGATCCACTCTAATTTATCAGGAGGTAAAAAAGAGACAGCAAGAGATGTGCACTTTCTGACTCAGAAGTTTCTGTTAATATAGTCTTACAATGAAGTAGAATTAGTTCATCTGGGGGCGTGCATAAACGCACCAAAACGTGCCTACCGTCCCTGTCCTATTGTTTCTTTTTTTCCTTATTCATATCCATTTCATGTATTTATAACCATGTTTATACTTATACCTGTTATCTAATAATTGTTTGAAAAAATAAATAAGTAAATAAGTAAATAAATAATAAATAATGTTGAACTACAGTTCATCCTCAACTTACAACAGTTCATTTAATGACCATTCAAAGTTACAACAGCGCTGAAAAAAGTGAGTTATGACAATTGTTCACTGTTGCAGCACCCTGTGATCACGTGATCAGAATTTGGATGCTTGGCAACTGACTCATATTTATGATCCTGGGCTCATGGGATTCACTTTTTCAATCTTCTCACAAAGTCAATGGGGAAGCCAGATGCATTTAGCAACCGTATTATTAACTTAACAGCTGCAGTGATTCACTTAACAGCTGTGGCAAGAAAGGTCATAAAACAGGGCAAAAGTCACTTAACTGCCACATTTAGCAACAGAAATTTTAGGTTCAATTATGGTCAACCTGTAGTGTGTTTCCTATCTGGTCTCCTTGGCAGGCTGATTGGATTATGGGTATGTTTGAGGCTATCTTATTAAAATTATTATTGGAAAGTGTTGATTAAACAAAACAGCACTGAATTTAATGTGGAGATTTGCTAGCAGGTATGGTGGTTTCTTTGTGGCATAATCATGAACAGAAGCATGAAAGTAAATGCATGCTGACACTGTGAAATGACCCTTGAGGAAAATGAGACAAATTATTATAGAAAACAGACTGTTGTATTTTCTTTGGTGTCCTTAAATGCCATTGCTTATGATCCATACTGTGTCTATCTGTAATTAGGGCAGGATTGGAGTCTTGTTAGAGGGATGTAGAGGCGTTGCAGTATGATCACCCCATGGTATTATCAAATGCCGCATTTAGGTTATAGAAACCTTGATTTACAATATGTTCTTTATCATTCCAACATAACAAAACCAAGGAATATTAACTGGTGATCTTGATTGGTTGGGTTATTTTGTATTCTTTTGGCTGGAAGCCCTGTGAACACCGTAGCTGGGCATGTCAATGGAAAAAAGTAAGTAAAAGAAAATAAATGGAAAAGGATTCGCAGGAATAAAGAAAGATGTGAAAGAAGAAATTAAAATGATTGAGGAAATTGTTGAGCGACTGGCTGCAGACTTAAAACAATTTTACTAACAAAGTGGAAGTTTGGGAAAGAAAAACAAATGTTATAAATAGATAAATGGAAAAAGAATGGGACAACTTGCATAACTGAAACTGAGAGAGAAAGAATTTTGTTTAGAATCAGAGCAATTACTAAACATGGAGAGGATATCAGAGAAAAAGCATAGTTAGGTTTTTGTCGCATTTCATGGAATGGAAGGAAGATGACAATAAGCATAGATTTTAAAGGTTTATAGGATGAATACATGTTTTGCAAAATTAAGAAATGTTTCTGTGTTCCCCTTGCATTTTGTCAGGAAGAAGACTAGAGATCAAGTTTTACAACAGCATTTTGATACTAGATTGAGGATTGATAATACAAGTATAATTGTATTTAAGGAAATTCCAATTAGAATATTATAAGGAATATTATAAATATTATATTACAAACTTTATAATGCAACACAAAGGAAAGAGAATGATTGGGTTTACTGAATTTGAAATTGTACTTTGGGGGGGTTTGTGTGTGTCTGGATGACAAGATAGATGTCACTGAGACTACGAGAGGCTTTTAGAGTTAGGTCATGACCTGAAGTTTGGATGGCATAGATATTTACACTAGCATAAAGTTAAAGTTAATATGAATTTCAAAAATAATTGTATTAGATGGGTCATATTAAGAATATGGACTAGATAAGAATCCAGGTTATGCCAAAAACATCTTTTTAATTCTATCTTCAAGATGCATATCATATCAGAAGCTATTAGTGTAAGAGGACCCCTAGATTGTGCATCAGGAACAGGACCATTCTATCCAGGACTAGTAATTCATATCATAGAAAAGAAACTAGCCAACAAGGACAAATGATTGATATATTAGGAATTATTGGAACCTATGAAAGAGAATTTAAAATTAAATCAAGAAAGCAATTAATAGCAGAAGGATATTGTTGTTAATTATTTAAAAGATTCAAAATGTACAAAAAGGTGGAGTAACACAGTAAAAGGTGGAGTAACGCAGAATTAGAAGTACAATTGTGAACCGATGATGAACGTGTAATTGTTAAAATGTATACGCTTTTGCTGGAATTTGAAACAGGAAGAACAGAAGAAGAAGAGATTAAAAAATGTTCAATAAAGTAGGCTAAGAATTTCAGTTGTAATATACAAAGGGATCAAAGTGTTAAAATTTATATTGCATTACGATCTTAACGAGAATTTTTTTAGAAAATGATGCAGTTTTGATATTTAATGCCATATAAATTATTTAGAATGAGTAAAAAAGACTTCAAATGTATGTTGGAAATGTGCACAACACGAAGGAACGATTTTTATGCTGATGATTATGTAAAAAAAACTTAAAATGGATCCAAATACATACTTTGATACAGAGTACAGTATAAGGTGATTCAGTATATATAACTAGATATTAAAGATTAATATTCAGTTGAAGTTAGAACTTTGCTGTATAGGACTAATAGGTAAACAAAAAATGGCAGTGGAAGATTATTTCAATATATGAATATTGTGTATGCACTAAAATGAAACAATTCAGACTACCCACTATGGAGGAATGGTGAAACTGATGATCTTGCTGAGATGGATAAACTAACTTCTTTGATTAGAGAAGAGTCACTTGTATTGATGACTGAAAACCTCTTATGGACTTTTGCATTAAAAAATGAAAGTGTTTTATGGCCTTGATAATTAGGATAGAATAGATTATAGAAAGAAGAGTATTAATGATGTAACTTTAGGGAAGAGAGGTTAAAATATAATTGTATGAAGAAGTTCGGAAGCCCATTCTTTGTTATCATTTTTCTTTCCTTTCTATTTTTCTTTAACTACTTCTTTCCTTGCACTTCTTCCTTTCTATTTGAATTCTTTATTTTTCTTTCTTACTTCACGTTAGTTTGTATTAATTTGTATCTTCTTTTGAAAAAGTTTCAGTACAAATCATATATATATATATATATATGTTTTCTTAAGTTTTCGCTGGTACTTACATGTATGGTGTTGGTTGTTGGTAGTTTCACGTCATTGTAGTTGTTCTTTTAGTTGTAGCAACGTTCAGCAAATCTCATCTGCCATCATCAGGCTTCACAATAGGCGACACAATACAGAAGCCTGATGATGGCAGATGAGATTCTGCTGAAACGTTGCTACAACTTTAAAAGAACAACTACAATGACGTGGGAAAATACCAACCAAGCCGAACACCATACTATATATATATATATATATATATATATATATATATATATATATATATATATACTCAAAAAATTAGAATATTGTGCAAAAGTTCATTTATTTCAGTAATGCAACTTAAAAGGTGAAACTAATATTTGAGATAAACTCATTGCATGCAAAGCAAGATAGTTCAAGCTGTGATTTGTCATAATTGTGATGATTATGGCTTACAACTCATGAAAACCCCAAATCCACAATCTCAGAAAATTAGAATATTACTTGCAATCAATAAAACAAGGATTGTACATAGAACAATATTGGACCTCTGAAAAGTATAAGCATGCAAATATACTCAGTATCTGGTTTGGGCCCCTTTTGCAGCAATGACTGCCTCAATGTGGCGTGGAATGGAAGCTATCAGCCTGTGGCACTGCTAAGGTGTTATGGAAGACCAGAATGCTTCAATAGTGGCCTTCAGCTCTTCTGCATTGTTCGGTCTCATGTCTCTCATCTTTCTCTTGGCAATGCCCCATAGATTCTCTATGGGGTTCAGGTCAGGCGGGTTTGCTGGCCAATCAAGCACAGTAATCCCATGGTCATTGAACCAGGTTTTGGTGCTTTTGGCAGTGTGGGCAGGTGCCAAGTCCTGCTGGAAAATGAAGTCAGCATCCCCATAAAGCTCATCTGCAGAAGGAAGCATGAAGTGCTCCAAAATCTCCTGGTAGATGGCTGTGTTGACCCTGGACTTAATGAAGCACAGTGGACCAATACTAGCAGATGACATGCCTCCCCAAATCAACACAGACTGTGGAAACTTCACACTGGACTTCAAACATCTTGCCTCTCTATTCTTCCTCCAGACTCTGGGTCCTTGGTTTCCAAATGAGATGCAAAAGTTGCTCTCATCAGAAAAGAGGATTTTGGACCACTGAGCAACAGACCAATTCTGTTTTTCTTTAGCCCAGGGAAGACGCTTTTGACATTGTTTGTTGTTCAGGAGTGGCTTGACAAGAGGAATATGACATTTGAAGCCCATGTCCAGGATCCATCTGTATGTGGTGGCTCTTGATGCACTGACTCCAGCCACAGTCCACTCCTTGTGAAAGTCCCCAAAACTTTTGAATGGCCTTTTCCTGACAATCCTCTCCAGACTGCTTGTGCATCTTTTTCTTCCACACTTTTCCCTTCTATTAATATGCTTTGATACAGCACTTTGGGAACATCCAACTTCTTTTGTAATTGCCTTTTGAGGCTTTCCCTCCTTATGGAGGGTGTCAATGATGATTTTCTGCACAACTGTCAGGTCAGCAGTCTTTCCCATGATTGTGATTCCTACTGAACCAGAGACCATTTAAGGCTCAGGAACCCTTTGCAGGTGTTATGGCTTCATTAGCTGATTAGAGTGGGACACTTTGAGCCTAGAATAGTGAACCTTTTCACAATATTCTAATTTTCTGAGATTGTGGATTTGGGGTTTTCATGAGCTGTAAGCCATAATCATCTCAATTATGGCACATCACAGCTTGAACTATATTGCTTTGCATGTAATGAATCTATCTCATATATTAGGTTCACCTTTTAAGTTGCATTACTGAAATAAATGAACTTTTGCACAATATTCTAATTTTTTGAGTTTCACCTGTATACATATAGTATACCCAAGCACATGCACACACACACACCCATTATATACGGTATATATAATAATGGTTAGCGAGGAAAAATAAACATAGAAGAAAGGAGAAAAAAAGATCACAAGTAGAATAATAGCATGAAGATAAAATACAAGTCTGGTATTAAAGAAATACTAGAAACTAACAACCACATGAATTGTAGGTCAATGTAAGGAGAGAGTTTATGAAAGCTGCTTGGAACCCAGTGAGAACAAATTATATTACAAAGTGTCATGGAATGCCTGGAAGTATCATACATTAATGTGAAGTATGAAAAAGGATGCTTTGGGAGAATGAAAAGGCTTTGGATCAGAAAAAAAAGTTGTACATAAGATAAAGTTTGCTTCAAAAACTGGGAAAGAAAGAAATGCATTGTGTAGTCGTGTATAAAGACAGGAAAAGGTTGCAAACTGTGCAAGAACAGTAAGAATATGTTTTGTGCAATAAGACAAACTCTGAAATTCCTCTGTGTCATGGTCCTGCTGAACTGAGACCAAGAACATTATAGAACTCTTTACAGAATTCTGGGAAGACAAAAACCCAGAACCATCTTACAGACAAGTAGAGAAAGGATGGGACTCCTCTCACCTTCCCCTTTGTCTGGCTCTATGCCAGCCCAGCTGCCAATTTCCCAACACTGTACTTTCTACCACACTTGAATATAAACACATCATGTTAAATAGCCCCACCATACAGTTCCTGCATTTTCCTTCCTTATTTCCACTTCTGCCCTATTATCTGATCCACCTGTACCTCCCCAATCTTCCCAGCCGCTTCCTTCCCCTTGGTGCCCCTACTTATTACCACCAACTGCATCACATTTTTCTTAATTCTCTCTCACACTTGGGAATCCTTCTCCCTGGAACATGAATGTTCTCATTCTGTGCCTAATCCAAACACAGCTGTTTTGTTCTGTGCACAAATCAGCCCAAATTGCCTGTTCTATGTACAGGAAAGTGCATGGATGCCACGTTTTGTGCACCTCTTTAGCCTCAAGGGAAACAGTCAAGCTCAGCAAAGAATGGTGAGATTGAAAACAGCAGAAAAGATGCAAAGCAGTTTTGATGGAAATAAAGGTATTGCTTTGGAAGTGGGTGAAAATGGACCCTAAGAACAGTGCTTGGGATTAAGAATAAGAATGATGAAATGATGCAGGATGAAAAAAGAAGGGGAAGGAGTATTTTGAGAGAATGTTTGGGAATTATAGCATTCTGATGACTGGAATATGAATGAATGCTATAAATACAGGGGTCCTATAGGTAGCAAGGTACATACAGTATACCCAAACACACGCGCACACACACACACATTATATACTGTATATATAATAATGGTTAGCGAGGAAAAATAAACATAGAAGAAAGGAGAAAAAAAGATCACAAGTAAAATAATAGCATGAAGATAAAATACAAGTCTGGTATTATAGGTAGCAAGGTACCAAGCCATAAAGGTTTTTATTATTATTATTATTATTATTATTATTATTATTATTATTATTATTATTATTATTATTATTATTATCATCATTAGCATCATTATCATCATTATTATCATTATTTCTGGACACTACTATAAATGTCAATGTCCAAGAAAAAAATAATAAAGAAAAGAAACTTTTATGGCTTAGCACCTGGGTACCTACAAGATCTCTTGCTCTGAACACTAGTCAACGCTACCTAATTTCATCTAGGGAAAACTGTTGCTAATATCCCACTTCCGGGATATAAAGTTAATCAAATCTGATTGTTTGGAACAGTCTGTCTGTGGAGATCAGGGTCTAACTCCCACCCCACCCATGAAACCTCTTCCCAAGTGTGTTCTAACCAGGCTGGTCCATGTCTGCTTTTATGTCTGAGTGGTTTTGTCTTTGAGTTGTTGTTTTATTGTCATGTATTTTTTATGCCTATTGTGGATATTTTAAATTGCTTTTTTCATGTCAGGTCAACCACTGAGAGTAATTTGACTAATATCAGATACAAATCAAACAAGCAAGCAAGCATTTAGAGAAATATATACTAAAGTAAATAATCCTGAATTATACAGTGATTGGCATGAATATGGAGTTAAATGTTGGTCACCGAAAATGGCAAAATTGATACAAGATAGAACTAAAGGTTTGCATGGAAATAAATGGATTTGTGCAGTGAATGATTTAACATTGATCAGGGAGTGACAGCAGAATGTGTGACATTACTTTGGATGTTTAGTGAACCATGAATAAATATAAAAGGAATGCTTACAGTGATGTTAGACATATTGGTTTAGGATAAAATGGGTATACATTTCTGGTTGAAAATGGTGCCACATTGTTGCCTATGAATCCAAATGATTTACAATGAAAATTTGACAATATATGAGGCAATAAGAAACACACACTTCAAAATTAATTATTGAAGTTAAAGGCATTGTGCTTGACAGAAAAAAATGCATGTAGTATCTAAATGGCAAAAAAGAAAGGAAAAAACAACAACAACAGAGCAGTCCTATGAACCTGTGTACTTGGATGTTGTCATGCCCCCATTGGAGTCTGAATCAGCGGGGGAAGATGAGATGGAACAAGAACTGAGAGAGAGGCAAGAACGACCCCCTACTGATGCAAGGGCTAGGAGAGTGCAGAGAGGCGGGATCAGCTCAGACGGAGCAGGACACTCACAAGGAGAATGCCCCGCCCAACTTCACCAGGCACATCTGGAGAATGAGACTTAAGGAGATGCTATGGGGAGGGGCATTTGTTGGGAACAAACGCTGAGTTGCAGAAGTGTTGTGTGCTGATGTTTGAACGTGCCAAGTATCATTCCTGTGTGATGTTCTGAATGAATTATCTGAATATTTTGCTCCCTGAATTCCTTGCTCTGCTCTTGTTTTACCAAATACATTTGGGATTTATTGCCATGCAGCCTTGATGCAGACAGCACTGGGTCACAGATGTATATTAAAAATAGGAACATTAGAAAATATAATTTTAAGATATGCAATGTAGGTAAAAAAAGAAGAAGCATTCTATTGTGGGGAATGAACTTTTCTTGGAATAAGCAGAAATGTCTGTACATACAAATTTGTTTCTACTTACATTTTATAGGAAAATGAGAATTTGCTACATTATAAGAAACATAAAAGTAAGCTGAAGGTAATAGAATAGAATAGAATAGAATAGAATAGAATAGAATAGAATGGAATGGAATGGAATGGAATGGAATGGAATGGAATGGAATGGAATGGAATAGAATAGAATAGAATAGAATAGAATAGAATAGAATAGAATACTTTATTGGCCAAGTGTGATTGGACACACAAGGTAAATACTCTCAGTATACATAAAGAAAAGGTACATTGGTTAAGAATCAAGAATCATAACATACAACACTTAATGATAGTCATAGGGTACAATCAACAATCAAATCATACTAGGAAACAGTCAATATAAATCGTACAGATACAAGCAACAAAGTTACAGTCCTACAATCACAAGTGGGAGGGGATGGGTGATAAGGAGTGATGAGAAGATTAACAGTAATAGTACACTTTGTAAATAGTTGAACAGTGTTGAGGGAATTATTTGTTTAGCAGAGTGATGGCTTTCGGGAAAAAACTGTTCTTGTGTCTAGTTGTTCTGGTGTGAAGTGCTCTATAGAGTCGTTTTGAGGGAAGGAGTAGAAACAATTTATGTCCAGGATGTGAAGGGTCTGTAAATATTTTCACAGCCCTCTTTTTGATTCGTGCAGTATACAGGTCCTCAATTGAAGGCAGGTGGGTAGTAATTGTTTTTTCTGCAGTCCTAATTATCCTCTGAAATCTGTGTCTTTCCTGTTGGGTTGCAGAACCAAACCAGACAGTTATAGAGGTGCAGATGATAGACTCAATAATTCCTCTGTAGAACTGTATTAGCAGCTCCTTGGGCAGTTTGAGCTTTCTGAGTTGGCGCAGAAAGAACATTCTTTGTTGTGTTTTTTTGATGATGTTTTTGATGTTAGGTGTCCATTATAGGTCATGTGATATAGTAGAACCTAGAAATTTGAAGGTCTCTACTGATGATACTGTGTTGTCTAGTATTGTAAGAGGTGGTAGTATGGGAGAGTTTCTTCTAAAGTCTACCATCATTTCTATGGTTTTGAGTGTTCCAGATTGTTCCGGTTACACCACAAGGCAAGTTGTATAACCTCCTGTCTGTATGCATATTCATCATTGTCTCGAATGAGACCAATCACTGTTGTGTCATTAGCAAACTTCAGTATTTTAACAGATGAATCATTTGAGATGTAGTCATTGATATATAGGGAGAAGAGAAGTGGAGATAGCACACAGCCTTTGGGGGAGGGGGCTGTGCTGATTGTACAGGTATTAGATGTGATTCCGCCTAGCTTCAGCTGCTGCTTCCTGTCTGTTAGGAAGCTTATGATCCACTTACAAGTGTGTTCAGGTACCGCTAGTTGGTATAATTTACTTAGAAGAGTGTCTGGAATGATGGTATTGAATGCTGAACTGAAGTCTACAAAGAGAACCCTTACGTAGGTATTTGGAGATTCAAGGTGTGTAATGCAGAGCCATGTTAACAGCATCATCTGTCGATCTATTTGCTCGGTATGCAAACTGCATGGGATCTAACAGCGGATCCGTGATGGTTTTCAGGTGGGACAGCACAAGCCTTTCAAAGATTTTCATAACTACAGATGTTAGAGCAACTGGTCTGTAGTCATTCAGTTCCTTGATGGAGGGCTTCTTTGGCATTGGGATGATGGTAGAATGTTTGAAGCAGGAAGGAACATAGCACATCTCTAGTGATCTATTGAAGATTTGGGTGAACATGGGGGCCAATTGGTCAGCATAGACTTTTAAGCAAGAAGGAGTTATCTTGTCTGGCCCTGGTGCTTTTCCTGGCTTCTGTCTGTGTAATAGATCTTGCACTTCTTCATCTGTGATCACCAGAGGTTGTGAGCCCAATGGATTGGGGCTAGTTGTAGGAGGCTTGGCTGTTGTTGGTGTGTTTGAGATGTGGGTTGTGGAGATAGGTGGCTGTAGTTTCTTTTCAAACCTGCAGTAAAACACATTCAGGTCATCTGCTAGTTGTTGATTTCCTTCTGCCTGGGCAGGAAGTTTGCTGAAGCCAGTGATGTTTTTAAGAGGTTTCCACATGTTTGCTGGTTCATTTGTTGAGAATTGATTCTTCAACTTTTCAGAGTAGTTTCTTTTGGCTGCTCTGATCTCTCTTGTTGATACAGTATGTTTCTGGCCTGGTTGTTTAGCATTCTGTCACCTTTTCTGTAGGCTTCCTCTTTGGAACGACGTAGCTGCTTAGGTTTAGCTGTGAACCAAGGTTTATTGTTACTATATATTTGCAGGTTCCTTGTTGGTACACATATGTTCGCAGAAGCTAACATATGATGTTACAGTATCTATGAGCTCATCTAGGTCTGCAGAGGCATCTTCAAAAACATTCCAGTCAGTGTAATCAAGGCAGGCCTGGAGTTTCAGCTTTGCCTCATCTGACCAAGTCTTCACTGATTTAATTGTTGGTTTCATGGTTTTAAGTCTTTGTCTGTAGGCAGGTACAAGGTGAATCATACAGTGGTCAGAGTGTCCCACAGCTGCTCATGGTAAAGAGCTACAAGCATCTTTTACTGTTGTGTAGCAGTGATCTAAAGTATTTTTGCCTCTGGTGGGATAATTTACATGCTGGAAATATTTTGGGAGCTCTTTCCTTAAATTTGCTTGATTGAAATCTCCTAAAATTATGGGAAGGGAACCTGGGTGTTTGGCTTCAGACTCCATAATTTGATCAGCAAGAGTTCGTAATGCCTTGTTTGCACAGGCTTGTGGAGGAACATACACAGCTATTAGGAGAAATGAGGAGAGCTCAAGTGGAGAGTAAAATGGCTTGCAGTTGATGTGTAAAGACTCTAAGTTTTCATCACAAAACTTATATACAGTATTACAGTTATATCCTGAGACCAGCTGTTGTTGATATATACTACTACTACTACTACTACTACTAATAATAATAATAATAATAACAATAGTAATGACAATGATGGTAATAATAATAATAATAATAATAATAATAATAATAATGATGATGGAATATGTGCATGTGGTAAAACAAGAAGAAATAAAATCAATAATGAATGGGTGATGTAAGCTTGTATGCAAATGAATACAAAAATGACCAATATGAATACCAACATTGATTTGCCTTGGTCACACAGAGAGAATGAATTAAGATCAGACAGTAATGTTTAAGCTTACTTATAAGGTTAAAGTGCTGGACAGTGAAGTTCAGACAACCATGTTCTAGAGCTTCCTTAGGCACAGAAGCTGGCTGGGTGGATTTGGGCCAATCATTTCTTGTCAACCATATGCATAGAAAGTTGTGGTTGGATGGAGTTGATGAGAAAAGGAGAGCTGAGAGGTTCTAGGCTGTTTTTCAATTAGTATATTAAGAGACTTCTTATGAATATTGGCATTACAGAAAAAACACAAGAAAGAATATTAAAAATATTATATATTACTACATAGCAATGAGTTTAAATATGTTCCATTTTGCTTCTCACTTAGCATTTACTCAATATCAGAAAGTAATGTCAACAATATACATCAGAAGGTTCACACAGGAAATAAAAAGGTGAAACTAATTGGATTTGGCATGAATTATTCTGATTTCCTAATTTTACTTGAAGTGTATCAGTACAAATAATTTTAGTGAGAGTAATTATTTCTTCCAATTAAAAAAGAATATCCTTCATGTTCCCACTACTTTGCAATCTGGCTAATTGTATTACTCCCTCAATGATACATTGATGTATTTAAAATATGTCAGCAGCCTGGGCTTTTTTTCCCCTGTTCAATATTGTGCCATGCAGTCAGGAAATTGTTGAGCAAAGTCATGGCAATTTTTGCTTATCATTTCTGTAGACCAAAGCAACCTATAAATACATTCTCAGTTACAGAGATATGCACCAAATAAAGTGCTTTCTGGGGAAAAATATGGTATTCCCTTCCAGTAATTTAATTTATGGATTTACCAGATATTCCTGCAAGCCTTAGAAGTGATTTGTGACCAATGGCTTTGATAGCACTAAATATTATATCTGCCTAGCTACATAATGAACCATATAGATACCAAGATTTCAGAAAAGTCACCAGAACTATCTATCAATGTTCATACCCTCTTTTTACCACAGGAACTATCAGTGACAGCTATTTGATTATGAAGACTTAACAGTACCCAAATAATAAGAATGGTGAGAAATTTTCTCTTCCTTCCTCTCTTCCTGATGAAAAGTGAGCTTCACAGAGACTTTACAATTTGGAATACAGATAGAATAATACCATCCCATTTACCAAGAACGTGTGGAGACTGTGGGGCCAATCCAGAGGTGGTTATAAGATGGACAACTATGTGACTATTTTTAAATAAATCAATAAATAAAATTCAGAATTCCAGTTAATGAGCATGTTAGTTCACAAGTGATCTAATTTGGAGTAAAGTTATGAAAGATGTGGTTATTTGGTCATAGGAATGCATGTATGGGAAAAATGCAGGTCACAGGTTTTACACCAGAATGGGATGGAATATGCAAAAATCCTAGAATGTTATAATATAATTTGTTATAAAAGAAGGAAGAATATTGAACATTGAAGTCTGACCATTAAGTGTTGTCACATTTCCAGGTAAGCAGAAGTTCAAAGTTTGAATACCCTTTGGCAATAAATGGATCTCTCTTATGGGTCCTCTGTATGCTGAGCAGGTAACTGAATGTTTGTTTTTGATGTCCTTTTAGCTCTGCACATTTTTTCTGTGGAACAGCCATAGTAAATTGAATGGCTGACAGCTCCTGAAATCTGTGTTCTGTTGCTTTTCAGATTGAATACATTCTGGAATCAATGAAAGAAAAAATGTAGTCTTTATACATGTTTAATATATTTCTACAAGCAAAGGTCAAATGAAGTGGAACATTTCATTTTTGGTGTTCTTGTGTTTGCAATGGCAGACAGGAATTACGATGATCAGATGAAACTGCAGGCTGAGATATTCTAAAGTGTGGTAGGAATTCCTATGCTTGTGGGCTTTGACAAAAACAATGGAAAGATATTTCATAACAAAAAAAATCTACATGAGCTTACAAATACCTTACTTAATGCTTGAAAAACAGAAGTCCCCAGGAATTTATACAGTCAGAGATGCTGGTTTAATCTGAAACTGTGTTAGCATTTATTCTCCATTACAGAAGTGGGGTCATGAAAGGGTTATGAATATTTTGGCTATTGACAGTTGAGGTTGGATACCATGCAGCTAGGGGTCAAGTCTTCAGGGATCAAATGACAGAGCAGTGTAAACATTAAACAACATTAATATTCTACTGGTCAGTTCACAGAGTATAAAGATTGTGAACAACCAGATTCATGAAATAAGAGTGGGGGACAAAAAAAACCTAGAGGAAATAGCAAACTCTAAAGCTGAAGTCCACTATTCAATTATTCCACAGGTCTGTTAATTCCAACACAGTTGACACATCTCCTCTAATCCAAGAAAGACATACTCATCATCCTGGGTATTGACCATACGCTCTAGAAGGGCATAGGTTTAGTTCCTACTATGATAGAAGTGGAGAGTGAGTTTTGAGAATTTTCCTTCTGGGAAAAGTATATAATTCCTACCACAGCTTTCGCTTCTGGTTGATGCTACTAAATTAAAACAAAAACAAAAAGAGACAAATGTGTTTTTTCCCTCCCTGGGCTCCTGATGCTTTCCTCATGATCAGCTGGGACTCCAGAAGCAGAGAATAGATGGGGGCAGGGGCAGTCAGAGATGGTATTCCAAACTACTCAAAATTTCTACTACCGGTTCTCTGAATTACTCAAAATTTCTGCTACCGGTTCTCCAGAACTGGTCGGAACCTGCTTCCAACTCTGTTATTCTGTTACGAAATGCAACACAGTTGATTTTTTTTTTTTACTTTCCAGCAGTTCAATGCCACCGAATTTGCAAAGTACTTACAAAAGGCTATAAAGCACTCTGCAGCCACTTGATTGGATTTATTGCTTTGAACCAGATTTCCACTTGGACTTGCATGCCTGCTTCAAGTGAAAAATTTGACTAAAGCTCTGTGGAACTACGGCATCTCTTCAAAGCTCTGCAAAACTCAAGAAAATATACAGAGAAAGAGTACATTTATATGCTGGGCAAATCATAAAAGCTCATTTTATTTGAGAGGTACAGTGTCAAAGAAACGATTGCAGTGATAGCAGTGTTAAAAGCAGCCTTATTAAAGGAACAGAATCATAATTATCAGTCCATGTAACCCTATTTTTAAATCTAAAATGATAGAAAGTATATGAGTGTTGTACATGTGTGGGTTTTACATATACATTCTAAACAAGAAAAATATTTGTTTGTTCAAGATCAGAGTTAAAAATTTAAACTATGCCCCATGTTGTCTTTATTACTGCAATCTGTGAGTGTCTGGGAAAAGGGAGGATGGGAATTATTTGCTGTGCAGTTTTCTGCATTTTTAATAAAGATGACCATGATGACAACAACATCAACAACAATACCAGCTCTGCTTGTTCAGTAGGAAAATATAAACTTTCTAAACCAAATTTCACTCCCACCGACAGAATGTTGTAGAACCATAATTGGCTTAATAGATCTTTAGCAGTTTACAACACCAAACAACCAAGCAGTAAACAATACCCAAATCAAGGAACTACTAACTCAAATAATCATTCAGACAGTAAATAACCACCCAATTAAGGAACTATCAAGGGGAAAACAATACCCCTGCCAATAGGGGAAGCTACTATATATAAACAGAGAGCAATATCCACTCCCTTCCAACACTGAAGCCATTACCTATCTGCGTAAAGAAAGTGTTAAGTCTGGGCAGTGGGAGGAAAGCTTAGAGGTCCATTTTGTTCTTTAGTCTGGGGGCGTTTTTGATGGCTTTCAATTTTTTATCTGTGAGGTGAATTCCTTGTTTGTCAAGGAGGTAGCCAAGAAATTCAACCCTTTAAGTGCATAATTGGCACTTTTCCTTTTTTACCTTGAGGCCAGCGTCTTTGAATTTCTGTAGGACCGCCCTCAGCTGTTTTTCCAATTGTTGTTTGGTAGGGGCTGCTACCAGAACGTCGTCGAAATAGGGCACGGCTCCTTTAATTCCCTGCAGCAATCTCTCCATTAGACTTTGAAAAATGCCCGGTGCGACGCTGACCCCGAACTGGAGCCGGTTACATTTGAACGCCCCTCTATGAGTTACTATTGTTTGGGCTTCGGCGGTTTCAGCATCGACTGGCAGTTGTTGATAAGCTTGAGCCAGGTCGAGCTTTGCAAAGATTTTGCCACCCACTAGTGAGTGCAGGAGATGTTGGACTACTGGAACCGGGTAGGCGCTCTGCTGCAATGCGTGGTTGAGGGTGGCCTTGTAGTCCCCACAAATTCTCAGGGAGCCATCAGGTTTGATGGGGGTGACAATTGGGGTCTCCCAACAGGCATGATCGATGGGTTCTAACACGCCTTGCGCTATTAGTTTGTCTAATTGTTCATCTAACATAGGCTTGAGTGCAAAAGGCACTCGGCGCGGTTTGAGACGAATGGGAGCGATGTCAGGGCTGAGATTAAAGGAGATAGGGGACCCCTTGTACTTGCCTAAATGTTCACTGAAGACTTCTTGGAAGTCTTGGATGAGCGTTGCTTCCCAGTCTTTGTCTTCTGTGTGGTTGATGCCTGCCATCTCGATCCCCAACGGTGCGAACCACTGCAACCCGAGTAGGCTGGGTCGGTCTTTATCAATGATTGTGAGTGGTAGGATGGTGGTGTGGTTTTTGAAGGAAACCTTAAAATGTCCAGTGCCAGCGACCGGGATGCGATTACCTTGATAGTCTCTCAATATTAGCTTCTAGTTGCTTAGCTCTTGGCGGCGGATGCTGGGAATTAGTCGTTTTATGGTCCTCCAGGAGACCATAGAGAGGGAGGAACCGGAGTCTACCTCCATGGTGCAAGGTTGATTCTCGATGGTGACTTCTACATGTATCTTCCGTGCGTCTATTGATGAAGCGTGGCCGATGGTGACTGTTTGGTGCGTTTCTTCTCTTCTGGGTACCTCGATGAACTTCCTGGGTCGGCTGTCCCGGTTCCATCGGCTGTCATTTTGGCGGTCCCGGTTCATGGTGGGGGTGCCATCACTTCTTCTTGGGCTGTTTCCCCATTGTCGGGGCCTGGAATTTCATTTGTTGCGGCATACTTTGGCAATATGCCCTCGTTTTTCACAAAAATGGCAAACAGTGTCCAGGAACTTGCATTCGGAACGTGGGTGATTTCCTCCGCAGCTGGCACATTGGTAACTCGACTTACAACTGCGCCGGTCTCGTCGCTCGCGTTCCGACTGAAGTCTGTGAATTTCTTCCTCTTCACTGTCAGAAGGGGATTCGATGTTGCCGTGGTGGGTGGATGCTGTGTGTTTTTCTGCTGCGGTTGCCGTCTCGCTGGTGGGTTGGCGGTCGGTTCCGTTTGAACGCCGCATTCGCACTGCTGACTTACGGGTGGCCTCGGCTGCGGTGGCTTTGGCTACGGCGTCGGTGAGGAGATGTCCCCTGTAGCCACCAGTCTGCTTTGGAGAGTTGGGTCTTTCAGGCCGAGGACGACTTGGTCACGCATGGCTTCGTCTAGATTGGCGAATCTGCACAAGCCTCCTAGGTTCCTCAGGTCGGCTACGAACTCTCCGATGCTCTCGCCCTCGTGCTGATCCCTCTGGTAAAAGTCATGCCGATGGATGAGGGTCGGCACCGCCGGGGCGTAGTGGTTCCGGAGGATGGGAGCTAGGGTATCCCAATCCATTGTCTTGACGTCTGCGGGCTTCGCAAGTGCCTTGGCCATTTTGAAAACGGCGGGTCCGCAGTGTGTTAGAAAGACCGCTCACTTCTTGCTGCCGGTGGCGTCCTTCAGGTTGTTTGATTCCAAAAACATTTGGAAACGATCGATGTAGGACTCCCAGTCCTCGCTGGCCGGATCGAATGGTGCGGGTGGCACGGCGCTGCTGGCCATCTTGCTGGTCATCTATGCGCTTTCTGCCACGTGCTAGTCAGCTCTGTTGTCTCAGTATCCCATCCTCGTCACCAGTGTTAAGTCTGGGCAGTGGTTCCCAAGGAGAGACGAGGCTCGAAGTAGTGACAACAGCTCTTTATTAGGAAACCAGATACTGAGACAAGACTCCCAGCCACGGCAGCTCTTTTTATAGAGCTGGCTGCAGCTAGGCAGCCTATGACATGCTTTTGAGCTTGCCGCACTTGGTTTTACCCAATCGCGGCAGCTGAATAAGAACCAATCAGAATGCTTAGTATTGTCCAATCACGGCCCAGCTTTTCTGGACCAATAGGAATGCAGGCCTACAAGCCTGCTAGTATGTAACAGAAAGGTCTGCATGGGAAAAAAACCCTAAGCTCAGAGACCACCAAGGATTCCACATAAAACATTTTTTTTCTGAATCACTAATTCTCCACAATCTTAGGTTGTAGATGAAAACATTAGCCAGAGCAAAACTGAAGTAAAAAAATATATGTCTGTAGCAAAATGTTATATCTGAAAATGTGAGTTAAGGAAACAGCTTGCTAGGAACATAGTAATAATATTTCTAAAATGTCCACAGAAAAAGCACAGGAATTAATCAGAGCTAGACAGGTGCAAAGACTTTTGAGATCAATATTTCTTCAGTTCTCTGCAGTTGATAAGTGTTTTCAATCATTTGTGGATGAAAATCATTTTTTTTTTTTTTTTAAATCTTTACACCTCAGGTTTCTGCTGGGCAGAAATAGATCATGATTCTCTTGGATTTTCTCTTAGTCACAAGGTTCTTCTAGAATGTGATGAAGAAATCCGATTACTATATCTTGAGCCATATTCTGAAACTGAACAAAGCCACACAAGGTATCTCTTGCCTATGTGCCTCTAGCAACAACCTGATAATCGGGTTGTAAGAAATATTTTATTTGCCCTCTGAAAAGCTGCACCGATTTTGTGCCTCAGAACACAAAACCAATCTTCTCTCTAGCCGACTGGCAATCTTACAGTCAAGGAATGCAGGATAATATTGGGCATTCAGTAATTTAATAGGAATCTGAGTACCGGTTTTAAAAGAAAGGATTTGGCACGTGTGATGATTTCAGCAAAATGACATGGGTAAAACAAATACACAATAGAGTTCTACAGACAGTTTGAAAAAAGATAGAACTGCATCCTAAAATTTGTCTATATATCCTCTTTTCCACTGTGTCCCAGTTTTATTTCTTGACTTTTTTATATGGTTAGTTCTAAAGGGGAAACGTTGTGCTCATTTCATTCTTTGATCCCATAGAGAGCTCCAACGAGCAAGTCACATTTTATTGTGGTCAACTACCAGAATTCCCAATATTAAATACAAACAAAAATAAAAGCAAACAGTGTTATACCATTGATGAAACTGGGTCATAGCAAATTCTACAAACAATAGACTTTGTAGAATTCAAAGAAACAGAATCATGTCAGCCAGCAGCATATAAAGAAGGTATGACTGACCCAGGAAACTGATTTGAAAAGAGGTTGTAAAATGGAATTGTGCATCTTTGTAATAAGATCAATATCAAAGAACCCGAACCATATAGGCAATAGCTTCTTCACCATGAAGGGAAAGTTTTTAATGCACATGAGACTCAATAACAGCTAATAGAAAGCACCAAAATTCTAAATTTGGAGACAGAATGACTATCAAATATTTGAAAATTTAATTTGTTCTATTGCATGTTCATTCAATAGGATAAATGCCAAGATGCTTAACAAAAATAAAGTTGTCAGTTTTAGTATAGTTGATCTCCAGAGCTTCCTCATTACAATATGGAACCAGAGCATGGAAATCTTACTTTATACCCATTTGAATCTGAGATTGAGATTTTGTGCAAGAACATACATAAAGATATTGTGATGTGTTTATTGTTTGATTTCAAAAGATAGTTAGCGGGGTTGTTTATCTTAGACACAGGTAGTTTAATATAAAGGTTAAATACAAAAAAGCTGGGATAAAATTATGCTTCCTTCCTCTTTGAGTTGGAATTTCTCTAATATAAATGAATAAACTTGCATATTGTTCCAGAATTTTACTCCAAAATGTTCATAAGGAATAAAAAGACTGTAAGTTTCACTTAGGGGCAAAAACTATGGCTGAACATAATGGAACTGAGGGTCCAGGATATGAAAGAAGAAGAAGCTGTGTGCAAGCTCAGTATGTATGGCCCTCATTTTCACTGGCAGATATATATGTCTATTCAGATAAAATGCCAGAATTGCATTATGCAGAGATGGCAAACTGATCTCAGCCCCTTTTCTCAAAGATATCTGGTGGGCCTCATATACTTTTGACTAATATATACATTTTTTTTTTTCTCACACTCTTAAATTGAATGTGTGTGTGTGTGTGTGTGTGTGTGTGTGTGTGTGTGTGTGTGTATCCATCTATCTATCCATTCATTCACATACATTCATTTTTCTTTTCAATCACATCTGATTTTTGGAGACTGCCTGGAAAATTCCCTACAAGTTTCTTGGAGAGATAGATATAGATAAATAGATGATAGATGATAGATAGATAGATAGATAGATAGATAGATAGATAGATAGATAGATAGATAGATAGATAGATAGATACAGATAGATGATAGACAGATAAACAGACAGAGCAATATAGTTTGAAACAGTAAGTTACAAGTAAGTAAGTAAAAACCATGAAAGAAAATAAAGGTAATAAAATAGTAAAAATAGAAAAAAATAGAATAGAAAAGAAAAAGAGATTATAAAGAAGCAGCTTCTAATCTTCTTAACAGTAATTATAAATGCATTTGTATTTTGCCCACTCTCTTTAAAGTTACATCATAATCCTTATTTCCATAAGCAGCCCTTTCTAATCTTCAAACCCATAAATCATTTTTTCTGTTTTTTCAGCCAAAAATCCATAAGGTGTTTCCAGTCACTGATAAATGTAGTAAATAAATTATATAAAAGAGAAGAACTTTCCTTGCCAAAGGTTGATGAATGCTTAAAAAAGTAACTGAAGATTGCAGAAAAATAGAAAGAATAAATGAACCTATAACAATAAGAGAAGTTTGTGAAGAAATAAAAGGGAAATTTGTGAAGCTATAAAACCTAGCTGTGTGATCCCAATCTATAAAACCAGAGACAGAAATCTACCTGCCAATTACCACCCCATCAACCTCATAGTGTGGTCAGCAAACTATATGCCAGTCACTTGTATAAAATGGCTTAAAATTAGGGAAAGCTCATGGATGCTTTATCAGCCTCTTATAAACGCTTTGAAGACAAAGTACTAAAAACGTAACACAGGATGAACTCTAATTTACAGACTAGAAAGACACTGCTCACTGGGCAGAAGCTAACATAGCAGTCATACCGAAAGAAAGTCAAGATTTAGATTCTGAAATAGCCACAATTGAGGAATGATTTGTAAAGATGACATAACTGACAGAGATGAAAAAAATAACTTGTTTCATTAGAGAAAGATCAACAAGTTTAGCAAGTCTTGAAAGTTGCTTTCTTTCTCTGCTATAATGATGCCACAACACTTTATTATTTTTCCTGCTCTGTCATGACTCTACTTTCCTTCCCAATGAACCCAGTCTTGAAAATGTCTCTTGAATTATCTGCCCTGAAGAAGACTACTAGCGTACTCAAAAATGGATGTACACTTTTATGTTATTTAGATTAATCCAATGTATTTAAATGGCTCAAGGTAGATTTTTAGGACTTTTGTGAGGTCTAAATTTTGTATTTCATTCCTTTCTCCATTTCCTGCTTTCTTCTACCATATCTGAAGTTGAAAATATATGTATCAGATTACATACATACATACATACATACATACATACATACATACATACATGCACACACACAGTGTATGATCTGATACTTACATTATTATGGGTTTTGGCAGGCCTCATAAAATTAGAAAGTGATCCAAAAATATGCAGAAGTTTTAAGAAGCAAGAAATCAGCAGACATGAAAAAAGGGGAGATATGGATTAAAACATATTTTGAGGGGAAAAAAATCAATATTCATTTTGAGAAAATTATCATATTATGCCAGTTAATAGAAGCATAACTTTGAAAATGATTATAAAATGGTTACAGTGAATGCAAGTACATTTGACCATTCTTAATTATGATACTTTCAGAATTGAGCATGCCTCTGGCTATAATTATTTAGCTACTGCCATGAGTCAACAAGAATGTTTAAATTTAGTTCAGTGCAATGTGCTAAACTGTAAATTCCTCTGTTTCATTCTTAACATATTTATGTTTAAAATTTATGTTGAAATCTACTGGATATTAAGTGGCTTGTAGAAATTAACTGTTAAAGACCAGATATAAATCAAACTATTTCAATTATAATAATTACAATTTTATATAATTTTTATAATTATAAAACAATTTTATAGTATAATAAATAATTATTTATTTATTAATGAAATAATTATAAATAAATAGATTTATTATTTGTATACGGTTATTATAAACATTATGAAGTTAAGAAGTGGCAGGTGATATATCAGACCCCCAAAACCTCCTGAAAGAGCCATGTTTCCACCAGTTTCTAAAAGGCCATGAGGGCGGATTCAAATGACTTTAGAGGGAAACCTGGTTCAGAGGAAGAGAATCTGCTACACAGAATGCTTACTGTTACATTCGGCAGAGTTGAGCGGGAACTAAAGTTCGTTCCTATTGGCTGAGCCGTCTGACAGTGAGCAATATAAAAGGGAGCTGTCAGAGGGCGTCAGCTGTTGCTCGCTCCCGTCAGCCGATCAGCACAGTTTAGCGGCTTCTGCGGCAACCAGTTATTAGCTAATAAAAGAGTTAAACTTCTTGAGATTGTGGACCTCGTCTTTGCCTTCGCAAAATTTGCTGCCAGGCATCTTTATACCATAACTCTAGGAAAGTTACTGATAGCCAATAATGTTCCTCCAGCAAATGTGGCACTACCAAGACCAACCACATGGATTGTTACATTCTGTTCCCAGTAAAGTTTCCAAGCGGCTTTCAAGAAGGGTCACACATAAAGTGTATTGCAGTACTTTAATTGAGAGGTGACAAGTGTTAGACAAGTGTAAAGAAAACTAAGCAATAGATGCACACTTACAGAATCTTGCAACTTTGAATCTGCTTCTCCTCCTCCCCGCTCTTTTATCTATTGTGTGAATTAGGTAGTGTCTCCTTTATCTGAGTTTCTGCAACCTTTATCTCCTTGTTGTCTTGATAATGAATCTTTCCTTTCTCTGTCAAGCTCATCTTCCTTACTCTTTACTCTTGGTCTTCACTGCATTCTCTTCCAAGTAAAGTTGCAGGGTATACACTTTCTCTTTCAGCAGAAGTTGTAAATCTAGGAGGAACTCCCCGCAGCAGTGAGTCTGGTTTTGTGGTGGGAACAAACCCCTCAAGAGTCAAAGATGGTGGAAACCTGGAATCAGTTGTCCTCTGAATCAACTGCTGCTCCGTCATGTTTGGGTTTAGTCTGAGACTGTTTTTTTCCATCCAACTCTATGACTTCTAAAATACCTCCCAATGAAATTAGCACCGACATATATAAATGAGTATCATCTGCATATTTATGTATTATAATTCTATCCCAGTGCAATTAAATGATGCTGGCAGCTTATTGATGCCCCACCCTGAATTGGTAGATGAGCTCTCTCAATGTTTCATGTAGATATTGAACAGAATAGGCAAGGGGGCTCAATAATGAAGAAGCCATGGATCTGATTTTCTCCCACTCTGGATCCACCCACTCAGATTACAGCAGAACCTACCAGAACATCATACCTTCAAGTCCCAACCCCTTTGGCAGTCCAGAAAGATATTCTGACCAAAGGTATCAAAATACAGCAAGATTATTTAGGAGGCCAAAGACTTTTTTTAAAACAATTTTTATTGATTTTCAAAAACAATACACAAACAAACAAAACATAAAACATAGAAACATAAAACATCTTTTCTGAAAGCAGCTTGATCCCGGGTTACATCTCTTTGTACAGACACAAATTCAAATTCATGTTCATTTTATATACCATTTCATATCCTATTACCATTCTACATTTTCTATATAGCTTCTCCCCTCTTTTAACTTTCTTAATTTTATTTTATTTATTTCATCTCAATTCAGATCATTATACTTATATTCTTTGTCTGTCCTGTTTCCAGCTGTCTATTATCTTTTCTCATTAGACAAAATTTCTCCTGTAATCACTGATTGGAGTATAACGCCTTTATATCTTTCCCCTAAATTTATAACACTTAATATAATACATAACTTCCATTCGGATTCTGCTTAGTACTTTCTAAAGTTACACACTATATTTTAAAAAGAGAAAAATTCATAAATATATAATATAATTAAAACAACAAATCCATGTCAATTCAAATCTATTGTTAATATTAGTATTCATTTAAATCTTAAACATTTTAGACGTTACTTTTCAAATAAGTATCTTACTTCTATGGGAACACTTATAAACTTTCCATAGTTGCTTCCCCCCACTTCACTCATATTTTAAAACATTATATCATTAAAATGTTCCCATTCCTTCCTGGTTCAATTCTCTCATTTATTTCATTTCATTTATTTTGTTCACAAAAGTTTCACTAAGTTATACTGAGTATTTTATCCCACTTTTTATCATATGTTGTTTCCAATTTTCTAACATAATTTCTAATACAAATATAACAATACAATCTTATGTACCTTTGCAGAATCACTTTTTCAGTTAATTTTTTAACCATTATCTCTAAATAAGTCCTGTTTCTTTACATCTTGCTCCACACCTTTGTAGCTTCTCTTCCCTTCCTTCCTCCCTTGCTTCTTCTCTCTGCCCTTTTTACCCCCTTGTCTCTCCACCTCCATTTCCCTCTTCTGTATTCTCTTTTTCTGTTGCTTTCTAACATTATATCCACTTTTCACCTTATTTTTCCCTTTTTTGGTTGTTTTTGGGGTCTTAAAGTCTCCATTCTCTTTCCCCCCTTTCCCCCTTCTTCCCTAAGGAAAGTTACTTGTTCATCAAAGATGGCTTCTTCTTTGTCCCAATCTTCTTGTTGCGCAGTCAGTTTCTCATAGGTACAAATCGCCATTTCTAAGAATTGAAAAACAGAGCCAAGAGAGCCCTTCCCTTCTTGTTCCTCTTCTTTATATTTTTTAAATTCCATTTTCAATTCATCCACAAGCAATGCCATTGTAAAAAATTTTTTTCAAACAACCAGCCAAGTGTTTTTAATCATTCAGATATAATTTCCAAGAGTCCCAAAGTCACCAAGCAGTCCAAATAGACACAAGCTGTTTCTTTTAACACTTTCTTCTTTTTTTCACTTTCTCTTCTTGGGGTTGCTATTTAGTTACAAAGTTCCAGTTAAGATGTATCTTTTAGAAGTCTTGTTAGAGTTTAATTAGATTCTTTTAAATTCCAGGCAGTCTCCTCCTTCCAAATCTTATTCTTATACTTTTCCTCTCCCTTCCCACTTACAGCAAGAAAAAAAAAATATTTTTTTAATGTTCAGAAATCCTTATTATCCCCTTGACATTTAATTATCCGGTTTAATTACCTATTGATGCCAAAGCGGGTTTTTCTGATTTCTCATTCATTTCTGTTCGCTGTCAACGTTAGGAAGAAGAGTGGCAAAACAAACTTTCCCTTTTCACTTTCATTTGCCGCTTCCGAGTCTTCTTTGGGAGCGATGTATCTTTTGCAAAATTTAAATTCCAGGGTGCCTTAGTTGTTGCTTTTTGTCCCGGTCAGCCAAAAACTTTCACTTCTTAACTTCCTCCTGCACTTTCTTTTCCAGCTGAGTGCTTCTTTGAGGCAGCCATTTCTGACCGCTGCTCTTACCGCCTTCGGAAAAGGGAGTTTAGCCGGCTGGGGAGGAGAGGTGCGATTCCCCTCGACCCTGCCAGGTCTCCCCTATCTTCACCACTTCTACGGGGTGGCTAGCCCCAAAGCCGGCTGGCTCGGGTCACTCCAGCGGTGAACGCAGGCAGAAACCACGCACGATCGCGGATTCCTGCCTGCCCTGAAGTGCTGCAAACCAGAACTTCCTCTAGGAGGCCAAAGATTATTACACTCCTTCCATTAGAAGTCCTGCCTAAGGTCAAAGTGACCCATGCCCATGCCCAGGCCTGAACTGACATTGCTGGAGGCCCACATAATCAATTTGAAGTACAGTATATCTATACCATAAGACACAATTAAAAATAGTTTGTAACATTTAAAAAAAATGCATCAATACATTCCATTGATCAGTTTAGCATTGAGTAGTTACAGCTACATATATTTAACAGATATTTTTGAGAAAATAAAAATATTTAAAATACAAAACATTTAGGGGGGGGTTCTTTTTGATTGTTAAATGTTAGTAGATCTCATGTCATTTAAAAAAAAACCCTGCACTTTTGACAACTTGTATTGAAAGTTTGGACCTTTTCTTTAGCTCAGCCATGAGATTAAATGAATAGGCACAGAAGTGTTACTAAGCCTACCAAGTAACAAGGAAAAATACTGAGCAAAGAGTCCTAGGGGTTTTGAGACTTGCAGAATTATATTCAAGGAACTGGGGAAAAAAATCAATAGGAATAGGCATATATTTTCCAGAAAGTTTATTTTATCTTGATTCTGCCCACTCAAAAGTATTGTTCCTGGTCAAGGAAAACAATCTTGTTTCTTACTGAGGGACAAACATTGCTTTCTTAGTTCTGTTGAAGCTTATGGCCTCCTTACAATGGTGCATTTTTGAATAAACAAAATTGTTAGCTTTGTATTAAATATCAGTTTTAATTCTTAAAATGCTTCAGTTTATTCCCTTCTCCCTTTACCTCTGACTCATCCGATTTTCCCTTTAGAGGAGCATTTTACTATTGGAGTTGGAGTCTGCTGCATTTTGCACAGGTTTCCCATGGGAAAAATACTTCCCTGTACAACATAGTCTAGCCCTACATGAAATATATTTTTTGTTTTTCCATCATTCCTTTTTTCAACATGTGCCATCCAATGCCATAGGAGAGACATTTAGATGAGACATTGTTTACTAAAAGAGAGGATGTTATATGCAGGGAGGAGGGGCTGTTATTGTGGGCTTCTTTATATTGACAAGAAAGAGGGATCAGATCTGGGCACAAGCTCTTTGCCTGTCTTTTTAAAGCCATCTCCCATGGTTTGCAGATTTTTTTCATGCCCAGATTTCTATTTAAATGCAAAGGAAGAAGTAATTAATATATTAATGGAGTTATAACAATTAAATAAAAATGATATAAGAAGAAACTGCATATAATATAGTAATTAAAATAAACTAAACATAAGAGAAGGAGAAAAAAGAACCTAAAGGGGAAAAGATTCAAATGTTACAAATATAAATTCAGCCCTTAAATCTACAGTACTATTAAATTTAGATCAGATTACTATTCCATTTTCTCATTTTCAGAATGTAATTACATTTCAAAAATAGGTAAAGAAGCTCGAACCTGTTCCTTAATACCAGGAGTATACATTTCTTTCTATACACATAAAATAATTACACTTCTTAGCCTGCAGGCTTGATAAAGCCAGAGTTCTTCATAAAATGTCAAATTCTTTATTTTAGAAGTATAATTCAACATCACATTTACATCTTTAATATATTTTTTCCAAAGACTACGTGAGCACATGTTGTAACATGTAATGAAAAAGAAACTATGACAGTACATGACCAAATCACATGAGTCAGAGACCTCAAATATCTTACAAAGGGCAAGAAATTTGATATCCTTTCATGATAACCTCTAATTTGCCATATTTAGATGAGGAATTTTGCAGAATCAAGCAATGTTGGGGAAGAATCAGGACAATGTAATAAAGGCGGGGAATGTCATTGTCTATTTTGCAACAAGAAGGGAGACATTTACATTTCTTCCACATTGTATTGGAGGACAAAAGTGCCCATATGAATATATAAAGACTCATAGGTGGCATTAATCTGTTACATGTTGCTTTGAGGGCATAACCTTCACAAGTACTGTTATCACGTTGAGTGCCATCTAAATTAATATCCTTGGCTTTTGTTCTGAGATCACTGAAAGATAGGAGAAAGGCACCAATGTAATTTTGATTCCTTGAGAATAAAAAGTGCCAGAATTGTCACAACTTCTGTCATAACTTATTTTCTTTGGAAGGCTCACAACTTGCCACTGAACAAGAAGCAGTTGTTTTCAAGCTGAACAAAACGATCCTTTGACAAGTGCTGCTGAGATTGAGTGAAGTAATGACAGAAGAAGAAAAGGAGTCTGGCTTTTTTAAACTAACTTCCGATTGGATAGCACTTAACTTATACTACTGTGAAGGAAATAGAAGAGATAATTTTAGGATATCAATTATTTTTGGTGCAACTTTTCTCAATTGGGGATACTTATCATAACGAAGGCATAATTTTAAAAGTTTGCTCTTAAATATTTTTAAAATCATTTTTTAAATAATCTGACCTAAAACTATTTCCCTTGAATGCAAAATAAATAAAAATGCACATCCTGCCTTGAATACATATATATAAATCAAAATATCACTTTATCTGGTTACAGAAAGCATGGTTAAACTATCCTTTTGATCATGTGAGAGGGCTTGTATTTTTCATTCCTAGCTTGATATTTTGACTCAAAGATCATTGAGGCTTAAGAGAAGAGCAAAAGCAGAATAAAACTAAACTGAAAAGCCAAAATGCTTCCTTCATTGGTGAGTTAAAACTGAGCTACTTTCATGCAAACTGACTACAGATACAGATTCCTATCTGACTGGCAAGTAACAATGTAGCTGACCCATAAATGTATCTGTAAAATTCAGAAATGGGGATGAAGCAAGCAAGAATTATCTTCTTCCCATTCATATTCTCAGGAGTTACATAGGACATGAATCAGGCACAATCCTTATCAATAGCAGAAGACTTGTCCCTGCTACACTTGGGGACCATGAGAATCAGAGGTGGTACTCAGCAGGTTCTGACCAGTTCTAGAGAACCAGTAGCGGGAATTTTGAGTAGGTTGGAGAACCGGCAAATACCACCTCTGACTGGAGATTTTACAGTATCCTTTCCCTGCCACACTCATCAAGCCACGCCCACAGAACAGGTACTAAAAAATTTGAATCCCACCACTGGTTGAGATTCCAACCGTAGCATAATGATGATCAGAAGTGTTTATGAGATTGCCCATCTTAAGGACATAAACAATCTGGCAAGCCTTGGAAATTGGGCCCCTTGGCTTGGTGGATGAATGTATACTATGTTCTCTTCCATCTCAGAAGGAACATCCCTTTGACCAGCCTCAGTTGTATTATTTCATGTTTTTAAAAAAATATAATTTTATTGAAATGTTAAAAATGAACTAAAATCAAACTAAAATAGAGTAAAACGAAAAAAGAAATAAAAGAGAAAGCTAAAGTGCAAAAAAAAATTGAAAAAAGAAGAAAAATAGAAAAGAAAGATAAAACACAAAGAAGTGGTTTCTGATCTTTACAACAGTTATAAGTACAATTATCAATTTACCTCTTTCTTTAAAGTTATATCATGACGCTTCTTTTTCTATTATTTATCCTACCTAATTATTAAAATAATAGATTATGCATTCATTTTTCTGTTTTACATAAAAATTCCTTAAGGGGTTTCTGGTCAGCAGTATTTCACTGTTCTAAGAGTGTTCAGGATCTGTTGCATGCTAATTTAATTGTTTATCAACAAATAACATATATAAATCTGCAGCCTTAAAATTATAGGGAGATTATCAATATGGGACAGATATTTTTGTTTTTGTTTTTAATGTTATTTTTTAATCTAGAAGTATGTTTAGATGCTTCCCCCCACAACCCTTTTCTATTTAAAAAAAAGGACATTGTCTCACCATTTTTAGGCAGCTTGATTGTGGGATTTCTGTGGATGGCAACACAAAAAGAAGCATTTGTTGTAGGTATGTTTCCATGTGCGCTTATGATATGCCCATATTGATATTATGGACATTTCAAGAAATTCTAACAAACTCTTCGGAGACACAGGAGTCTAATAAGAACACCGATTCTCAGAAGCTTAGACAAATAGGATTTTTAGTTTGACCACTGCTAATCTTATTTCTTATGGCATAAAAAGCAAATGCTATGCAACATAGATTTAATCAAACTGTAAAGATCTTTCTACTGTGGATACATCAAGCCCATATGACAAAGGTCATAAGAGAGCATGTACCCTATTTGAGGAGATAGTTGCTTTACAGTAATCCATTTTAGTTTCCACTGTTATTTGCTGAGATCCAACCCACATCATGTTTCAAAAAGGCCCTGTATTCTTTACATCTGGGCTGGTGTTCTGTGGTTGGAGTGTCCAATTGTCTTTAAAATAGCAAGTTCTGCTAATTATTACTTTGCATTCTGGTGCTTATATACAGACATTAAGAAGTTTTTGATTAAATTGAATGAAACTGGATTAGCATGTTACCATGGAATTAAGGCTGGGTTTATTAACTTATAAAATTAAAGTTCATGGCAAGTTAGATATCTCCGTCACTCAAATGCCTAATGTTTACAAAGTTTTGATTCTTCAATCAAAAGTCATGTAAGTTGGAATGCAAAATCTGGGCAAAGTGTTCATGAGTTATTCGCACTTTTGTAAGAATTTCTCACTTCAAGGATGCACATTTATGTAGACAGATTTGGAGCCTGGATCAATGTCAGTTGAAACTGTTAAGGCACTTTCAGTTCTTACCACTTCCTAATTGACTTGTGTGCCAATTTCCCATCTTTAGTTTATTCGCTTTTCTTAGCTGAGTGGTATCCTATCACAAATGCATGTTCTTGGAGTACAGCCTGCTGTCGGATTAACCCAACATTGCCTATACTTCAGGACAGAAATAAGCACTTTCAAAACAAAATCATAATTTCATTGTGGGGGAAAAAAACCCTTTTCATTTCCTTTAGAACAGTTGGCTCATGTGCTCAGAGCACTTGTCAGCCATGTGTTTACATAGCAAGTATTGGATCTAAGTTGATTGACACCGGAAAAAGGTACAGCTTTCCATCTCCAGATGGGATTTTGCTCACATGTCTGGCAAATGTTTTTCTGTAGCTAGGATGAAATGGTCAGAGAGTGAACACTGATATTAACAATTTACCAGTAAATAGGCTGACACTAGCAAAGTCAATATGAATTATTTAGATGAGGCAATTGTTTAAAGGGAACATGTAAACTTAAAAAAATCAAGCAGTCTCCTTATATACAGGTAGTCCTCAAAATAGTTCATTTAGTGACCATTCCAAATTACAGTGGCGCTGAAAAAAGTGACTTATGACCATTGTTTACACTTATGACCATTGCAGTATCCTCATTTTCACGTGATCAAAATTCAGATGCTCGGCAATTGACTCATATTAATGACAGTTGTGGTGTCCCAGGGTCATGTGATCACCTTTTGTGACCTGACAAAGTCAATGGGGAAGCCAGATTCACTTAACAATCATGTTACTAACTTAACACTTGCACTGATTCACTTAACAACTGTGGCATGAAAGATTATGAAATGGAGCAAAATTCACTCAACAAATATCTCACTTAGCAACAGAAACTTTTGGCTCAGTTGTGGTCATAAGTCAAGGATGTAGAAATATGATCTAGCATTCCATAAACAAATCCAGCATTACATGTCATTCAAAATGGTTGCATAGATAAGTAAGTGGAGATCTCTCTACTGGGCTTATTTGAGAAGGCAACATATACTTCTGCACACTATACTGTATATACTGGATTGATTTAAACATAGTACTGAATCATTCTGTAATTTTAGTTTAGCATGGTATGTAAAACCACCTGTTGTGGCTTAATGCTTTGTGCTCATTCAACAAACCTCAGTATTGAAATCCAGGCTTAATAGCATTATTTATTTATTTATTTATTTATTATTTATTTTGATTTGTCAATTGCTTACAAGATAATAGGTATAAGTATACACATAGTTATAAATACATGAAATGGGTACATATAAGAAAAATAAAAGAAACAATAGGACAGGGATGGTAGGCACGTTGGTGCGCTTATGGACCTCTTACAGACCTCTTAGGAAAGGGGTGAGGCCAATAGTAGACAGTCTAAGGTTAAAGTTTTTGGGGTTTGGGGAAGAAACCACAGAGTCAGGTAGAGTATTCCAGACATTGACCACTCTGTTGCTGAAGTTGTATTTCCTGCAATCAAGTTTGGTGTGGTTAACCTTGAGTTTGTATCTATTGTGTGCTCCTGTGTTGTTATGGTTGAAGCTGAAGTATTCATTGACAGGTAAGTCATTGCAATGTATGTTTTTATATACCATACTTAGATCAGATCAAAGATGGCATAATTCAAGGTTTTCTAGGTCTAGAATTTCAAGTCTGGTGGCATAAGGTATTCTACAATGAGTAGAGGAATGGAGAACTCTTCTTGTGAAATATTTCTGGCCTTTCTCAACTGTGCTAATATCAGATACGTAATGTGGGTTCCAGACTGATGAGCTGTATTCGAGTATTGGTCTAGCAAATGTTTTGTATGCTCTAGTTAGTAGTGTGATATTACCAGAGAAAAAGCTACATAGGATTAGGTTAACAACTCTTAATGCCTTTTTGGCTATGTAGTTACAGTGGGCTCTAGCACTTAGATCATTAGAGATGAGTATTCCAAGGTCCTTTACAGAGTTTGGATCATCAACAAGGTCTTGACTATTCAGCTTGTATTTTATTTTCTGATTTTTTTTGCCAATATGTAAGACAGAGCATTTATTTGTTGAGATTTGAAGTTGCCATTTGATTGACCATTCTGATACATAGTCAAGATCTTTTTGAAGGGTAGCAGTATTGTCGGTGATGTTGAACAGCTTTACATCATCAGTGAAGAGAACGCAGTTGCTCTTAATGTGATCACAGAGTTCATTTATGTAGAGGATGAAGAGAGTTGGTCCTAGAACACTACTTTGGGGGACACCACTATTGACAGGTACAGAATTTGATAGGACTCTCCCAATTTTGACCATTTGTTGTCTGTTTGACAGGAATGCTTCTATCCAGTTATGCAGTTGTCCAGCGATACCATAAGATTTTAGTTTTAGTAGTAGTTTGTCATGTACCACTGAATCAAAGGCTTTACAGAAGTCTATGTAGATTGCATCTATTGTTTTGCCCTGATCGAGTTGTGTAGTCCATATGTTTTTGCAATGTAAGAGTTGCAGATTACAAGATAGTTCTTTTCTGAGACCAAATTGTTTATTAGAGAGTAGGTTGTTTGTCTCTAAGTGGAGGATAATGGATTGGTTAATAATTCATTCCATGACTTTACAGGTGATGCAGCATAAGGAGATTGGTCTGTAATTTTCAACTAGGCTGGGGTCTCCCTTTTTGAAGATGGGGATGACCGTGGCTTGTGACCATAGGTTAGGCAAGGTCCTGAAAGATTTTTCAAAGATTATGCTTAGAGGTTCTGCTATGGCAGTGGATAGCTTTTTAAAGAAGTAGGCACATATTCCATCCGGTCCAATAGTTAGAGATGGTTTTAGATTGCGTAGTGCTTTTTCAACATTGTCTTCTGTAAAATTGGTATGTATTAGATAATTGTAGTTTTCTATGATTCGGCTAGGAAATTCTGGGCATGATCCATTGCTGTTTACAAATACTGAGCCAAAGAATGTGTTAAAGATGTTGGCTTTAATGGTGTCGTTGTTTTTACCATTAGGTCCTATCAGGGGTGGAATGGACCTTGAGTCTTTTAGTTTGTTGTTTACAAAATTGTAAAAAAAACCACGGGTGGATTTGGTGCGTAGAAGGTTTTTCCTCTTGTTTAATGTGATAATTGGTGCATTCAGTCTTTATCTGGTGGCATAAATTTTTGTAACAGCTTTTGAAGTTGGCAACATGACCAGATATGTTTTTATGCATGAGCTTGGGTAATGTTTTTCCATTGGTGAAGATTACGTTAAGTCCAGTCCTCTGGGATGGGTAGAAATATAAGTTTGTCTATTTTCATTCTCTTTCATAAAGAAATAAATTGAATATCCTGGGAATATGGAAGACAAGCTTTCGGCTGCAATGATTAATTGAACAAACATTGCAGAAAATAGGGAATGATGGATGTTCCTTGTGGAATGTTAGCTCCAGAAGGTAGGAGGTATTTGTATCAATGGTGAAAAGAAGAAATGAAAGGAGACTAAGTGATGCACAGATTCAGAACTTGAATTAGCATTGATAAAATGCAACCCAGTACGTGGTCTTTGCAACAGTATAATATAGTAGAATATATTACTTTTAATGGCCAGGGACTTGCCTAGTTCTCAATATGTATTATATGTATGTATTATCCATGAATACAGATAGTCGTCACTTAACAATGGCAATTCAGAAAGAACACAATTGTAAGGATTGATGCCATGTGACCACACTGACTTACAATGGTAGTTGCAGCAATCCTGACTGTCATTGTTAGCAGAGGTGAAATGCTGCCAGTTCGGCCCAATTTACTTGAACCAGTAGTAAAAATTGTACCGGTTCAGCCGAACTGGTAGTAAAAAAGTGCTGCCGGTTTGGGCAAACTGGTATTTCCAATAATCAGCTGGGTGACAATCAGCTGTGCTGCACAATTTAGATTAGACAGAAAGCAGGAAACATCAGATTTCTTGCTTTCTAGTTAATCTAAATCATGTGGCATAGCATCCGCCCCCTCGCTGTTGTACTTACCTCAGAAGGCTTCAAAATGCTTCTTTTTACAGAGCCAAGGAGGCTTCCCTGAGGCCCAGTAGGCCAAAAACAGGGTGCAGAGGGGGGGTGCTGCAAAAGAAAAAAAAGACTTATGACCCCCCCAGTCACATGACCATATAGCCATGCCCACCCAGTCACATGACCACCTGGCCACATCCACCTAGCCACACTCACCTAGCCATGCCCACCTAGCCACGTCCACAGAACCAGTAGTAAAAAATTTGAATCCCACCACTGATTGTTAGGGTGAATCTTGAATGGCCACAAGATCCTGCACCCATGTGATCACCATTTGTGACTTCCGGCTGGCTTCCCCACTGACTTTGCTTGTCAGAAACTTGTCAGAAGCTGGCAGTGAAGGTCACAAATGGAGATCAGTCATAACTCCTCCTTGTGCTGTTGTAGCTTCGAATGGTTGGGGAATGAGTGGTTGTTTAATGAAGAATTACCTGTATGTCTTTGGTTATCAAGCCCTATATGGCATGAGACCAAGCACCTGAGGAACCATCTCTCCCCAATGTTATTGGCCCACCCCATGTGGAGCATTATGGATCTTTGAGTTACCAAGTGTTTCAAGAATAGCGCATATGCACCACTTACCCATGCAAATAATTAAATATGGATCTTTGAGCTACCAAGTGTTTCAAGAATAGCGCATAGGCACCACTCACCCATGCAAATAATTAAATTTGTAGTTGTAACTGGAGAGGGGAGGGAGAAGGAAAGGATTAATGAACTTTAACTACTGGTTAAATTGGGTCATTTGTAACCCAGTTTGTTTCAGATTCCATTGGCCAAGGAATTGCAGTTGAAAAGGTCCATGACTCCCACTCTTTGGAACATCATGCCCCATGAAAATGAAATCTGCTCCCACCCTATAAGACTACTGAAAGAGCCTGAAAACTTGACTTAGAGCCATGGTGGCACAGTGGTTAGAGTGCAGTACTGCAGGCTACTTCTTCTGACTGCCATTCAGAAGTTCGAAGCACACTGGCTCAAGGTTGACTCAGCCTTCCATCCTTCTGAGATGGAAAAAATGAGGATCCAGATTTTTGGGGGAAATTGCTGACTCTGTAAATCTCTTAGAGAGGGCTATAAAGCACTGTAAAGTGGTATATAAGTCTGCTATTGCTATTAGACAACCCAAGGTAAGTGTCTTATTTTGGAGGTGGCTACTAGACTAGTACTACTATAATATCTTACCTCCACCCCATCTACACTAGTTTTTAATGTTTTAGCTTTTAATGTTTGATGTTTTGATCCTATAAGTGTTTTATTTATGGTATTGTCAGCCACCCGGAGTCACTTGGTGGAGAGATGGGTGACATATAAAATAAATAAAATAATTAAAAATTGTAGGACAATTGCTCAACCCATGGGTTATCCATAAACCTATTCTTGAGGCCATCTAGAGAAATACCACAATACCATTAAACAGATGTCCCAAATGACTCAATTGAATAAGTAGTTTCCTTCTTCCTCTCCTCTCAAGTTACAACTACGGATTTAATTATTTGCATATGCGTGCAACTCATATGCACTATTCTTGAAACACTTGCTAGCTCAAATGTATAATGTTCCACATGATGGTTGGGATACCATTTGTCAAATGCTTGGACACATCGCAGCTGAGTTGCTGTTTTTCATGAAAGTAAACAGCTGGGGTTTTCTGAGGCAATCTTTGTAGGCAATCTTTGTAGGCAATCTTTGGAGAACCTCTTCCAGAGAACAAGGCTACCTTCTTAGGGAAACTACTTAGCCCTTGAAATAAATATGAAGCTGGATGCAAACCATTTTGTATTTGCCTCCGTGAGAGAGGTTATTTTGCAGAAGTGATGTGATTGTTCTCAAATTTTTTCTCATTGCATTGGTTCCAAGTATCAATTGGAAGGGTCAATAGCTGGAAGAAGGTTCTGTGCAGGTGTCCAGAGAAGCCTCTTCTGGCAACTGAAACTCCTGGGGGAAGTCTCAGAAGCAAAGCAAAACAACACAGCAGCAGCACTTTGTTGCTGGACGTGGGAGACAGGATTATTTTGTGAAGAAGGTTCAAAACACTGCTTTGAGCACTGTGAAAGTGAAATGCCTCTTTGGTTTTCACAGCCCTAATAACCAAGTCCTGCAGAGAACTTCAAGGGCTAGAACAGCAAATGAATCCATTTCTACAGGCTACTGAATAGACAATTTAATTCTTCTTGAAGATCCCTTCATAATAGCCATATTGCTGTTTTAATGTGACTAGTCAAAAACAAGCCCCAATCTGGCACTATAATTTTCAGCTCAACTTTTATGCTATCTAGCCAAAGCTCAGTGCTGAATAAAATGATTGTGATGAACAGTTGTTCCAAGAAAGCCAATAAAGCTTTCTAATTAACTCCCAATGGGTGAATGAGAATTAGAGTTATAAAGCCAAATAATTGCTATCCAACCACACACATTTATATTCTGTTAAACAGTAATATTGTGCTGTAAAAATTAGTTATTTAAATTATTGGATGAGATAATCTACCTGGCCTTTTCAAGGCAAACAGAACCGTTAATGTTGGCACCAGGGTTTCACCAACAGTTATTCTGTACTGTTCTAATTTTAAATGGGATATCTCAACCTATACAGAATGCATATCTTCAGATTCAAGTACTGCATGGCAGAGTTATAGGCTATAAAATATTGGTTTCCATCATGTAAAATAGGCACTAAAAAGTAGCACAATTGCCAAATGTCTGGCAGCTGTCCTTGAATACCTAGCTCTGACATCTGCAGGGTCATCTCTAGTGAAAAAGCCCCCATAAAATGTATGACCAAACCACATGACTGGTAAGCAGAAGAGGAGCCAAACAGCATGACACAGGAAAACATTCTTTTTTGGCATTTTACACTGCCTTCTTCATGAAGTATAGTTAAGAAGAGGGCTGATGGAGCTCCTTCAGTATTAATGCAGAATAACAGAGTTGGAAGGGACCTTATAGGTTATCTTGTCCAACTCCTTGCTAAAGCAGAAGACCATCTACCATTTCTGATGAGTGGCTGTCCAGTCTCTTCTTGAAAGCCTCCAGTGATGAAGCACCCACAACTTCTGAAGGCAAGCTGTTCCATTGGTTGATTGTTCTCACTATCAGAAAATTTCTTCTTATTTCTAGGTTGAATCTTTCCTTGACCAGTTTCCATCTATTATTGTTTGTCCAGCCTTTAGATATTTTGGAAAATAGGTTGTTCCACCTCCTCTCTGTGACAGCCCTTCAAATATTGGAACACTGTTATCATGTCACCTCCCCTCCCCCACGGTCCTTCTCTTCACTAGACTAGCCATGCCCAGTTCTTGCAACTGTTCTTTATATGTTTTACTCTCCAGGCCCCTAATCATCCTTGTTGCTCTTCTCTGCACTCTTTCTAGAGCCTCAACATCTTTTTTTATAGTGTGGTGACCAAAACTGGATGCAGTATTCTAGGTGTGGCCTTACTAAGGCTTTATAGAGCTGTACTGGTATCTCACGTGATCTTGATTCAGTACTCTGTTAATGCAGTTCAGGATTGCATTGGTTTTTCTGGCTGCTGCTATACACTGCTGGCTCATATTTAATTGATTGTACAGTAGGACTCCAAGATCTCTCTCACAGTTATTGCTACTAAGCCAGGTTTCACCTAATCTGTATGTGCAGTTTTCATTTTCTTGCTTAAGCGTAAGATTTTACTTTTCTCCACATTTAATTTCATTTTGTTAGATAAGCTCACAAAAAAAGACATTGTAGCTTTGGCCCATCGAAATACAGTGGGGAAAGGCCAAGTGCTTCAGGCAGCTTCTTTATTCTTATACAAAATGGAGGACATATTTTATCTTTTGTATCAGACAAAATGTTTGATTGCCTGAATTCTTTCTCCCCAAAAGATACATATGTATGGAGTTATATATACTTTATGCATTTATAGACATATATCCAGAAATATGTCAAGAAATGGGAAATTGATCTCTTTTCTATGATAAACTGGTTTCCCCGCCCCTCCCCCCATTTTTGCTGCATGACTAAATGGAATTCAATGTAGAGTTCAAAACTCACTCTGCCCTCATTATGTCCAGGCTGGCATTTTGAAAAGATTATGCTCTTCAAAACTTGCACAAACTTGCAAATAGCTCAAAATGTCAAGTGAAACCACTGGCATTAACTTGGGTTGCCTTTCCCAATTACTGTAGATCTACCACTTATCCTAATCAAGACTTTGGCATCAGAGTATGATGTTAATTTATCACTTCCCCTCTAGCAATTGTTGTAGATGGAAATGGAGGGACTTTTTCATTTGTTTGAATGGCACACAATGTCACCGTAGAATGTGTTAGAATGCATTTAATCTGGCTAAGAAACCTGTACTATAATGCTGTATGTTGCCTCGCCAAAAATATTATGAAATGCTTGTACCTGCATAACAGTAATATATATCTACTTCCATTTGGAAATGATTGTCTTAAACCTGATGCCTCCCTAGCAAGCTTGTGGATTGTTTCATTGTAAGGACAACCATCATTATCATTGTGCTTACTTTATTTCCATCTTTGTGTCTTAAACCTAAGAATGTTTTTAAAACAGAATAAATCAAAATCATGAGATTGAGATGTTGTTGTGCTTTGTTGAAACCCTGGAACAGAAGGCAATCCAAAACATTGAAACCCTTGTTTTGGTTTAACAATGACTCTCCTTATCTGTTTTTTCTGCTATCAAGTTGCAGTCTCTTGAAAACAAAAACTGTGCTTGACACCCTGAAAAAGATGTATCTTAAGGCTTCTAATGTAAACAGCTGCAGTTTGAAGTTCATGGATTCCTTTAAAAAAAAACTGTCATGAAACAAATGTTAGCTCTTTGAAATATCACAACTCAAGCAACTTTTTAAATATCTTTTTTTAAAATCCCAAACAAGGGTGGGATTCAATTTTTTAAACAACCGGTTCTGAGGGCGTGGCTTAGTTGGTGGGCATGGCTTGGTGGTCATGTGACTGGGTGGATGTGGCTTGGTGCTCATGTTATTGGCTGGGCGTGGCCAACTCAATATCACTCACATCAAGGCACGCATCTCCTCGCCTGGCCTCTCATGACTGTGAGGATGCTGCAACAGTCGTAAGTGTGAAAAATGGTCATAAGTCACTTTTTTCAGTGCCATTGTAACTTTGAATGGTCACTCCACACTAGAAAAGTACCAGCAAAGGAGGGGGGGGAAACTCCAGAGAAGTTCCTGAGACATGAAGTCTAGTCCTGCCAAGAATGTAATAAGGGTTAACGGAGAGGCAGTTTCTGTAAGCAACACCAGAATGTTTCCTTCCTGCCTTCCTTACAGGATTAGGCCAGTAATTTATTTTAACAACCAGTTATCCGAACTGCTTAGAATGTTAACAACTGGTTCTAGCAAATAGGTGCGAACCTGTAGAATCCCACCCCTGATCCCAAGCCATGGTTACTTGCAGAACACAGAAGATTATACTGCATTTCTCAATAAATGCATCTCATCCCCAGAGTCACTGAAGTTTGCAACTCCATACAGCAGTTTTTATTAAAGTGTCAAAAATAAGCTTCTGCACACACTTTTGCATCAGTAAATTGAACAGACACTAAATCTCTTGTGGAGGAAAGGAGACTGGCCTTCCCTAATTGCAGAAAACTGAAGGATTATATTGAGGCACTGGAATGGAGAATGGATGTACAGGAAGAAAGGAAGGGCAACACTGGCCTACATAAGAAAACTTTGGATGAAGTCTGACAACAAGACCAGCCCATTCCTATTCCCCATACTACAAGAGGAAAACTGCTCCAGATCTCCAAGACACCAGTTTAAGGATGTACAAAGTTGCCAGTGTCTTCTTTTAATATTAGAACCAGGTTTAACCCAAAATGGCCTAATTATACCTGGCAATCAATCAGCTAGCATGGTCAATCAAACAGAATATGATCAGCAGCTCCAATATCTCTTCTGGCCTGTGATTCAGCAACAGTTACTGCTGTGGTTGCAGTCTTCCAACACTAAATATCCGTCCACTTTCCTGCCTGACGGACATGATTGGAATACTACCAAACTGAGTATCTGCCTGGCTCAATTGACTGGCTCAATCATCCTAATGACAGAAGGTATTGCAAAATAGGCAAGGGCCCTTTGTAGACTTTGACAGCAGAGGACTTGATGTCATTTCATAGGTGCTAACTTTGACTGTCTTTGACGATCCACAAAATCAAGCAATGAACAGTGTCATGGGAAGCAGGAAGCAGTTTGTCCTAAATATTCCAGAATTGGTTTGTCAAGGAAGAAAATTTGTTTCAGCTTCCAATAGCTCAGAGGCCAGAGCACCTATCAATTAATTCGAATGCAGACATGAGGAGGTATGAAACTACATTTAGGCATTTCTTAATCTGTAGACACAGATGGGCTCAGGTATACAACTGCAGGCACCACAGGGAAATTCATTGGATTCTCAGTCACACTCAGATACTGGACACTCTGCTCATTCACCCTCTTTATTTCCCCCCATTCTGAACTGAGACAGTTGCTCACTGGCTTTTACTATCTAGACTCATCACAAAGTCCATTTAACTCTCCTCCTCATCATCAGCCATCACCAGTAATCCCTAGAACACAGTATAGCTTCTTCTATAAATTTCTTAATAGTTTAAGGAATGGATTGATTTCAGAATCACAATCCGCATAATCATTGGGACCAGGAAAATATAAAGTTTGATCCTCTGGTGTGAAATATTCACAGCCTACAGGGTATGCCTTGTTACTGACTACTTTGCAGGATCAATTCTTTTTTGTTTTGCTTTTCAAATATATGGTCTGTGCTGATGTGTTCAGGAAGCAAGGCAAGATAACAAAGCATTTGGAGGTGCCAAGCTATATGTGAGTCCATGAAGGGTGTTCAAATTAAATGCATAAGTTAATCAAATAAATATAAAATAATTATATGTACTATATATAAAACATATCATACACATTTCTATATAAATTCTCGTAAGATTGTCTAATGACACAATATTTTGAACAGCAAACTCTCACATGATCTTCTGAGCTTGCAGAATTTAGGTTATAGATTTGCTTATTGGTTTATTTTTATGTTTATACCAGGATTCAGAATTGCATCATGGTGCCCTGTCCTTTAGAAAGGTTAATGAGCTCTAGATAAGATGTGGTGAATAAAAATATTTGTCAAGTACACAATTGTACACAAATGTAGTTAATTTAAATCAGGAGTGGAAAGGTTACCTAAGTTTAAATCCCCTTCATACAACCTTCCTCTCCACAAAGTGACTGTGGTCTATAATTATTATTTAGTTTTAGAATTAGCCATTCAGACCGTGATGAATAGAATTAAATGACATTTTGCTTAATTTTAGATGAATTGCAACTGCTATAAATGCTTCATTAAAGAAGAAAAATTTTCTGCAGAGAAAAAATATGTACCATATACATTAGTACAAAGACAAATATTCTTTAATAATAATCTATAAAATAGGCTGGGGAAGTGCCTTATATTTTCTGACAAAAACAGGCTTTGAAGCCAATACAATACAGGAAGAAATGATTGCAGGCAGTGGTTCATGATGTGTGGAGGCCTGGGGGGATGCAATGCCATCACAGGGGAAGGCTTGAAGAAATATTATGATTTAAATCTTGAGTTAACCCTTGGGAGTCCAGGGCGATCATGGCCACAAAAGACCCCTACAGGGCAGAAAAAGTTGAGAACCACCGATTGCCGCCATTGGTGCTGAGAAATGTGGATCCCTTGCAGATTTGAATGATGACCTGTATTTGGGAAGGATTTCAGCAGAATTCAAAGTGGGGTGAATTTAAATTAATCAGTGGCAGAGTTGGTAATGCAACAGCACAATATGATTGTTTATGTCTACTGGATAAGGCACCAGACCAGAAAACAGGAGACCATGTTCTAGTCATGCCTTAGACATGAAAACCACCTGGGTGACTTTGGGCCGGTCACTTTTTCCCAGCCCAACCCACCTCAAAGGGTTGTTTTTGTGAGGAAAACAGGAGGAGAACTAAACCTAACCCTAAACCTAACCTTACTTAAATAAAATCATTTTTAAAAAAAAAAAAAAAAGCAGCTAGAATGGAGGAATTCTTCCAAGGAATTGTTTACCTAGGTTTCTCTGTCTTTCATTTCCTTTCCTGTCCCATTACCTCTTACATTTACCACATATAATTAAGATCCCATCTTTCCCTTCCCTTCATCTCCATTTCCATCTTTCTTAATCACCTGCTGCTACTTCATTTTTTTTTTTTTTTTTGGTGATTCTGATGGAAGGAAAGAGAACAATACCTGAGTCTACATAATACTGTTTTTATGATATTTATTTGTGAGGGTTGGAGAAGAACAAGAACACACTGCTGGGGGAATTAAATTAAGTTATAAATAGGGATTTCACAGACAATTTTAATCAAGGTTGTTTTGCTTTGTTATTGTTGTTCTTGACTTGACAGCTTTTGCATTTGAGCCTGATTTATAGCAAGTCCATATACAGAGAGAGAGAGAGAGAGAGAAAGAGAGAGAGAGAGAGAGAGAGAGAGAGATGCAAACAGGCAGACAGGTGTCATACACATGCACGTATATCTGGGAGAAGAAAATAATTGGTAGGTTTGGTTTTAGTTGGGATTAACATGCTGTAATTGAAAAGGAGGGGGAAATTGAGCACTACAGAGGGGGCATCTCTGTGTGTGGGGCGGTGAATTCCTTTTAAGCCTTATAAATGGAATTTGTCTTCCTCAATCTTGGGTTCTCTAGATACTACTAAGATACTACTCTAAGATACTGCATAGAATCCTTAAACTGCCTATAGAGACTACAGACAGCCCATAGGAGTGAAAAGGGAATTTCATACATACATTCTTAATATAATCCGTATCACTCCTTCCTGTCAGACACCTGGGGGAATTATCTTTGGGGTTGTTTCCTTTTTGCATAAGTATTATAAAATAGAAATGCTTCAATATTTTCTTTGCAACATTTCTCACTACATCTTTTCACCAGTTTTGCTATTAGCATAAATCCAAAACATAATGCTGATTAAAACATAGGGGTCTCCCAAATCCAGCATGGGTCAAAATATTATTTTTGCTGTTTGATCACAACCTAGGAACATGTTTCAAATACAACATAATTCAACACATAATTTCTGTGACAAAAATAAATATTGCAAAAAGTTTAGAATGAGTGTGTGTGTGTGGATGTGGATGTATGTATATATATTCTTTTCCAATTATATATATTTCTTTTGGCAATGAGAAGCAGAAATTATCCAGAGACTTTCATCACTAAGCAACAGATGATATAAAATTCATGCACCAAACTGGAGGTGGGGTGGGGTGTTGGACAGAAAAAGTGTGTGTGTGTGTGGGGGGGGAATCAACAGCTCTATCCAAATATTTTATTCATGCTTTATTCGGATGCCTGAGCTTTGGAAGAGGCTTTGCTGAGTAGCCATGGTCCTGGTGTCACAATTGCCAAAAAGATCCCTTCTTGGAACCTTTATAAAAAGACCAGTGGTGGGATTCAACCAGTATAACAACCGGTTCAGTGAGCGTGCACTTCGCTCCTGAGCTCTCCAGTACACTCTGATGTTCTGCCATGGAGAAGATGGCTATTATATCAATATACCTCAGTGCGACACTAAAGACCAAGGGTCCTCTCAAGAAGACTGTGTCCACTGCTTCCCCTCAAGAAGACTGTGTTTACAGCTATAGGATAAGGGAACATGATGGCAAATAATGCTACCTACTGCTGTTCTGCAACCTTGTGAGGCAACTGGCAGTTGGAACAGAGTTCTTTTCAGGTGGGGAGGGGGAGTAGAACTCCTTAGCATCAGAGCGCCTTAATTACTATATTAAAAAATAGTAATGATCTGATGGTCATTTTAAAAAATTCTTTCTTAGCAAGCACCTAGAAGCCAAGAGGAACATACGTGCCATATATATATATTCGTGGGTACTTACATGTATGGCATTCAGCTTTGTTCGGGTATTTTCCCACGTCATTGTAGTTGTGCTTTTAAAGTTGTAGCAACGTTTCGGCAGAATCTCATCTGCCATCATCAGGCTTCTGTATAGTGTTCATCTGTGAATATATATATGATTTAGAATGGAAGAAAGCATGGAAACTCTTGTGCCAATGTTCTAAGTATCCTCAGAGGCATCAGCAGAAGCTGATAGTTTTGTCCTTCTGACAAAATGAACATTGTGAGGCAAGATCTACCCCTATGAAATGTCACAAATACACACATACAGGTAGTCCTTGGGTTAGGACCATTCGTTTAGCAATTGTTTGAAGTTATGATGGTGCTGAAAAATGTGAGTTTTGATCAGTCTTCACACTTACAAGCATTGCAGCATCCCCATGGTTACATGATCAAAATTTGGCTGCTTGACAACTGGCATGTATTTATAATAGTTGCAGTGTCCTGGGGAGTCACGTGGTCAACATTTGCCACTCTCCCAGCCGGCTTCCAACAAGCAAAGTCAATTGAGAAAGCTGAATTTGCTTAACAATCAAGTCCTCTCCAGACTCCTGGACTGGTCCCTGTTCTTCCCCACTGTCCAATTCTGTTGCCATCTGCACAGGTTGCTGGCAAACCACAACAGGTATATGCAGAAATGTTTCAGTTCCTCACTCCTTCAAAATATATATTTTGATGACAAGTTGATATCAGGGCAAAGCAGATGTTCAAAGAAAAGCAAGGTGGAAAGGCTTTTTGATACTCAACCAATACTTACAACTCACAAGAACATTTCCTATCAGCAGGTAATAATCATTCTTCACTTATTCTAAAGCAGGGGTGTCAAACTCCCAGCATCCCATTGTTTGTCACGTGACATATCACAACTTTTTTCCCCTTCACTAATCCGGGTGTGGGCATGTCCAGCATATGAAACACACATCCTTTCGGCTGCAAGTTTGACACCCCTATTCTAAAATGTCACATAAATTGCAAGAAAATATGAAGCACCTCTGTGATGGGCATCTAAGCAGCTTTTTTTGAGATGAGAGAAAGATTTGACCCTCAACTGGAGAAAGAATCAATGTTAGCCTAGAGTACTAAAATGCAGGAATAAATTTTGATTAAAAAAAAGGACTCTCTCCTCAGGAAAGCCATTTCAAATTATGCCTAGTCTGTCTTTGCTTTGTAGACTTAGGGCTTTGAGTGTCTGCATTTCATGGAAAGTTGTACCATTGATACCATTATAACAAAATGATAATAGAATGATAGAGTGGGAAGGAGCTATTTAGGTTTTGGATCCAATTGTCTGCTCCATTCAGAAATACCCATTAAGGACCAATGACAGATGTCAGTTCAGTTTTGATTGAATGCATCCTGTGAACAATTTCCAGCCTACCTGTCAGCTGGTGCTCCATTCAAAATCCAAGAAAGAAATACTTAGACTCTTTTAAATCAGATAAAAGATATCTTTTACTGGAAATCAAGTGGTAGCAACAAAAGAATTCTGAATCTGAGAAAATGGGCACGTAAATCACATATATAAAGTAATGGCAACGTTCCCACCCCCAATAGTTCAATTGGCTCCTCCAATTAAAAGTTATGTGTATCATCATGTGGGTATCTCCAGGTGGTGATGAGGCCTCTGTCTGTTGACCTTGACACATTTTGATAAAGAGTTGCAGCTGTGCATAGCATAGGATAGAAACCTAAGCAAGAATCTACACCCCCCCCCCCCCGAGCTTATACAGTTCTGGTTTGTAACACCTCCAGCTCGCTTCCCATAACCATTCCCCTCTCCTCCCCCCGTTACTTATGACAGCCGAAAGATGCAAAGCAAAGGGAGAAAATCTTGAAGGCTAACACAACCATTTCTCTGGAAAACTGGCTTTAGTATCAAATATGTATTACAAAGATTATGACAAAGCTTTTCCTGACATTCAGCAATATTCTAACATTCACTGGGAACCCACCTTATTCTTTATTCCATAATTCAGTGTGATACAGAACTGGGCATAGCTTTCTTTTGGATGGCATGGAACCGTGTTCCCTTGCAGCCTTCTTTCCCAAGCTACATATGCCTAATTTTCCATCTTTCTTCATAGGACCCCATATGAAATCCTCTATTCTAGTTAGTCCAATACTTCTTTAGGTATGTGCCCTGAAGTAAACACTCTATTCACAATTGATCTGGCCCTGTGATTGGAAACACTTTGGTTGTGCTGCATTTACCATTTTTTGAAGTCACATTACACAACTGACTTGTACTCAAGCTTGTAAGAAGCTGTTCTGGAATCTTTTCAGGTATTATTGAGGTTCCAGTTTTCTGAATTCTGAAGATATTTGTCCTCTATCAGTTGTCAGATTATTTACCTGTTCTCCAGGACTTTTCAAAGATCATAGGGAAAGGTTTGACAATAACATCACAGGTTTCCTCAGTTCCTTACTTAAAGTCAAAATAAACCAATTTTCTTTAATTACTTTTATTACTTTCAGGCTTCAATCCTGCCTCTTAATTTTGCTTTTCATGGAATCCATGTTTTTCTCCTCCAGGGAAAATATGAGTTAAGTTATTTTGGCTTTTCATTGCTATCTATAAGTATGTTGTCATTTAAATTTAGCAGCTGGTATACTGTTCATTTTCAATTTTTTATATTCGAGCATTTTGTTTGCTCCCCTCATTTTTCAGGAACTCTTTTATTCTGAACTTCAGCCTTTCTAACACTTCTACAATTCCAGATTATCTTTATGAACTTTTACTTGAAGACCTGTCCATTTTTCCACTTCTGATACTTTTTGTTGCTTTTTTTCAGAACTTCACTAAGCTTTTTTGCAGCCACATTAACCATCCATTTTACTTGCTTGAATCAATTCTAATTAAGCTTTTAATGAACATTTTTCCCATTAGCTTCTCCTGTCACAGAAGCCTACTTGTTACATTGAGTATTAAAATGCACTTTCTTGAAGTGAAACATGCACATTAAGTTACTGGTCTAAGTTCTCCTTAAAATCAAAAACTCAGATATTACATAATCACTTTGCTTCTCAGGTCTTTCTACTTCAGAACATAAGTCTTCTTTGTGAGTTAATCATGGATACTGATGTGAAAATGTAACAGCTTTCTTCTAATATGAGGTCAAAATGACCAAGACAACACTTGACATTATGCAAGGGGGTGTGGGTTGAGTAGGAAAAAATGTTTTTTGAAATGTGCTGACCAGCTCACACAGAAGCAAAAGGAATGCCTTGCCTTACATGGACAGAAAATAAATATATGAGGTCCTCAACTTATAACCATGCATTTAATGACTGTTCAAAGTTACAAAGGTACTAGAAAAAATGGATTTATGGCTGCTTGTCACACTTATGACCATTGCACCATTGCAGCATCCCTGTGGTCACATGATCAAAAATCTGATGCTTGGCAACTGGCATGTATTTATGAAGGCTGCACTGTCCCAGGGTCATGTGATCCCCTTTTGCAAACCTCTGACAAGCAAAGGCAATGGGGAAGTCAGATTACTAGCTTCCATGTTACTAACTTAACAACTGCAGTGATTCACTTAACAACTGTGGCAAGAAAGGAGAGTAACATGGAGCAAAATTCACTTAGCAGCTCTCTTACTTAGCAACATAAATTTTGGACTCAACTATGGTCATAAGTCGAGGACTACCTGTATAATATGCCATAAGAGATATTCTTGGTTCTACCTTTAGGGATTGAGGGAAAGAGTGAAGACAAGATGGGTTCATCTGTAAGTAGTTTATGGAACAGCTCATGAGCAAATTCACTACCTTACCTGCCACTCATTAGACTAACAAATATATTAATTTGAATGAATGAACATAGAATTAATATTTATTAATGCTTTGGTTTATGAGAATCTTTGTTACCCTTTGTCTATATTTTACTATCTACCCAGCTTACCTTTATCTACACTTTACATTGAACAATAACACTGAAAAGATGAACAGTCATAATCATTGATCATCTTTGATCACACTGCACAGTTTTGATAACACTGAATTAATTACAACTGTCTGTATCATTATACTGTAAGCATCTCCCAAAGAAAATAAAATATGTACAGAATTGCATATTCGACAAAGGGTTTTTTCCCTCATAGATGACAGCTTTGAAGAAATAAGAGTCACTCATTTCAAGGACATCCTGAAGGGATTTGCCAAGGTAGAACAATACAGTTTCAGTTATCGGAAAGATTAGTACTAAAATATTTTGTAATAAATTAAGAACATGTAGTATCAACACTAAATATCTAGCAAAACACTTCAGGAGATGCCCTCATCAATATTCCTGAAGAGTTACAGTAAATTTATTCAAATATTATAGTCAGCAGAATACAGAAATGCATATAAGAGTTTGGAGATGCACCTGATGGGTTTTGTTCTAATTCATCCTTCTTGTTCCTGAGGTTGCCAAATTAAGCTGAAAGGCCCTGGAAGAAGAATCCACTTGTTCACACATAGAAATGTTCACCAGGACTAGAACAGATTTACTAAGCAAATATTTGTAGAAGCCAGGTTTGATCAGTGGAGTGACAGAGACATCAGGGACATTGGTCATGGAGCCAGAAAAATATGGTCCAAGATACTTTCCCATTGTCTAGACAATAAAAGGACCTGTATCCCAAAGGTGCTTTTTTCAAGAGGCAAATGGACTTTCTGGTTTTTCTTTTGAAGACATTTCACTTCTCATCCAAGAAGCTTTTTCACCTCTGACTGAATGGTGAGGAATGGAAGAAGTTATACTCCTTGCAGACAGGTGGTCATTTGCCTTATTTTTAGAAAGTCATTGAGGCCACCTGGAAGTTTATCTGTGTCATCAGGGTCACCTGAGTAGAGCAAATGGGTATGGAGCCTTATTGGAACTGCTGAAAGAACTGAATTGCAGACTGGAGATAGATAATGTCATATCCCTCCCCTTCGGTTGAGAGCAGGCTGTTCAATTTTGACATAGATGGCCTCTTTGACCCCTTTTTTAAACCAGCAATGCTGTCTTCAACAGAGTGGCCTTTGTCTTTTAAATGCAGATGGACTGTTGAATCTAGTCTGATGGGTTTGTTTTCTTATGAAAGAAAAACCAGAAAATCCAGTTGCCTCTTGAAAAAAGCAAATTTGGGACAACCATGACCTGGATGACTGAGAATCTCCATGAACATAAGGACCTTTAATTCTTTATTCCACTCATTCCTTAGCATCTGCATATCAAATTCATGTATTATAATAAATACCTATGCAAACCAGTAATATTTTTGTTAGTTTTAAAAGATTTATTCTAGTATCTAAAGTGATTGAAAACCTGAGAATGCAGTTGGTCCAAACAATGTTAACAAATGTAGCTGTAAATTTTGCCATTGGGTTACATCTGATAAATTAATTACATGTTGAAAAATCCATTTTCTTCAATTGGTCCAAAGTCAACATCCCTGCTTCCATCCAATTTTTTTCACATCACCCAATTTTAAATATAGCATTTCTCTATAAAGTCAATTTAGCATTGGGAAAGGAATTAAATATTATTTTATTAGATATTGTGTTTCATAACTTTCTAATTGACATAATTATTTCCAGAAATATTACAGTTCTAAAATATTTTGATCCGAATTCTCTCCATCCATCCAAAGGTGCCACATTGGTATGTTTCAGAGCTTCTGAAACTGGAAAATTAAAAAGAGGCAATTTTTATAGAAAGTGAGAATATGGAGGGCATGGAAACAGGTAATTCTGGATTATAAATATTTATAAAATTTCATGTTGATAACTCCTATGTAAAATATGGGAATGGGTCATTTTTTCATTTTTCTGAATTTCTCATTTTACTAAGTGCAAGCTCTGTCCATCTTCCTACTTTAAAAATCAGAAGTTTTATTTTGATTTATTCATTGCCTCTTTGATATTTGGAAGAGACAAAAATTTAAACAAAACAATCTAAGAGAAACAAAGCAACTTGCTTCCAACATGAACTGAATGATATGGATTTTGTAGCATATACATAATGAGATTAGGAACAGTAGTGTCTCCACAAATTGGATGGATGTTGTAAGACATGCTTTGAATAGAATTACCTTTTGGTAGAATCAGATTATGCACAGGAAGAATGATTAGAAGCAAGCTTTAGTATAAAGAAAGATTAATTACAGACATTTCATTAGAAACTTATTTTGCATAATCCTGTTGGTTTAATCATATGATCATTTCCCACCATGTGTAACGATGCACCAATTCCTAGACTTAAACTCTTACATTTTGTTGACACATTTGTTTATTTTATCTATTAGGATATATTGTGGCATTTAACGCTAAACTAGTACTTGGCAGCAGCAGCCATGGCCTATGACTAATCTGCCACCATTATTACTACATATACATAATGTTTATAAAATATAGTTTATATAATATTGTGTTTCAAAGCTGTGTAGTCTCTAAACACATTTTTTGCTTTCTTTCATCCATGCTCCCTGTCTCTACAGCTGGCATTTATGGCAAATACTATGAGGATGATGAGGATTACAAAATAATTAGTTGGATAAAACTATTTCTTAGGACACAGAAACATCCTTAAAAAAGAGAGGAAGGAATGTCTTCGTTATGAAAATAATGTCCAAAAGAGTACTTGGTTATGTGAAATTGTCAAGAACGTGCACCTATTAGGGAAATAGCACTTTAACAAAAATAGGGAGGAAATGTATGAAGATCTTTCTGCAATTTTTTTTTAAATAAGAGCATATATAGTGCAGAAATAAGGTTCTATAAATGTTATAGGAAGCAAAATATCTGAGTGATATTTTCCCCTCTACTACTGTTATGCTGTTCTTAAGTTTATAAAGGAAAGTCAAGTAGTTCCCAGCAGGTTGTCTCTCTTCCAAGCATGCAGCATTAATGACCTCCAAATATAGAATAACTCATATTGTAAGACTATTTTTTCTTCTTCTTTTAGTCAGCTTGTTCTTAATCAAAGTCTATCATGGAAGAAACATGACTAGCCCAATCATAATGCTCTCTTATTCAAAGTTTTCTTTGATTCCCATCTATCCACCATTGATCTGAATTGTTACAAGACCATTCTTATCCACCTACTTTGAAATATATTATTAGAATCACTGGTTTCGTTCAGACACTACAATTCCAGCTTAGAAAATACTATCATGAAGAGCCCCTGTAATCAGTGTAAATTTGTATTTTGCATATTATGTCAAGTAGTATGACTGGTGTCCATTTGTAATTGCTCCCACATCAATCCCAGCTAGCAATCTAAATCGATAGCATGGTAACAATTCTATTTTCAGTGGTTCATTTACAAGGAGGATAGTGTGTTAAGAATTAGTCCACCTGCCTACTCTGCTCCAACCTTCTGCAAGGAAGTTACTGAGAACAATATGTGGTGACAGCTATAGTATATCTTCTTCTCTATTATCACACAGACAGAAGATTCCTAGAATATACGATGTTTTTTTTTTAATGTAGTGGTGAAATGAAATCTGTTGATTCCTCCAAACCTTTTAGGGAAGTTGCTGAGGAGATACACACAAACACACACACACAAGAATGACATGGTCATAGGTGTATATTATAGGCCACCCAATCAAGCAGAAAAAATAGATGTCCTTTTTGCCAACCAACTAACAAACATATGCAGGAAACAGACAACAATAGTAATGGGAGACTTCAGTTATCCTGATATCAATTGGAAAACTAATTCTGCGCCAAGTGAGAAATTAAATAAGTTCCTAACCAACCTAGCTGACAACTTTGTTGTCCAAAAGGTAGAGGGTGAAACTAGAGGGACAGCCATACTGGACTTAATTCTTACAAACAGAGAAGAAGAGATAGAGGGAGTTGAAACTGCAGGAATCTTGGGTGAGAGTGACCATGTCATACTAGAATTCAACATAACACAAACACAAGCAATAGCACGTAATGACATCAGAGTCTTGGATTTTAAAAGAGCTGATTTTAATAAACTCAGAGAGAACTTAGGAAAAATTCCATGGATGAAAATCCTAAAGGGGAAAACAACTCAAGAATCTTGGGAAACTCTGAAAAGTATGATCATAGAAGCCCAGACCAGCACAATACCACTGAGAAAGAAAAACAAGAAATCCAAGAAGAAACCAGCATGGCTACACAAAGATCTCTCTGGCAAATTGAAAGAAAAAAAGGACAAGTACAAAAAATGGAAAGAAGGACATACAACTAAGGCAGAATATCAGCAGATAACCAGAATCTGCAAAGATGAAGTCAGGATAGCAAAGGCTCAGAACGAAGAAAGACTTGCAACAAAAGTCAAAGATAATAAAAAAAGTTTCTTCCAACATATAAATAACAAGAAAAAAATCAAGGAAACAGTTGGTTCACTAAAGAGAGAAGACAGCAAGGAAGTAATAGGCAACACAGAGAAAGCAGAACTGCTTAACTCATTCTTTGCATCAGTCTTCACGCAAAAAGAAACTATAGCTGAACCCACCAAAAACATAACTGTAAAAGACAGACCAGAAATAAAAGTTAAAATAAACAAAAACAAAAAAAATAGTAAGAGAACACCTGTCTGATCTTGATGAACACAAATCACCGGAGCCTGATGGATTACATCCCAGAGTTTTAAAGGAGCTGGCAGAGGTCATCTCAGAACCACTGCACCATATCTTTCAAAAATCCTGGAGCACCGGGGAACTACCAGAGGACTGGAAAAGAGCTGATGTGGTGCCCATCTTCAAAAAAGGGAAAAAAATAGGTCCAGGAAACTATAGACCAATCAGCCTAACATCAATACCCAGGAAGATACTGGAAAAGATAATAAAAAAACAGATCTGCCAACATCTAGAAACAAGTAAAGTAATAACTAGCAGTCAGCACAGGTTTGTTAAGAACAGATCATGCCAAACCAATCTTATTTCATTCTTCAACATAGTGACTAAATTAGTAGACCAGCAAAATACTGTGGACATAATATATTTAGATTTCAGCAAGGTATTCGACAAAGTAGACCACAACCTACTTCTTAGTAAGCTAGAAAAAAAGTGGAATAGATAGCACCACCACTAGATGGACTCGCAACTGGCTGACAAATCATATTCAACGAGTAGTCCTTAATAGGTGTAAGTCTACCTGGAGGGAAGTAAGCAGTGGGGTGCCACAAGGTTCTGTCTTAGGCCCAGTACTCTTCAATATCTTCATTAATGACTTAGATGAGGGAATAGAAGGGGAACTTACCAAATTTGCAGATGATACTAAGTTGGCAGGAATATCTAACACCCAAGAAGATAGGCTCAAGATCCAAATGGATCTTGACAGACTAGAACACTGGGCCGTATCTAACAAAATGAAATTCAGTGTAGAGAAAAGTAAAGTCCTACACTTATGCAAGAAAAACCAAAAGTACACATATAGACTGGGTGCAACCAGGTTCAATAGTAGTAACTGTGAGAGGGATCTTGGAGTCTTAGTAGACAACCAGCTAAATATGAGCCAGCAGTGTGCAGCAGAAGCCAAAAAAAGCTAATGCAATTCTAAGTTGTTTTAGCAGAGGGATACAATCAAGATCAAGGGAAGTACTAATACCATTCTATAAAGCCTTAGTAAGACCACACCTAGAGTACTGTATCCAGTTTTGTTCACCACATCTCAAAAAAGATGTTGAGACCCTAGAAAAAGTACAGAGAAGAACAACCAGGATGATTAGGGGACTGGAGGCTAAAACATATGAAGAACAGTTACAGGAACTGGGCTTGGCTAGTCTAATAAAGAGAAGGACCAGGGGAGACATGATAGTAGTCTTCTAATATTTGAGGGGCTGCCACAGAGTGGAAGAGGTCAAGTTATTTTCTAAAGCACCTGTAGGCCAGACAAGGAATAATGGGTGGAAACTGAACAAGGAGAGATTTAACCTGGAAATAATGAGAAACTTTCTGACCATGAGAACAATCAACCAATGGAACACCTTGCCCTCAGAAGTTGTTGGAGCACCATCACTTGAGACTTTCAAGAAGAGATTGGATTGCCATTTGTCAGAAATGGTGTAGGGTTTCCCACTTGGGCGGGGGGGTTAGACTAGGTGACCTACAAGGTCCCTTTCCAACTCTGATTATCTGTTATCTCTTAACAAGCTAGAAAACACCACTGGGCAGAGGAAGGTAACAGATTTAATTTTAATTAAAGTTTGATGAGTCATGGGATCTACAGACCACTGAGTGAACAATTGCTCATTGAATGATAAGAAAAACTCAGAAGTAATCGTAAGCACAGTGATTATGTTCTTGAACAGTGATACACTTGGAGGAAAAAAGTTGAAAGCAACATAAGGAAAATGTCCAAAATATGCAGAATAAATATTTTATATAACATTGTTTATATGTATGCTGTATGTTTGTTTGATATATTGCATTTCAGTTGTATCCTGATGTCAGAATTTTTTTACAAGACTGATCTCTTACCCCAAATACTTAATGCTCAAAAGAGGTGATGAACAGCCCATGAATATTGGTATTTACCTGATGATACTGTTTTACGTTGCTCCTTGTTGTAACTCATCTTGTGGTGGATTTCTTCCAAAGCAATGAAACCCTGGTGCTGTTGAGGACATGGGGGCAACTGATGGTCCTGAAGCATTTTCTATAATGAGATCCAGCCTGTTGGCAGCTCATGAACAAAGGCCAAATCTTTTTGGCAGGTCCATTTACTAGAATGCTTGAGAGTCTCTGTTGCTTGGACAATGCAGTTAGATAAATCAAAATCGAGTAGTAAATCCACCTGTTTTCATCTTACTTGTGGCAACACTGGACGTATTCGTAGAGCTCAAGCAGATTGGAGGCATCGCTCTTGAAATTACACAGATTTCATAGGGAGCAAAAGTAATAACAGATTCCTGTTAGCTTAAGGCCAGTTCATTTTCTGAGTATACTGTAATATTACCCGCTCTTCCAAAAAATGAAGTGGAAAAGGGGGAAGGGGGACAAGAGCAAACCACCTTACTTTATAATAATAAAACAAATGAACTCAAGGATGTGCTTAGAGAATGTTCCTGTTTGTTCATCTATCAAAATTAGGGGCATTTTTTAAATTTCAGTAACTGGAAACTTTATTGATGAAGTAAGGGGGTAGAGGAACATAGGTGAGACAAAGAAACCAATCTATTCTTAGTACATTGCAAGAATACAAATAGAAGTAAATAGAGTAAATAGAGTAAATACTATGAATTCTTTCCAATGCGTATTTGGGAAGCAATTAGAATTGATTTAGGGGGGAAAACGTGTTTGGATATTTATATAGTCACTATTATTTTCTTCTCACTTTCTGGTTGGGTTATACAGTGTGGGAATAGGAATGTGTAACCAGTTCAAATCCAATCCATGTCTTTGCTGTGTTATTCCTTGTATTATTCCGTTATGCATTTTGAAAGTGTGATTGAATAACTTAATGAAATAGAGCGCTCACTATCATTCACAACTTTCTCTAACATGCATGGTTTTTCTCACCTACCTACCACCTGTGAAGAAGATAAAGTCATGTTTTGAATAAATAAAGGATTGCAAACTTGTTAAATTACAAAAAGATCTGAGACAGGCATACACACACACACACACACACACACACACACACACACACACTTAGCTGTTCCTAACGCTGTACTCTTCTGGACAGAGGGCTTTGATGTTGTTTCTGGGATCAGTTGGAGATATTCCCCCACTTAGGAGTCACAGCCACAAATACTCCCACTAACCCTGGAACTATTTTGGTTTTTACTTTATTCACAGAGCATTCTACTTGTATTGGTCTACAATCATAATAAACTGAAATTCTATTCTATTCTATTCAATCTCCTTTTAAACATAGTTTATTTTTTCTTCTTGACTGCTCACATGATGATGGGTCAACACACTATCCAATCCAACTTCTCTGGTTAGCACTTGATGGCCCAGTAACCCAAACAATTGTAATTGTTTTCCATTTTCTCCATCTGTTGGCAATGAATACCAATAGCACTTAGACATGTACAACTTCACGGTGCTTTGCAGTCTAACCAGTTTAAGAGTCAGCATATTGTCTCCAACAATCTGGGTCCTCATTTTATCAACCTTGGAAAGATGCAACACTGAGTCAACCTTAGGCCAATGAGAATCAAACTGCTGAACTGCAGGCAGCCAGCAGGCAGCAGAAGTGGCTTGCAGTACTGCATTCTAACCACTGCATTACCACAGCTCATATAATGAAAGATCAAACCAGATCTTTCTGATTTATTCTGAGAGTCAACGTTTCCTTACTCCTCTCTATACCTACCAAGTAATGAAGAAGAAAAGGCAACTGGCAAAATGAATTCTCCTCTTCAGAAACTATGAAAAATCCTTGCCTTTCCCCCAAATCCTAAATTCAGTAATAATGTGAAAACAGCAAATACATCCTATTTGGAGCCTGATCTTACACCACTGGTAAGAATGGGTAAGTGGATTCTCACACAACTAAAAAAAACTATGTAGATCATGAGGCATATATAACAATAGCATGTAGACATATCCCATTTCACAGTGCTTTATAGCCCTCTCTGAGCAGTTTATAATGTCGGTATGTTGTCCCCAACAATCTGGATCCACATTTTACCAATCTTGGAAGGATGGGAGGCTGAGTCAAACTCCTGGCTGTGAGCAGAATTAGACCACTATACTGCATTCTAATCACTGTGCCACCATGCAGAGGCATGTATTTGACTCCGTTTATATCCAATACGCTATGCAATTCAAACAATAGATTTTTTTAGAAAAATTGCATCATCAAAAAACCTAACTGAAGTTTGAGCAATGCCAGAAAAAGATAACCTATTATCTAACAAACAGTACAAGTCTTGCAGAAATTTAGGAGAGGGAAGGCTTTAATATTTCTTCATAAAAGTGCAACAACTATACAAATGGTTAAGATAGCAAACCTTCCTCCAAAAAGAAGGAAAGCAACATTGATGGATGCCCAAGGGGTGGCAAGGGGAAAACAAATGGTCTTGTCTCACGAATGCTACAATGCTCTATCAGACATCAGGATACAAATGTGTATTGATATTATTAACGTGCTGCCATTTTGGTATCAATGTGGTTTGCCGTGGATGCCTGTGATAACAAGTTCTGTTAGAAGACAAGAAAAATGCCTTTTTTTGCATATAGCTTTTTCCAATGAACGTGTTTTGCAACAAAACTACTCCAGTGTGAACTATGTTTTGCACACAGTATTCCCCAATCTAAATTTTAAAAAAGACAGAAATACAATTATTTGGTGAGAACAAATAATATAGTCTAAAGTATAGGAGGAATTTATCAGCTGAGAAAAATAAAACTTCAGACTGTACAAACAGTAGCTTTTTAATGGATCAGGATTCTCCTATTCTCAGTGATAGCTCTGGTTGTTTATCAGTGATTGTAAAAGAGTTATTCCCCTTTTATACTTCCTGTCTGGATCTGGTTTGGATCTTTCAGTTAAAGGCATGGAGGAGCACTTGAACTTGCCAAAATATCAATGTATCATTGTTGTATTTAAAGCAGAATATGCCAAACTGAACAATTCTATGCCAGTCTGCCCTGCTAACTCACACCACCCATCCCCACTATATCATAAAATGGCACTTTTTTAGTCCACAACGAAAGCCATGGATTTCAGAAGAGATAGCAGTGTAGAAGAATAATTTCTTCCAGACTTTGAAAGGCTTTGTCCAGTCAGTGCAAATAATGATGACCCAGTACATTGAAACAGTATCGGACATCTTTTTTTAGTCACCAAATAGATAGGCTGAGCTTCAGTCAGAGGTGCTACACAGGAATTAGAAGAAATATTGTATCTCTTCCCCTGCCTGAGCCCCTCCAGTTGTTTTGGCTTTAATAAATAACTATTGCATCTAGACAATGTGACCAGAGATAGGGGATGTTGGAGCTGTCAATCAGAGGATCTAGATAAGGCAACTAGTGTTCATTAGATTAACATTAGATTCTTTCTTTGGCCTCTTCTCCCTTACCTCTTTTCTCACTGCTGAGAGCTGAAAGCAGAGTTTTTTCTGAGCCGTTGCTTCATGTTAGCAGTTTGATGGAATGGTACTCTAAATGCCTTCTGAAACTGTGGTGATTGTGTGAGACTGGTAGCATCACCCCTGGCTCTGCTCATTTTATTCTGGGGTTGCTTTTGTCTTGTTCCAAAAGCCATTTCCATTGCCTAGTTTCCCAAAAACAAATAGTTCTCTCACCCAGCTGGGAAAATAAAGTTTTTACAATGCAAGTGACAAAGACCTGAATGGAAAGATTATGCTTTAATGTAACAGTGTGCTTGACTCCATTGATCTGAACAGAGGCTGTTCATATGCTGAAGTGGTGTGCTGGTTTAGATCCATAGAGCGCTTTTTCCCATTTCGAAAATCAGCTGGACGCTGATGGCTTTGTTCAATTGAAATCAATATAAATAATTACCGGGTGGGAGCAAGGCAGTTTGGATCAGTCCCTGTGCATAATATTTTCAAACTGCCTCCTTAAAATAGTCTCATTGACTCCCAAATTGACTGTCCAATAAGTGGCAAGACTGTGAAAAGAAGGGAAGCATCGACAGTAATTCAGATTCTTTCACTTGGGAAAAGAGGATACCTGGACTTTTAGATTTCAGTTCAGCTTGTTTTCTTTCTTGCACCTTAAGCACATCATTGCACTTCTTGTTATTATTATTATTGTTACAATCAATTCACAGGTGATGAATTGATAAAAATAGCCTTTGATTAAGAAAATAAATCAGCCACCTTGTGTCATTTGACAGATACACAGATCCTCAACTTGCTTTTTCAATTAGAAGTTGATAATGGGTTAAAATAATGCTTCTTTTCACTGGTAACTTTGTGAGGGAACCAGAAGCTGTCTGATCCTAATGTGCCAGGGGCAGTCTACCTAACTGTTTTAGAACAGATTCCATAAACTATTACCTAACAATGTCTATGGAGATTCTGAGTCATCCAGGTTATGGTTGTCCAAAAGTGCTTTTTCAAGAGGCAACTAGACTTTCTGGTTTTTCTTTGAAGATATTTTGCTTGTCATCCAAGCAGCTTCTATCAGAACTGAAGAAGCTTTTTGGATGAGAAGTGAAACATCTTCAAAGAGAAACCAGAAAGTCCAATTGCCTCTTGAGAAAGCACCTTTGGTACTACATAGCAGAACCGAACATTTCCCCACCTGTCTTTGAGATTGAAGGTCTTTCCCTTTGCAGCATGAGGATGTACTGTATAAACTCTGATAGGGAGGACTAAAGCCATTTTTTTAATGCTCCCTTCCCTTTCTCTGTTTCTGTTTTCTTCTTCCTCTTCCTTTTCCTTCCTTCAGATAGGAATTGGAAGAACAGTAACAAAGGATCCCAACAAAGCTACATGCTAAGGATTGAATTCAGTGGTGGGATTCAATTTTTTTTACGGTTCCGTGGGCGTGGCTTGGTGGGTGTAGCAGGGAAAGGATACTGCAAAATCTCTAGCCAGAGGTGATATTTGCCAGTTCTCCGAACTTCTCAAAAATTCCACTTTTGGTTCTCCAGAACTGGTCAGAACCTTCTGAATACCACCTCTGATTGAATTGTGTTTGTAATCTACTCAGTTGCTATCATTTGGTGTATAAGGCAAAAGCCCTTGTTAAAAGCAAAGCATCTCCATAGTCTGCTGGCAATGTAGAGAGTTCCTGAACTCATAAATGATGTGTTATGAGTTGTGTGGGCAAATCACTCTTTGATTTTCTTTGCCAGCTGCTCTTTCTTGTTTTACTTTGTACGCTGACTATGTTTTGCTAAACCAAGATGAGATTGATTAGTAGACTACGAGACTGCATTTTTTTCTGCAACAACTTGGTTAATGATATCCTATTTTAGGAAAGGCTGTAAAGCTTTGGACCACTGTTTATTTTTATTTTTTATTAAATTTATTTATTCAACATTTCAACATTTAAAAAAAGACAATTTCCACTTGTTACAATGATTCCATAATGGTGTTAACACTAATTAATAAAGTCTAAAATTATATCAATTACTTCTCCATTCTTATTCACTTATATTCTTATTTCTCAATCTGATTGTTGATTGTACCCTATGACTATCATTAAGTGTTGTACGTTATGATTCTTGATTCTTAACGAATGTACCTTTTCTTTATGTATACTGAGAGTATTTACAGCAAGACAAATTCCTTGTGTGTCCAATCACACTTGGCCAATAAAGTATTCTATTCTATTCTAACTTATAAAACTATTAACATCTATATACATATATGTACCTCATTAATTAGTACTTTCTCATTTTTGTTGTTGATTGACGCCGTTGCGCCATCTTTCTAAACACTCATATCAAACATTCTATGTCTTATAGTACTCTTTCTTTTCTTTATCTTTTAATATCATCATTAGCCTGTCCATTTCAGCACATTCAAGGATTTTCTTTATTTTTACTGTCTCAGAGGGGATAGTATCCTGTTTCCAATTTTGTGCAAAAGAGATTCTGGCAGCAGTTACTATATGTAGTATAATACTGTATATTGGAAGTTCCTACTAACTTTTGATCCTATTATACCTAATAAAAACAATTCAGGTCTTAATTCAATTCTTTGTCTTATTATTTCTTCCAACTATGTTTTAATTTTAAGTCAATACTTTCGGGCTTTAGGACAAGTCTACCACATATGAAAATACATTCCGTGGCTGTGATTACATCTCCAACATTTTGCTGATATATTGGGAAACATCTTGGCTAGCCTCACTGGGGGGAAGTGCCAGCAGTAGAACATTCTATAAAGGTTCTTGTTTGTATGCAACTAATAATGTTAATTTATAATTTACTTGCCTTAATTTTTCCCATTGTTCCAAATCAATACCATATCCAAAATTTTTGGCCCAGATTATCATATTTTCTTTCACTGTTTCTTCTTCCATTTTATATTCTAATAAATAATTATACATTTTACTAATCATTTTGGACCACTGTTATTATTTTCCCAGCAACTTCACTTAATAGCCATTCTTTTGAACCCATTGACTGAAGAGGACTTTTGAAATGTGATACTGAACTATTGCCTAGTTATAACTCTACATTAATTTTCCAAATTCCACTTGATGTTTCCATCAATCTCTGCTAGCAAAAACTCATTGCAAGAGATTTGGTTCAAAACATCTAGAGGACTTTAGGATATCTATCTTTGTTTCATTACATTCCTATATGCAAAAAATACTGTTAAAGTTTCATGAGCTTTTGGAAAACCTTTCAAGAGGAACAGCATGGCTATGAATACAAGACATTCCATATAATTCAAAAGCCTCTTTAGATACATATGGTCCTGCCTATGTATTCCGAGCTAATTTATAGCCACCAAAAGCAATGAGAACCAGGAGCTCAGTTACAATGATATGGCCTAAAAACATGTATCTTTTATACAATTATATTTACTATATACAGTTTATTTATTTACTATATATTATATGCAGTCATATTTATTATAATTTGGTATCAGGTTAGTCAAGTGAGACAAAATTCCCATGAAACAAACTTATAGTTCCAGAATCCCTTTTCTTCATATCTTTGTACCCAATGTGATAATATTCCATTCTTAGAAATTAGCGGCGGTCCGTAATGGCCGCCACAAAGAAGCTGGCAGCCGGGTAAGAATGCGCAGGAGGAAGTGGAGAAAGTGCTTGAAAGGAGAAAGTTTTCTTGGCTCCTAGGACTCTAAGACATATTTAATAAAATTCCTGAAAAGTATGACTTTCTGAATAATACCTGCCAGAAGAGGAAAAAAGCGGCTGTTTGATGGTGCTGAAAGGATAGCTTACCCTCTTTTCCTACGGAATAAATAACTGGATATTAAGAAACCTATTTTTTTAGGTGAAAATTGGTTTTAAGCGATGAGTGGGAAGAGAGAGGATTAAAAAGAAAATATTTGTATGCTAAGACTTTGTTGGAGGAGATGCCTTAAGGATTTGAAGTCTAGAATATATTGCAATAAGATTTTAAACAGATTTGGACTTTCTTTCTCTTTGATTGATATTACCCCAGAAGGAGAAAGTGAGAACTCTGCCTTGGTTTGGACTGACTGATAACTTTGGGACTGCTTTATTTTTTTTATTTTCTTTGGAATATTCTGGTTGTTGTAAGAAGAAAGGAGGGGAAAGAAAAGAAAAGATTTATAATGGCTTTTTCTGTTGAGGAACTAAGAAAAGAATATGAACAAGCAAAAAAAATGGTAAAGATGGTGTGGAAGAAGCTTTCCTTTTTTTTAGAAATGGCGCTTACTAACTATCAACAAACATTACAACAGATGAAGACAGCAGAGGAACAAGAAAGAAAGGAAGGAGCCATTTTTAATGAATCTCAGAACTTGATCAAGAAAGAAGGAAGAGAGAAAAGAAGAGAACTAAAAGACTTAAGATCTAAAAAACATTTAAGAAAGGGAAAAATAAGGTGCAAAATCAATATGATGACAGTAAACAAAAGGGAAAAGGAACACGACAGAGAAGGGAAGCCAGTAAGGCAGAGGCTAGAAGAAGGGGGTAGAAAGGCATCATACTCTGATTAATGATTTCAGGAGAAACTTATTTTTCTTTTTATAAGGAATGAGACAAAGGGACGATAAAAAATGGACAAAAGATACAAATATAATGATTCAAACTAAGATGATTAATTAAGATAGAATTAAGAAGAGTGAAATATGTGGAGAAGTTAATATAGAAGACTCAGAATGGTAAATAAAATAAGTAATGATATGTAAGATGAGCATGAAGATAATTGAAGTCCATGAAGAGAGAGATACCTAGGTCCAAGTTACTTTCCAAAAAGATTTTTTTATGTTTTGTGTGTTGTGTGTATATGTTTTTTGGGGGAGAATTAGTAAAAGCTTGCAGAAATATAGAATGAGAATAATGGTAACTAAGTCAGAAAGAAATAGATGAAATAATAATAATAATATTGAATAAGAGTAAAGAGAAGTAAAGAGAAATTGAATAAGAGGTTTTTGTATGTTATATGGAAATGGTTTAAAATAGAATCATAATTTATCTGACTTGTTAAATTTACAATGAAAAAAGGTTTAAACATGTAATGAATGATGATAATTTGTGTGTTTTAAAAATTAATAAAACTTGTTTTAAAAAAAAAGAAAGAAAGAAAGAAATTCAGATTAAATTACACAGTTCACATACACTAACATTTAAAAAAAATGTTGGTTCAAATTTTTAATAAATATTACAAGCCCAAATTCTCGAATCACTGCATTTATTCTAAAGATTATAAATTCTTCCTTTCAGCATTTTTTTTGAAAAACTTTTTCTTTTTTACACAGACATAGACATGACATAAACATAAAACATAAAACTATCTTTCAGTTACATACAGTGTGTCGGTTGGTACAAATCTCTTGTGCATAATCTTTTAGTCTTTCCCTTCTAATTTAAATTAATCCTCATATTATCAATCAATTCCTTTCAGCACTTTTGAATGACATTCTTTCTCTCTCTCTTGCTTTGAAACTCATTGAATTTGGTACTTGATGCATTTTGACACAAAATTTTTGTCCTATTACTTGTTTGTTTGATACTTTACATGCAACCTAGAATTTGTCGGTGTCAGTTTCTTTGTGAGTTGTTACCCTTTCCAGCAGAAATAAGGGTCACAAGTTAGTCATGCAGGAGCTCTTGGCCTGTGCACATCCTGTTGTGGTTTTACCTTAGCTTCTGTGATCATTTTGTTTGTTTTTGTGCTTTTTTTTCTCATCATAGGTCTTTGGTTTAGGAATGCATTAAATTTATTTACATTATTCCTTATGGGAAGAATTTGTTTGTTACTCATCATTTTTGGTACACATCACACCTCCCAGAATCAAATAATGATGAGTATCGAGGTATCATTGTGTGTGTGTGTGCGTGTGTAGAATATATATATTCTTCTAAAATTGTGGAATCTTTACTTTTTGCTTTACGTTTCTGCTTAGCTGAAATATTAAAAATGTCAATGAGAGGGAAGTGTCAGAAAATATCCTTTTATATGAAAGATTTCTAAACAACTTGTCATTATACTACTATTTATTGGGGAATGAGGTATAATATTCTCCTACCTACTCAATATTGTGTTATTCTGTGCAATTACAAAGATAAACAAAGCTGCTCAGAGTTGTCTTGAGCTGCAAGATGAGCAGCATAGAAAAGAAAAGAAAAGAAAAGAAAAGAAAAGAAAAGAAAAGAAGGAAGGAAGGAAGGAAGGAAGGAAGGAAGGAAGGAAGGAAGGAAGGAAACTTCATATTTCCATTGCAAAATTTAATCAAGACATACATCTGAACAGGACCATAACAATTCAGCTGTGTTTAAATTGCCAAAAGTATTTGTTGTTCCAACTGGTATAAATGGCTAACAACCAGAACTAAGAAGGGAGACAAGAAATCTAATTGAAATAATCCTTATGAGAGTAAAATGTAAATATGTAAATTATATAAAGATATAAGGATAACAATTATAGTGGAAATTATTATTTAATATTAGTTAAACATAATGTAATGTATTATGATATTTAATTTAAGAACCTGTATGGATGCCAAGAATGTTGTTGGAATTGAGATATTTTATGATGTAATAAAAGAAACTTAATAAAAATATATTTTTTTAAAAAAGTATTTGTTGTTCCAGATTTTCCGGGAGTAAGGTTAACTTCATGTGCAGACTATAAACATAAGGTGAAGTGAGATTTTAACAGTGTCCTCTTAACAAACAAAGTCTCAGTAAACTGAATTGCATGAAGTACTACTTTTGTGTGTGAATATTTTTGAGGATCAGAAGATGTTTTTGGCCTTCTCACTTTGCTTTAAACGTGGACATATGGATGCTGCATGCAGATAGGAAGGATAAAAGCATCCCTGTCAGCCTAAGGCAGTGAAGAAAATAAAGCAGGGAAAGTTTGCTTAATTAATCATTAGGGGCCAATTTTAATTGGTGAGCCTGAAAGAAAATAGACACAGTGGTTTGTTTTCTGAACTCATTTGACCTTCCTATTTGCAACTGTTATAGGATGTGTAAATAAAAATATTGATGAAAAAATAGCTAACCACAGTGATAGCTTTCATTTATTAAATTTTATGTTCTTTCTCACTTCCTTTAATAGTCTGTAATAAAGCATTGATAAGATGAAGATGTCTTGATACGATTAAAAAAAAAACATAAGTAAACACCTATGAATTTTATAATTAGTTGATAATCCCTTTCCTATCTCATGGGAAGAGAGCCTTTAAAATTAATACTTTATTGCCAGTTTAGAGAAAATATAGAGAAAACTTATAACAATAATAAAAATCACACTAAGTACAAATGAGTCAGAAAAACAAATTTAAAAATGTTATTATAAACTTTTCAATAGACAATACAATTATTAAATTCTATGAGTTGTGGTGGTGCAGTGGTTAGAATGCAGTATTGCAGACTACTTCTGCTGACTACCAGCTGTCTGGAGTTTGGCAGTTCGATTCTAATTGGCTCAAGGTTGACCCAGTCTTCCATCCTTCCGAGTTCAGTAAAATGAGGACCCAGATTGTTGGGGGCAATATGAGTCTGTAAACTACTTAGAGAGGGTTGTAAAGCATTGCGAAGCAGTAAATAAGTCTAACTGCTACGTTCTGTTGCTATTACCAAAACAGAGAAAAAGAATAAAGAAAAAGAACATAAAACCATTAATCAACACATTAAATTCATATAAGTCATTTAAAAATATGTTCGAGGTTAATATTACTTTTTAATTAATGAAAAAATAGGCTTTTAAAAATGGATAAATTATACATTTCTTGACCCAGTCCTAGATGTCAGGAACAGTAGTACTATTCCAGTTCTTCAATTTATTATTATTATTATTATTATTATTATTATTATTATTATTATTATTATTATTATTATTATTATTATTATGATTATGATTATGATTAGCTATTCCCTATGCCAGCAAAACTGAAATTTCTCAAAAATAGTCAAATTCTAGAATTTTGGAGTATAATTCAAAGTAGCATTTTTAAAAAATCAATCCGTAATGGGAGAGGAAAGACCAAATAATATGAATTAATGTATCTCTTACATCACAAACAAAGAAAATCTATACCCTATTCTTTCTGATACAGGATTTGGAGTAAGATATTTTGGTTGGTTCTCAACCTCAGGTTTTGAACTTGATATTTTTCAAGATTTATATCCACTTATGTTCTATTACTAGATATCCCATTTCTTTTTTTAACTCATCATAAATATTGATAGTTTCAAGATTTTTAAGCTTCTGAGACAGCTATGAAATTGATTTTACTTCAAAAGAGATTCCATCAAAAATGAAAGCATCTCAAGTTTCTTCAAAGCAGCTAAAGCATTTGGTCCATATTGAGCTATCAAAACCTGCCTGTGCTGATTAGTTATTTTTTTTTTATTTATTTGCATAAAAGATTTGCATGACTACCAATCTTAAAGGACAATTCTGGATGACTCTCAACAATAATAACACCCATAAAACAATTAAAAATCATAAAACCAAAACCTGCATCTAACAGAACCATCCTCAGACTCCACTTTATCTTATCCCATTGCCTGGGATAAGAGTCAGCTTTTTACAGTGTAATATTCATGCAGCAATGGATACATATTGCCATTGTTGTACAGTGGGTTATATTGCCAGTGTTGTGCATTAAGCAATGAAAATTCTACTTGAAGTTATTGATCATCCTTAAACTAATCATTATAGAGCAATTAATTTAAAGTTACAATTCCAGATACCTACCACCTATTTTTAGAGAGGAATTGTTCCATAAAGATAAATATTCACGAGTTTCAGCATCAAAATCCAATTAACATTCCAATAGGGCTCAAATAAGTCTAATTCCTCTCAAACCAGGAAATAAAAAACCCTTTTTGCTATATGTTGATCCAAGTATTTGCCAAGATCTTAACAGAAATACATATGGGATTTCCAATAAAGCCCATAAAGACTGATATCAAGTTAAATGTTATCTTTTAACATTTTATAGTTGTGGTGATTGTCCTCTGGGAATCTCAGACATGTTGCATCACAGGTCACTAAATGGGAGACCCTGTTCATTAAATTGGGCTCTAGGGATTAATTGGGATTTTTGCTTTTGTATCTGCTGCCCTGCTGCATATCAACTTCTCTACCTGAATAGCTTGACTTCATTTCTGGATGCACAGTGGATTTCTCTAGACCTATGGGCTTGGGGGACTTTAATTTGCCTTATCTAGGATTGGAGATGGCCTGGGGTTCATGCCCATCATGTTAGCCATGTGCCTCTCCCAGATCATCCAGAGGCCAACATGGATCTGAAGTTGCTATCAGAGCAATGTCTCTCTTATCTGAAATTAATGCTTTTAATGTCTCTTTTATCATAGTTAGATCATGCCCTGATTACCTTCTCTAGCATCCCCACTATCCACAGCAGAGACACTAGACCCATCAGACAGATTAATAACTTGTGATTAATGGACCCAGATGGGTTTGACAGAGAGCTGGGGGTTGCTCCTGCTCTTCTAAAACCTTGGTCATCTATGGAATAAGAGGTGTCTGAAGCTTTAAATCAGATTGTGCCCATGTGATCTCTCCCTTCTTGGAGTTTCTGGCACTCATCATGGTTTATAGAAGAGTTGACAGAAATGAAACAAGATAAGAGATGTTGAGACTATTGCTGACACTAAACAACAAACTTTATGGAACCTGAGTTAGAGTTATTACTAAGGCCTGCCTAACAGTGGTAAAGGCAGCAATGTGCCAGTACTTCTCTGCTTTTATTGTGTCTGCAAATCAACATCCATTTTCATTCTTTGGAGCTTTTGCATGCAACTTCTCTTAGTGCTGCTTACATAATTCATTCATTTTTTTTGTGTTGCCATAGGGGTTTTTGTTGTTGTTGTTGCATGCGTCTTTTAAAAGGAAACTGAATTATTTGACTTTATTTCTCAACCAGATAAACCCAAGATTTGCCAAGCTGAGTTTAATACCACTTTTTGTGCCACGGTGGAGTTCATTCTGGAACAAATCTCCTTCTACAGAAATCTAAGAGCGTATTTCTTTTCATCTCTACCCAGAACAACCTACAATATCTTTATTGTCATCAGATATCAGAATCCTGGTTTTTCAAGGATGTACAGCTTCTGTTCTCCTTGTCAGAAATCAGCTGGGCAGCTTGGATTGCACTGCTGGAATTCACTTTTCTGATCAACAATCCTTTGCAGTCTGCTTCTTTCTTTTGGGCTTACCTATGGAGAAAGCAAAACCTGCTGATCTGAAACTGAATGCTTTAACAAGCTGTTGTTTGGATTGATAAGTGTCATGGCTGTGATTCAACAAGTTACTTTTAATTAGTTGCAGTGTCACTTTTGAAGGGCAACTTTGTACAACAGGGGATTTCACAAAGCTGACAGGAGGAACCTCAGTCCCTTTTTAATGACTTCTTTTAAACCTGACTGATAGCCCCACCGTTCTTCCAAAGTAGGTCAAGGTGATTTTGTCGCTTGCTGGGCAAGAGAAAAGTAGAATGTTTTGGAAAGAAAAAATATTAGAAGAGAGGGGAAAAATGACTTGAATAGAGCTCTGTAGGCATTAGTATTCCTTCCTTCTACAGTATTTTTTAGTTATTGACTATGAGTTAGAGTATGGCTCATTTAAAACAAATGAAATACTTATCATTATGATTTTAGTCTGAGCAAGAGAAAGAGAGGGGAAATTGGATAGATTGTAGAGGAGGTATAATAGCATTATATAGTATACATTTAAATTATAAGTACTTATTTTTAAGTATCAGAATTCATTAATCACTAAAAGTCAGAGATAATAAATAGATTGTTGTAACTTTATAATTAGATAAATCATCATCATCCCCTTTTAACAACCACATAATCCCTTGCATCAGGGTGGAATCTGGGCAACTGAATGGAGCTGAGTGTTTACTGGCCAGACGCCCTTCCTGTCGCCAATGTGGAGTTTTTTCTCTCCAGCAGATACATTTTCATTGTGCCCAGAGAGAGAAATATCTGCCTCTACCTAGGATTGAACTCACAGCCCCCTTATTGTGAGGTGAGAGCTCCACCTCTAGGCCACCACACTACCAAATAGAATAGATTAACAATAGCATTAGCAATAGCACTTAGACTTATATCCCGCTTCACAGTGCTTTATAGCTCTCTCTAAGAGGTTTACAGAGTCAGCATATATCTATTATAAATAGATAAATATCCTCCTCTAAATAGTACCTCTGTTGGAAGGCTTGTTCTGCCCTATAGGATTGAACGACATTATTCAAATTTCTTAAAGAAAGAAAAAAAACCAGCCTTTTAAATGAAAGGCAGTATAGAAAAAAATGTTTTGATAAATAAATAAGCCAAATCAGTCCCAAACGTTTGATCCCTCTGCTTATCATCCTCTTTAGGTATACTTTTGGGGATTCACTGAAGAGCCAGAGGGCCACTGTCTTTTATGTATGAGATTGTATTATAGCTTTAACAAAGATGGTTCTGTTCTATATTTATGAAAGTTAAGAGATATTTCTGAATTTTCAGTGGGATGTGGACTAGTAAAAATGTTCAGCTTAAAAACTTGAAAAATTACAAATGTCATATTTAAGGGGCTGTCTTCTCTGGAGCAAGTCTCCTTGACTATTGCAATATGCTCTGTCTGTCTTCTGCATCCAACACCCACTGAGTTATCTCTAAATAGGATTAGGATAAAAGAGACTCCGGAGGCAATACCTAGGCAGGAGATTTTTCTCTAAGGGAACATATATCTCACTTCTTCATAAACAAATTTCCAGAACTTGATGAATCCTTCCTTTCTATGAACAGAGTTTCATTTTAAAAAAAATAAAACTTTTCAAACATTCTCATTGTGTCCTTACTTTGCCGTTTCCTGTACCCATTTTTGTGTTTTGTGTGATATTGCAAATTAAAGGATTGTTTTCATTATTACCGTAAATGGCTAAATAGCTACTTAATTCTTATTCCTCTTGTTTGTAATTGGTTTACTATAAAGTTTGGAAAGCTCCTGGGTGTTGGTGGACTATAATACGTAGATGGCATATTTCATCCTTGATAGGCAGCTAGGTGTAAGTTAACAATAATTGGAAAGTGAAACATGTTTTGGCTGTATGCTACTGGGTGAGTGAAAAACAGAAAACAGCATCACATAGCTTCCCAGTATATTATTTGTAGCTTCTTAGAGATAAGGCATTAATGTCCCAAAGCAAGCAAATAAATAAAATGGAAGATAGGAAATATCTTGAGAAAATATACTGCTACTCCAGCTTCTGTGTAATTCTCACTTGTAATTGCTCTCTCATTCTTCTTGGGACTTTCCATTTTCTCATTCAGGGAGGGAGAGAAAGATTTAACACAACCCAAATGATGGATTACCTTTTGATGGATTGGCAGAAGGAGACTGGTTGCTCTGACTGATTAGTGGGCATGGCAGTTTGAAAGCCAAATATACCATACATTTGATAGCCAGGGGCTCATTTCCATCCTGCTTGAAACCTAATGGAATGGCATGTACATTAGCAGTTTGGTCATATTTATCTTTCCAGCTTATCAAAGGTGGGGGATATGATTAAAATTTCCCTTTAACATAGAGCAGCTGTTGTAATTCACTTGGAAATGTCAGAACTGATTACAGCTTAGTGGTATTTAGGTGCTGTATAGGATTATTATACTCCTGTGAAGTGTAATGTTGATCTAAGAACTTCATTCAATCTTTAAGAGGAAGTAAAAAAGGCTTACCTCACATCAAGGTTACTACAGCTGCCAGAGTAGTCTCTGCTTAATCAGGGATTAATCTAGAGTTATCTTTTAATAAAGGTTTTAGATATTGGAATTGGAGAACAGGAGCCCTTGCATTTTCCTGTTCTCTGTCCACTCTAGCATCCAAATCCCACTCATCTCCTTTTCATCAGGATTTTCATATTATGTGTCCTTATAAGGCTAGTTCAGGCAAGATGTCTGATCAAGTAAGTAATGGAAAGTAGTTCCTTCCTTCTGTAAAGCTGTGCTATGGCATGAATGAATGGTCCATGGAATGTTTCCGCATTACAGCCTAACCTACTGTATCCATGGAAACCAGCTCTTCAGTAATCTGCCACTGCAATTATTGGAGGTTGATCCCCTCTTTGAATAGTGAGATCACTATATGAATGCATCTCCTGAATTGTTGATTTGTAACTCCACTTAGCATCGGGGTTAAATTCATGGCCTAGTTGACTCAGCTTCACCCAAGTCTCTTCCCCAAAATTGTCACACTCTGGAGAAGATGGAATACAATAGGCATATTTATATATGCCAAAGCAATAATAGCAATAGAACTTAAACTTATATACTGCCCCATAGTGCTTTACAGCACTTTCTAAGTGGTTTACAAAGTTACTATATTGCCCCTAACAATCTGGGTGTTCATTTTAGTAACCTCAGAAAGATGGATGGTTGAGTCAACTTTGTTCAGATTGAACTCCTGGCTGTGAGCAGAGTTAGCCTTTATTTCAACCATTGCACCAGATGATGCAGGATATAAGAACATCAGACACCATATTTAGATTTCTTCCTCTAGATGTCTCCAATAGATAAGTCAATCTTGAGTTATAAAATATGCCACTAAGGGGAAACAATTGTTTGCTGGCTTTATAGATCTTGTTGCAGCATTTAACACAATAAACAGGGAAATAATATGGAGGAAATGGTCCTTAATATGGAACCCAGACTGTTGACACACATCTTTATCCAAACACTTGTTTGAGAATATGTTTTAGGATTAATGGAGCTATGACAAATAGGATTGATCTTCACAAATGGGTAAGACAAGAGTGAATACTTGCACAGCTACTGTTTAGTCTATATATCAATAACTAAGAAGGGCTGATGATGAAGATCCTGAAGAACATGTGTCTAAGGTACTTAGCACACTTTGCCATTATTAATAAAATTGAATTAGATTAATAAATCAGTTATCCAGATAGTTATCCACAATTAGCTCCAATTATTGGAGATAAACTTTGTGGCTTAAAGGAATAGAATGGAATGGAATACAATAACCGAGTTGGAAGGGACCTTGGCGGTCTTCTAGTCCAACCCCCTGCTTAGGCAGGAAACCTATATCATTTCAGACAAATGGTTGTCCAATCTTTTCTTTAAAACTTCCAGTGTTGGAGCATTCACAACTTCTGGAGGCCAGTTGTTCCATTCAATAATTGTTCTAACTGTCAGGAAATTTCTCCTTAGTTCTAAGTTGCTTCTCTCCTTGATTAATTTCCACCCATTGCCTCTTGTTCTGCTCCCAGGTGCTTTGGAGAATAGCTTGACTCCCTCTTCTTTGTGGCAGCCCCTGAGATATTGGAATATTGCTATCATGTCACCCCTAGTCCTTCTTTTCATTAAACTAGACATACCCAATTCCAGCAACTTTATACGTTTTAGCCTCTAGTCCCCTAATCATCTTTGTTGCTCTTCTCTGCACTCTTTCTAGCATCTCAACATCTTTTTTTACATCATGCTGACTAAAACTGGATGCAGTGTGGTCTTGCCAAGTCATTATAGAGTGGCATTAACACTTCAAATGATGTGCCATTAATAATGTTATTGATAATAATGTACCATTATTGGAACAAACACAATCATAGCATCTGAGAAATCTTTCAGATGTGGATAAAATGATCTTAATTGCTGCAGTTAGAGATGATTGGGAATATATGCTATTTGTTCTTTGTCTAAAATCAGGGCATGCAATTATTTGTGCAAAATCAATGGTATGGAAACTGACAGACCTCCAAAATTGTATCTATTAGAACAGACAAAATCTCAATTACCAACCCCTTGGATTGTACAACTGACAAAGTATATCAGGAACTGTGGTCTCTCTGTTTCTTGTCCAACTATATCTTAAAAATAAGTTTAATAGATTCCTGCACAAAAATTCTGGATACCAAAGCTCAGAAGAATATAGTATATATATAGAATATATAGAATATATAGAATATAGTAAGGATGGCACATTGACATGGATAAGCTGCTACAAATGTGCTTTCCAAATTCCTAAGCATTTAAATGTAGAAATGTCCAAGCAGCTTAGATATATATTTTACTCAATCAAGATTTAAGCAGCTGGAAACAGTGGTTAACTATGGAAGGTTTAACCAAGTCCCTTATAATGAATATACTTGTATTTGCAGATTCCCAGAGGCAGAAGATTAAAGACATATTATATGAATGGCAATTGTATAAGAAAGGGAAAGATCAGTATCTTGGAGTGCACGTTAGATGAACAGCCTACTGGGATCCTTATATTAAAACATCATATTTCATATGTGTTCAGAATCTAAAAGTTATGTATAATATGGCTGATTATTTAAATAAGATAGTACAGCTGAGAACTGGATATGTGCATCTGATCGGGTTAAATTGTAGGGGTGACATAGAACTGTGATTTGCATTTCTTTTATTTATTTCTTTTATTCTATTTTTAACACATGCCCTTATTATTCTTCTGTTTTATATTTTGTATTCTGATACGGCTTAATGGCTAATACATAAAGTATTACATACTTTCCAAAGAGGTTGGTCTTGTCATTTTTCTGATTCCAAATGACATTCCATTTCCCCTTCATTCTTTTTAACATTTTAACAAGAAGCTTGTACTGTGCTTTGATAAATAGTTTCTTCACCATTACATGCCTTGCTATATTTTATTCTCATTGTAGTTGAGCTTGTGTGTGGCCATGCCAGGAGATGATGTGTGGGAGACAAAATTATTTATAATTTTCTATATATAATTTTCTATATATATATATATATATATATATATATATATATATATATATATATATATATATATATATATATATATATATATATATATATTCGTATATTCTCAAGTTTTCCAGGCCCGCGGGTACTTACATGTATGGCATTCAGCTTTGTTTGGGTATTTTCCCCTCACATCATTGTATATATGTATATATTTTATAATATTGTATATATATATATATATATACTCAGTTTTCACGGGCCATTATGGCATTCAGCTCTTGTATTTTCATCATCTGCCATCATCAGGCTTCTGTATAGTGTTCATCTGTGACTCACAGATGAACACTATACAGAAGCCTGATGATGGCAGATGAGATTCTGCCGAAACGTTGCTACAACTTTAAAAGCACAACTACAATGACGTGGGAAAAGGGTATTTGTATGTGGATCTTTGGTTATTCGGGTTTTCTCCCACGTAAAATTGGAAGTATCATGGCGATGTTTCGACGAAATCTCATTCGTCATCTTCAGGCTTGTGTCTTCGGCTTTGTGCTTCTCGGAGTAATGTGAGCTTGCAGCTGCTTTTAACTGCTAGTGGGGGTGTGACTTGATTGGTTGGGGGTTTGGCTGTGTTCTGATTGGTTGGGGGGTTGGTTGTGTTTGATTGGCTGGGGATGTGTTCTGTTCAGGTTAGTCTTAGTTGCTGGGGGATTTGAGCTGGTGAGATTTGATCCTGTTGTTTGGCTTCGCGTTTGTAGTCATGCCACATCTTCATGGTGGGTGTCCGTTCGCTTCATGTATGGATCGGAGGGGTTTGAAGTGGGTAGTGATGTAGCTGCGGTACGGCTTCTGGTCCGTGGTCATGTCTCATCATCTGTGTAGGTGTGAGTCTGCTTTCTACGTGGAAGTGTGGTAGTAGCATCTTGTGTGGCCCTCGTGGGTGTGGGTCTGGTGTCATTCTTCATGTTAGGTACTCATTTATTAATGAGGGCGGGTTTCCAAATGGCTGGTAGGCAGGAGGTATCATCTTGTTTATTCATGCTGTGTGGGCGTTTTTCTATTTCTATGGCTTCTCTGATTATTCTGTTGTTGAAGTGTTCAGTTTTAGCAGTAGTTCTGATATTTTTAAAGTCAACCTCATGTCCTGTGGCTTTGAGGTGTTGGACCAGGGAAGAGGTCAGTTCTTCTTTTTTGATTGAGTTCTTGTGTTCTTCAATGCGTGCACTAATTCTTCTGTTGGTTTGTCCAATGTATGTGGTGGGACAGGTGGTGCATGGGATTTCGTATACTCCTTGGTTTTCTAACTCGATTCTGTCTTTAGGGTTTCTTAGGATGGTGGATATGTTTTTTTTTCTACACGCACTTTCACACCACCACCCAGCACAGATTAATTCCATAGCCGAGACACTCATCTCCAGAACAAAATGCTTAGCCCATGAACAACACCTAAAAACTGAACTACACACTCTCACTAACATACTAACAGCCAATGGATTCCAAAGAAAGAAGATTACCCACCTAATCCAAAAAGAAACCCCAACCAAAATCCAAGATGGAGGACAAGAGAACGGCAAAGCCCTCCTCCCATATATAAAAGGCACTACAGACAAAATCAGCAAGATCCTCCAAAAACACAACATTAAGACAGCATTCTGCACAAACAGAAAAATATCCACCATCTTTCTATTCCAAATTGGGAGCGTCTGGAAATGAGAAGTCAAGGATGATTGCAATGATGCTCCTCTACAAACCAAATACTTTCACTCATGACTTTTATATCAGGTTAAGTCATGAGTTTCTAAACTTGACAATTTTAAGGCTTGTGGACTTCAAGTTTCAGAATTCCCCAGGCCATATGTTGAAGTCCACAGGTCTTAAAGTTGCCAAGTTTAGAGACCCCTGATTTAACCTGATACAAAAGACATGAGTGAAAGCACAGCTAATCCTCAACTTAAAACAGTTCATTTAATGACTGTTCTAAGTTACAACATCACTGAAAAACATGACTGATGATCATTTTTCACACTTACAACCATTGCAGCATTCCCATGGTGATCAGAATTCAGATGCTTAGCTACTGACTCATATTTATGATGGTTCCTATGTCCCTGGATCATGTGAACCCCTTTTGCAACCTTCTGAGAAGCAAAGTCAGTGGGGAAGCCAGGTTCACTTAACAACCATGTTACTAACTTAACTGCACTGAGTCACTGAACAACAGTGGCACAAAAGGTCATAAAGTGGGCCAAAATTCACTTAACAATTGTTTCACTTATCAATAGAAATTTTGAGTTCAGATCAGTGGTGGGATTCAAAACTTTTTACTACTGATTTTGTGGGTGTGGATTGGTGGGTGTGGCAGGGGAAGGATACTGTAAAATCTCCAGTCAGAGGTGGTATTTGCCGGTTCTCTGAACTACTCAAAATTTCCGCAACCGGTTCTCCAGAACTGGTCAGAACCTGCTGAATACCATCTCTGGTTTGGATGTTAGTTTGGTAGAAGACTATGCAGGAGAAAAAGAGCTTTAATAATAGCAGGTAAGAAAAAGGAAATCCAGAGGAAGGGTAGGGGGAATCAGTTAGCTTCCCAGTTCTTGTGATAGTGTTTCTAGGAAATCTTGAATGGAATAGATTGGCAGCTTTTAAATGAGATTGCTTAATTTTATAATTCAACTGATGAAGCAAATGTTTAAACATCCCATTAATGTAGACTGTGACATCTAGCTCCTTTAGTCAGAAAACCCTACAGCATTTAATAATCCTTCCTGCTTCTCAAGAAAATGAATAACAATGTTATGTTCACTCAAACAGATTTTTTTAATCCTTTCAGAATACTTTATAAAATTTGGTAGGCTGTATTTACTCTTGTGCCTTTCCAGTTAGTGACAGAGAAAGCTGGGGAGAAGAAATGCTTATCCAATTGATATTTAATTTAAAAAAGCCTCCAATTAGGATTCAGAAGGGAAGCAACTTTTTCTCCCTTTCTTCATAGTTATCAATATTCATAGTTCAAGGGCAGGGTAGGTTAATAGATAGGTTTTCTTGGACAATTAACATATTCAAAGCTACCAGCTAGGTGGTAGACACAGTAATTGGCCCTGAAGCACTGGACAGTTTTATGTCAAAAAGGGCATGCATGTACTATGCATTTCTAACAATGGAGGCAATAGAGAATCTTCTTCATATAGAGAAGCTCAGTGCCAATCTTTTAATGCACATTGAAAGACAGACTTAAGCTACTTTCATAACTCGAGGACTACATGAAATATAGCTCCAAATTAAATCCTGCACGGCAATGTTCTTTCTATTTCCTGATTGCTTCCTAAATTGTAGGAGTTGACTTTTTAAGAGTTGACTGGATCCAAATGCTAAACAAAGAAGTGATTTCTGGCTTCTAATGTTTTTGCATTCATCAACTCCTTAAAGCCAATAGCATGGAAATACACAGTGAAGAATGGTTTATGTGCATTGTTCCCATATGTATTTCCAAGCTGTCTTTAGATATTATTGGAGTGGTTAAGACACTGGGCTTGTCAGCTGGAAAGTCAATGTCAGATCACGAAATCCATAGAGGAGGTGGAGTTACTATCTACTATTAAAAAAATCCCTAAATTTAAAAAAGATTCAAATTACATAGAAACTTGCTCTTCCAGAGACCATTGTCTGTGAACTGTCCTTAAATACCACAATCCGCTTCTTACTATGCTACAGAGTCTCTGATTATGACATAGTTCATGCAAACAAGCTAACTTCACTACTAATGTGGGCTGCCTCTTGCCCATACCCTCTTATTTTCCTTGGTGACCTCCATCTACCTCTTATAAATTGGACCCTAAATGGATGTACATCCAAACCCATACATGCAACCCTGTACATTGCCGTTACTACACTGGGACTGGATCAATTAGTAACTAACAACACTAGACTCAACAACTGCCTCAACCTCATCTTCTGCAACAGCTCAAACTCAATATATGGCCTACAAATACAATAACCCTTTTTAAACAGTGACCACAGTATGATTGACTTTTGTCTCAATTTACACCCTCACAAAGAGGATCATAATGATGAATCCCCAAAATACAACTTCAAAAAAGCCAACTATGATTTCATAGATGATGACCTATCATCTCTTGATTGGCACATTCTTTTCTCTAGTTGTAATACTGCAGAAGACCATTATAATGCATTCTTGTTTGAACTTGAAAGAGTCATTAAACTATATGTACTATTAGTACCCCCCCCCCCCAAAAAAAAAACAAATTACCTATAACAATAAGGAAACTTCAATAAAAAAAAGTTCACTATGGCATAAAAGCAAAACTAACTACATAGCAAATTTTAAAAACCAATACAACATTTTATGCTGACAGATAAAAACAGAATGCACAAATTACCACTGCAAGCAAGAGGAAAACCTCCTATGTACAAAATCCACCCATGCCTTCTACAATTTTGTAAACACCAAACTTAAAGACTCAAGAACCATCTCACCTCTAAAAGGACCAAATGGGAAAGACTGCAACAATGAAGCTGTTAAGGCCAACCTCTTCAACACATTCTTCAGTTCGGTCTTTGTAAACAGCAATGGCTCATGCCCCACATTTCCTAGTTGTACCACAACTAATTGTAATGATCTACTACATATTGAGGTTACAGAAGATAACATAGAAAAGACACTATGTAACCTAAAACCATCCCTATCTATTGGCCCCAATGGATTATGTGCATACTTCTTAAAAAAGCTCTCCTCTGCCATAGCGGAACCCCTAAGCAGTATATATGAGATATCATTCAGAACCAACTCCTTACCATAGCTTAGGACCTATGGTCCTTAGTTATGGTCATCCCAATCTTCAAAAAAGGTGACCTCAGCCTGGTTGAAAACTACAGACCAAACTCACTGTGTTGTGTCATGTGTAAAGTCATGGAATCAATCATTAACCAATGCATCACCCTCCACTTAGAGTCAAACAATCTACTCTACAAAAAAACCTATTTGGTTTCAGGAAAAAAATGTCCTGCAGTCTTCAACTCCTACACTGCAAAAACATATGGACTACTCTACTTGAGTAGAGTACAGGGTAAAGCTATAGATGCAATTTATATAGACTTCTGCAAAGCTTTTGATTCAGTGGTACATAACAAACTACTGTTAAAACTAAACTCTTACGGCATTTCCAGATCCCTTCATAAATGGATTAATGTGTTCCTGTCAAGCAGGCAACAAATAGTAAAAGTAACAGTGTTTCATGATATCATGCTGGTCACATGGCCATGGAAATGTTTTCAGACAGCACTGGATGCTAACAGCATCTGTTAGCATTATGAAACATCTTGATATTTTTTCTCATTAAATATTGAGTATTATGCCACCCTACCAGCTACCTTGGAAAGACAGAGGGGAGGGAGGGAGGGAGGTGGGGGAAGAAGACAGACAATATAATACTTTGTGGTTTTATACCTCTGATTCATTGAAGGAATGATAAAGGAGTAAGAAAAACCCTGTCTTTTCACTTGCTAGATTAGAAGACACCTCTGTTGTAGTGAATTGAACCTCTTAGTGGGGGTTCTTATCTCTTTCATTTAAGAGACCCTAACATGCTAGCCTAATCTATACATGAAGTTTAGGGTACTAGAATTAAACTCATATTTTTGATTTCTGGGGAAGTGATATATGAATATTGACAGTCTATGGTATACCTTAATTACTTGCTTTTCCAAATGTATTACTCTCAATAGAGTTAGTTGTGTTTGTAGCAGTGGTTTTTATATGAATTTGATCAATAGACCATATGGCTTTAGTCCTAATTAACTGATTTTATAGGAATCACGTTTACTTCAATATAATTATTTTATTCATCAAAGCCTGGAATGTATTTTTATTGACAGCATCATTCTTATTCCATACAATAGATTAAAATAATTTGTAACAAAAAAAATAAGCATAGCAAGGGCTATCAAAAGGCAAACATATTTCTTCGGTTGCGTAAAGAGAGAAAAAATGTACAGTAAGCACATGGTTAAGCCTGCTCTTGAATTTAATATGACATAAAGATACTTATATTTGGATTGATTCTATCCAGAATCTACAGCTTGTTTATCCCCCAAAAGACCAACTGTGAATAATGAATCTGTATTTATTTTCCCACTTTTTTACAACAGTAAGTCAGCTCACTTCAGTTATTATTCCAAAAAAACTGCTCAAAATGGAGTCTTCCACATGTTTGCTACAATAATGTTTGCTAAAGTGGTGAAATTTACTCACTTTAAGCACATTTAATTCAATGTGATTAAGAATGTTTTTCATTAATAACTCAAGTATGTTTGCCTAAATTTGCTTATAATATTATTTTTTATTAAAAATTTCTTAGCTTTTTTTTTGTTTTAAAGACTGCTTTAGTTTTACAATCATAGTTTCCAAAGGTATAAGGATTCAAAGGTATGTTAGTGATCAGCAAGATTAGATCAATTATACTGTAGAATCTATTACCAAGGCATCCTCAAGAGTTGGCATCCAGTAAAAGAAAATCCACCACCACTGAAGGTGTACAATATTAGCTTTAGCTCAATATGGCATCTTTCCTGCCAAACATTCTCATCTTATTGTTGAGTTTGTAGAGGAATCCACCTCTCCATCTTATAAAACTGAAGAGCTGTTGAGGATACACAGCAGAGGTGGTATTCTCCAGGTTCTGACCAGTTCTGGAGAACTGGTAACGGAAATTTTGAGTAGTTTGGGGAACCGGCAAATACCACCTCTGACTGGCCCTGCCCCATCTATTCTCTGCCTCCCGAGTCCCAGCTGATTGGCTGGGTCTTCTTTTGTTGCCCTGCACAGGAGAACGGAGATGGAAAGCAGGTTAGTGCAGTAACCTTCCCCCAGGAGTGGGGAAGGAATGGAGATTTTTACAGTATCCTTCCCCTGCCACACCCACCAAGCCACATCCACCAACCATGCCACGCCCACCAAGCCCACAGAACCAGTAGTAAAAAAAATTGAATCCCACCACTGACACACAGCCTCACTTAAAAAGGATACCTCTGCAACCAAGCATTGGGAAAAAAAATTGAGCTTCACATATGGTTACTAGACACCTGAGGCACAACTTCAGGAAAGAATGTTGAGTTAAATGAACAGTGGTTAGAATGCAGTATTGCAAGCTAATTCTGCCTACTGCCAGGAGTTTGATTCTGGGTCTCAAGGTTGATTCAGCTTCCATTCTTCTGAGGTCAGTAAAATAAAGACCCAAATTGTTGGTGGGGGGGCAATATGCTGACCTTTGTAAACTGCTGAGAGAGTGAGTGCTGAGAAGCACTGTGAAACTATATACTATTGCTAAATGTGTAGCCCAGTCCTCCATCAACCTGGGGCTATTGTATGAACAAGCCTGGAAAATCATCCAGGAATTGTATAGGATTAGACCTTCAGGACTTCAAAGGTATGAAATAATGTGTTAATTCAATATGGGACTTTTCTTTCTGAATATTTTTTTTTAACAGAGACCTTCCAAACATCCTGAATCCCATCACAGAATGCTGAAGCAGCCAATTCTTTAATTCAGAATTGCAGCTCTATTGGTTATCTAACATAAGGTGCCATATAGTAATGCATCATATTTCCCATAGGGCAAATATTTATTTTCATCCTTGAAATATGAAGTAATAAGGAGGGTGGCATAGATTAAACACACACATACTCAAAGTTATTTTGTTCTCCTAATAACATCCCCTGCTACTGCTCCTGATTCAGCATTTCTGGGCTGCAATTATTTGTGCTGAGGAAAGCTGTATAAAATCTAGATGGAAGAAAAAAAGCAGAAGCCACACAGCAGGAGGGTCTTTTTATTTATTTTTACTTTGATAAAGAGATCCACATTTTGATTAGATAATACTTTGAGAACAAAGCCAGAGAGTAACTTAGATTGCCATGATTATTTCAAGCTTTGAAATGCCAAAACTTAATTTCACATCTATTTTTCAAATGGCATCCATATGGTTTGGCTTTTCCTTAAAATTTATTTTAGCAAACAGAGCAGGTCAAAACAGACAACATGTAATTTAAATCAGAAGACTTATTTATACAATATATGCAAACTTTTAGCCATATTCATTGGGCTCACCTGAAATCTAAATCCTGAATCAAATTAGGTCACTTTGGGGAAAATTTCTGGCTCTTCAAAGTCAGGTGGGATTTTCCCCAAATGGTATCTGACAGGTGTAACTTGACAGGGGACAGGATAACCATAAAATGTTTATAGCAATATTCTGGCAGAGAGATATGTTTTGCAACTCTACATTGCCTGATATGACTCACATAAACAGAAATAATTAATGCTTTATGTCACCTCCTGATTTTTTATCCTCCAAATTAATATAGGTAGTCCTCTACTTACGACAGTTCATTTAGTGACTGTCAAAAATGACTTATGACCATTTTTCACAGTTATGACCTTTGCAGTTATCCCCATGATCATGTGATCAAAACTGAGATGCTTGGCAACTGAGTCATATTAAATGATCGTTGCAGGTTCCCAAGGTCATGTGATCGCCTTTTACAACCTTCTGGCAAGCAAATTTAATGGGCAAGCCAGATTCAATTAACAACCGGGTTACTAACTTAACAACTGCAGTGATTCACTTAACGACTGTGGCAAGAAAAGTTGTAAAATGGGGCAAAACTCACTTAACAGCATAAATTTTGGGCTTAATTGTAGCCATGTCGAGGACTATCTGTGTTCAGTTTTTCAACCAATACTAAATCAATTCCTAAATCAATTCCTTCCCATTCCTACTCTTACATTTCTTCAGGATATTTGTTTAATTTATTGTTTGCCCTCCATCTAGTCTCGTGGAAACTTAATATGTGAATATTTCCTTTCCCATGCATTTCCATTCACTTAATATGTGAATATTTCCCTTCCCACTTATGCCTCTGTATGATTTGGCAGTAGTCTGCTTCAGGATAATGTCTGATTCTGGACCATTGCAGAAATTCAGTCTGAATTAAAGCAGTGCTTCAACTTGGAAAAGTAAGTCACCCTACCTTAATTTCTTAAACTGAAGCATCCAAGTGGCTTGACTTGATTTAGCCAGCTTTTCATTGTACCGGAAAAGGAGTGTATGTGCACCATTTACCCCCAAAACTGCTTTATTCTGGAAGAAAAAAAGTGCAGCTATTTCAATCCAGTACTTCCAAGGCAAGTATTTCTTTAATTCAGGGTCCTCACTGAATGGGATCTATGATCCAAATTTCTCTGAATGAAACCTTTCTTTGAAGCTGTAGTGATAAGTAGCTTTATTTTGAATCATTTAGACTTCCAATTTTTTTTCCCACACCAAAGTTTCAGTTGAAGAAACCTAGAGAGTAAAGCCTTCACAGCTTTTTGTATAATTGAGCTATTTCCATGGGAAATATCTTTTTTTTAAAAAAAACAAGAGTGAGTAAGGACACGTTATTGTCACCCTAAAGGTAGCCCCTCCCCTGTGCCTAGCTATCTAAGTCTATTGGGATTCCTCCCTGGAGAAGATATCATTATGCCACATGGCATCCAATTTTTTTTTTTTTTAAATGTATTCTATTCATTTGAATTTTCAAATAAAAATGCCACTTTTGGAGGATGGCTAATGCGTTTTGGGGCAGGGGAGGTCAACAACCAGAGTTGTTCTGTTTTCAACAAAACATTAATGTGGACTCAAGTCTAGATTAGGATAATATTTTAAGCTCTCCTACCCATCGCTACTTTAAAAAAAAGGCTAACAGCATCTTAACTACATCTGATGTGATTTATGCTATATGATTCTTGGCTCTTAGAATGAAGTCTGCTGGCAGGGAGTTTCTCTTTTAATATTTACAGATATATATGCTACTTTTATTGTTTTATAAATGAACCCAACTATCTGATAAAGTCAGGCATAAAGCAAACATCCAGGGCAATGTTCTAATTATTGGACTACATTGGCTCTATTAAATAGGGGCCTTGTACTCAATTTGGAGCAACACATGTGACAAAGAAGCAGCCTTTTACATCAGTATTCAGATTTGAGAACATTCTGAAATGAAATTAATCCTGCTGAAGGCTGGCAAATGGGCTTAATATGAGAATATGAACTCTCCAGCCTTTAAAGGCCACTACCATTTTCAGACAAGTGCCCTTTAATTGACTTAGAAGGTCATCTGTATTGAATTTAACAGAGTAAATCTTGTAGTGGTACTTTTTATTGCCAAGAAGAACAGAGATTCTACTTTGAGGACCAACTTTATAGCAGTAGTGAGAGTGAACCAATTAGAAGTGGAAAAAAAATACAATAAGGGCCAGCTCATTTTTTCTTTTTCTGGCTCTTTGTGGGATATGTTTAGTAGAATCATCATCTCTTTGAGTTTAATGTATCTGATGAAAAGTAACCCGTAACATTTGACATTTAGGTCTCTGAGGGAGACTAGCAAATGATGGCCTTTCCTATTTTCCTCAAGCCATGGTATACACTGCAGAGGTGTCAACTGGCGGCCTGCGGGCTGGATGCATCACACACAGGCCATGCCCACCCCAGTTCCTCAAAGACAAAAAATGTTGTGATATATCACGTGACATAACCGTGACATGACGAGTTTGACACACATGGTATACAGCATTCAGATTCACATCCAACATCAAAAGAGGAGCATCTAAGAATCACACCTTCTCCTCCTGAACAAGAATAGATTATAATTTATAAATCATTGTTTCATTTTATCTTGCCTTTTATTACTTTATAAGCAACTCAAGGTAGCAAACCTACATAATGTTCCTTCTATTCCTATCTGCACAACAACACTGTGATGTGGGGTAGGTGTGACGGAGAGTAACTGGTCCAAAGTCACACAGCCAACTTTCTTGCCTAGATGGGACTAGAACTCTGGGTCTCCTAGTGGTCAGGCCAGCACCTTAATCACTACACCAAGCTGGTTTTTATGTATTAAATCAGCTTGCAAATGAATTCAGAAGATAACAGAGAATTAATAGATGAAGGTGATTGGGGGATGTTCTTGGTTAGTCTAAATTAAAGGCCCAAGGTTGGAAATAATGTCTAAATGAAATAAGGGTATGTTTAAATATTTAAACATACGAGTAGAGTTATAATTCCAAGTTTATGCACATAGGTGCTGCCATGTACATTAGAGATTTATAACATATAATCCACAAGTGATAGCCATTCCTCGTTGCTTATAGTAAAATTCTTTAATCTCCTTTTGCCTTTCATTTAATCTTCTCAAAGTAAATAAAATACATTCCCTGGAAAGGCAACCAGAGATAACTAAGCACATGAGCTTACAACTACAGAACTAACTGAGAGTGTTCTGAGGGCAAAAATTGCTAAGTGGTTTGAAACTTTAGATGATAAAACTTCCCAGGAGGCAATTAATATCTCTGTGATTCTGGGAACTGCAACTGATATTGTTCAGTGGAGGCTTCTGTTCTGCTTGTGTCTTCTTATGAGTTATTCCTAAATTCTGTAACAGGGGATTTCGTTGGATTTTTGTTTTGTTTTTTTCTAAATGAAAATAATCACTTCTCATTACATTATAGCACAAGCCAAATAACTTTGAAAGACTTTCATGGTAGTTGCAATTTTGGTACATGGAGTAAATAATAAAGCTGCCACCCTAACTGGAAAAAGGAAGTGTCTTGTTCACCTTCCAAATGTGAATGAAGATAGTAGATAGAGAATCCTGGTGGCACAGTGGTTAGAATGCACTATTTTAGGCTAATTATGCCATCTGCCAGCACTTCAATCCTGACTGGTTCAAGGTTGACTCAGCCTTTCATCCTTCCGAGATTGGTAAATGAAGACCCAGATTTTGGGGGGCAATAGACTGACTCTGTAAATTGTTTAGAAAGGACTGTAAAGCACTGTGAAGCAATATATAAGTCTAATGTTTAATGTTATTGCTATTGCTAGTAATGCATCCCAGCATCATCATGACTTAGGAACCTGGCATATACAGAGTAGGTTTTGAGGCTCCCGTTTGTACAGAAATGGCAACATAGAAATGGAAGGAAAGCTAATCTGCTACAACCAGTAGCCCCTCCATAAAGGAAACAACTTGTATTCCTGCCTGGTGGCTCATCTATATATTCAATATAATGTCATCAGCAGAAGGAAAGAGGGTCAAGATGGCAGTGGTGGATGCACAGTTGAAACTCCACCTTTAACATCTTGATAATTTTTGCCAAGTACTTTGCCAAGTAGACAGCTTGCAGGAACCTTCTTCTGAAAGCTGCCTACAAAGCTTGCAGGAGAAGGTTCCCTCCTGCATCATCCCTGGACTATGGAATATTTATTTATGCATTGGATTTATTTGCCACCCATCTCACCATCGGAACTGGGTTTGGTTTTGTGCTGTCCCAGCCAGTTTATGGGAATTGGATAGTTACTTAGGAATTGTGAGCTGTCCCCTTAAGGGAATGCATCTTGGTAAATGTAGTTAAAGGTATCCTGGGAAATGTAGTTCATCTCACATGGCTACATCTGTAATCCTGATTGGTCACTGAATTGATCCTTGGTGGGTTAAGGGAGTTTTTCTCATTCTTTGTCTGAACTCTCTACCACAGGGGTCCTCAACCACCGGGCTGCGGACCGGTACCGGGCCGTGGAGCACTCTGTACCGGGTCGCAAAGATTTTTTTTTTAAAAAAATGGCGGCTTTCTTCGCCTTCGGTGAATGCTGCTGGGATCGGGGATCAAGGACACAAATGAAAGAAGGGGAGGGAGGAAGCAACCGAAGCCTGTCCTGCTCTCTGGCTCAGCGGCTTCAGTTTCCTCCGCCTCGTTCCTCTCTCAGTCGCTCTCTCGCTGCTCCACCAGCCCAGGAAGAAACTGCTTCAAAGAAGCCGGGGGGGTGGCTTTTCCTGTCGCTGCAGCTCCTCCGAGCGCCCGGTCACCCCCACCCTGCCCACCGCCCGCGCGCAGTTCAATTCAGTGCCCGTTCTGCCTGCCTGCCTGCCTGCCTTCGTTAATGGTTGATTCGGAACAGCTTTGGCTGAGTAAAAGAGGCGAATAGTTATTATTCTCAGCCGAAGCTGCTCCCAAACAACCAGAAACTAAGGCAGGCAGGCAGGCAGAACGGAGCACTGGGTTGAACCGCGCACGGGCGGGCGGGTAGGGGTGGGGGTGAAACGGCGCTTCGGAGGAGCTGTGGCGACAGGAAAAGCCACCCCCCCGGCTTCTTTGAAGCAGTTTCTTCCTGGGCTGGTGGAGCAGCGAGAGAGCGACTGAGAGAGGAACGAGGCGGGAGGAAACCGCAGCCTCCTCCCCCCGCGGTCCTTGAAAAAGTGTTTCTGCTTGAAACCGGTCCCTGGTACAAAAAAGGTTGGGGACCACTGCTCTACCACATGCCATCTTCCTTCTATCGCTACGAGATGGGTTAGGAGATAACCATATTTCACATGCAAGGCAGATATACAAATGATTGGTCATTAAAGAAGAACTTCGTTATAAATGTGAGTTATGAAGATACCTGACGTACCAATAAATGAACTTTGTTATGGAAGCTTTGTTGAGTTATCTATCTGCATCTGCACAACTATGAATCTAGCTGTGCAAGAGGCAGAACAGGTTTCCTCTCAGTTCCTGGAAGGTAGAAAAATCACCACCTTCCAAGTCAAGTGGAGCACATCTCTCTGATGAAAGTGATGAAAGAGTACAGTGCTGAGCATCCACAATTTCTGTATGATCTTTTGATACAACCGCTGCAAAGACAATTTGTCTTCCCTAGGATTGGACTCCATTCAAAGCAATTGGGAAGTGATGTGTGTGTGTGTGTTAAAATTATTCTGATTATTAATTTCTACTAAATTCTGAAAGTTCATTAACTTTTATCTAACTATTTTTTTATAGAAGGAAAGAAAGAAAAAACCCTGATTCTTAAGGATTATAAGCCTGGCATTATTTACTACATATCTGACAAAATATGGTAAATCTGTAGTATATGCAAAGCCTTTTATTACATCCCTTTCTACATCCCTCTTCGTTCAATTATAAAAACAAGAGGTGGCTCTGTTGTTAACCTTTCAAAATGGCTGCATGCACAACTCACATGAGCACTCTAACCAGGACAAAGAAAACAACATTAAGTTATGTAATAATCACAACTCTTCTGGAATGAAGTGGCGGGGGGGACGACCCACAAACAAATCTCAATCTTGGGAGAGGAGTCATATTAGATAAGGAGATATTTCAGTTGGCAGGCTGAATGCAATAACATTTGTACTGCCTCCAAGTTAGTTTGCTGAATGGGGCAATTGAAAGCAACTCATAACTTGCTTTTTAGATAAAAGTGCATAATTCATATACAATAAAAGCACGCACATCAAGGAAACAATCACAACAGATGGCCTATAAAAAGAAAATGAAGAGTTTTGATACACTGTGGGGGGGGGAGGGAAAAGAGCAAAAGCCATAATATATACCTCAACCATTAGTAGCATAATTTTCTGGTGTTCAGAAAGATATTCCTCTCTATGGAAAGTCAGCACATTTCTTCTTACCCGTCAGCCAACACAGTCATAAAATAAAGTTGATGGGAGACTGTTGGATTATTGTCAGTTTATTACTTAGGAGCAACCATCAAATATATTTATCATGAAAAAGGATACAAAGTAAAGCTTTTGCAATTCATATATTTCTTTTTTGTGTTTGTTACTAGAATCCTGGAAAGGCCCAGCCATCCAAGGGCAATTGTCCTTTGAGATTCTTCACTCCCAAGTCTTATCAGTAGCCAGATCTTCAAAGAGGACTTCATAAGCAATCTTGGCAGAGCACCATATGCCTTTATATGTTTTACAAAACATAAGCACTTTTGGTGCCTCATTAACAAACATTGCTAGTCTGTAATGATCTTTGAGCACCTGCTTCCAGATGAATTATTGGTCTCTTGTGAATTGAGGGAAGGTAGCTTTTCTGTTATTATTATGGCAGTAATAAGGATTGGCCACCATGTTGAATTAACACACAAAAGTCATGAATTCTAAGGAGGTTCAAGAGGAACATTCACTGTGCCAAGTCTTCAGTCTGTTGAAACCTCTCCTGTGAGGCTCCCTTGGCAAAGCCACACAGAAGTGAGAAAACATCAGACCTGTGAATTATTAGTTTCTATCATAGAACTTGAAAGAAATCCCCAAGGGATCAGCACTCTGATAAAAATGCTAATTCATTGTGATTTTCCATGCAGTGAAAGTCAGGGAAGGATTGATTTTTTTTTTTTTTAATGTAAAAAGTACAAGACCAGGAACTGGGGAGTAATTCATTCAGTTTACATTTTAATGTGACCTTACCTTAATTTACACTCTCTGAACCAATTCGTGAACCAAAACAGAAACATCACTCAATATGTGTGCATTTTCAATATAGAAATATGAATGTTAGGGAAATTCTTAACAACCAAACCATATCTCTATGGCTGAAAATATTACAAAAATATTTTTATTAGGAAAAGCATCTAGGAAACTGCATAGTTGAAGAAATTAATGCAAAAATAATAACAAACTTTATATCCAAACTTCTTTTCTCAAAAAATCAAGGGCCAGTGAGGAAATGGGATGGAATTTGATTAAGACTGAAAATGAATAAATTGAACTAACATGACAGATTTATCCATCTCTAGTCAGGAGTGACAAAATGTTAAGAAATGTGATAGGTCATTAGGTAACTCAGTTTGAATCTTGCTTTGGGAGAAAATGAGGAATGATTTTTCTCGTGCTTGTGAATTGAGTCCCACAAGTAGCAAAAACAAGATATAGGCTTCTTCCTCCTTCTTTTTCCTTGTAAGGAGTTGAAGCATACAAGATAAAACTGCCTGCAAGCATTTAATATAAGCATATAAAAATCTGGGCACCATATTTTGTCCCATCATCACAATGGACCAGTAAATATTTTTGGAGGATACAAACAAATATCACCTTCCATTAATCCACCATTCATGATCAAAGCATAGTCCAGATGTTATGTTCCACTTCCAAAGAGCTCTTTTCCAAGTTATATTACCTTAAGGCTCCCATCCACTTGGTTGGTGTATTTCTTTTTCGCTGATGAACAAAATGCATTGGCTGCCTCACAGAGGCAAGAACATGCCTTGACCTGAGCCAGTAATTGCAAGGGCTCTAATATTTTTTTTGGTAAAATGAAATTGCTTTGTCACTCCTTGTCTCTTTGGAAGGATTTGCAAAATTAAGACAGGTAGAATTAAGAAATTCTATCAAAATTCCATTATTTGATATACCAATATCAAATTCTGGGGTTTTAGAGCAAGACACCTATATATTAATGTGTTAGAGAAATTGTCTACAATTGTTCTTAGTATTAGAGGATGATACTAATATCAAGCATTATCTATTGTTTACCATTAAAACAATCTGGGTTAATAATTTCCTGTTTGCTATACTAAAATAGCTACTGGAAGTCTTTTTCTAGCTGCTTGGTTACATTTGGTTACAATTTAATTAACTTGCATATTAAACTGTTAACTATTATTTCACTTTTGTTTGAGGAGCACTAATTTGAAAAGGCCTCTCTGGAATGAATGCATGAAGCTCTTTCTTGGAGATACCTGAATTTGCTGTTTAGTTATACAGCTAATGACTTCATGTTATTTTTAGAGTCCGCAACATCTCCAGTCAAATGTCACCCTCTACTAATGTATGTGATGCATTCCATATTTATATAATCAATTGGCAATATCAACCAGAAAGAGAAAAATTGGGGGAAAATATTTCTTCTAAAGAGGACTCTTTATTGGGTAATGAAATGTAAGGATTCTGTAAGAAAGTTGAAACTGGAGAGAAGTGCCATTTTTGCTAAACAAAACATGGAGTCAAACTATTTCACATGAAATGTAACAAATGGCTCAAATGCATATTTAAACAGATAGTTATTTCACTTTTACTCATAAAACATAAAATAGTAGAGTTGGCAGGGACCTTGGAAGTCTTCTAATCCAATCCCCTGTTGAAACAGGAGAGCAATATCATTGCTCAGGTGTAAACTTCTTTAGTTATCCACCTTTCTTGTTTTCCTAAGTGGTTCTGTAAGTAAATTAGCATATTACTTTCCATGCACCTGTTGGAACTATATTACTTTATATCAAGGAGATCTGCTGCATACGACTCCAATCCAAACTTCATTTCAGAGAGACTATAATTAAGAGTAGTTGCCTTCTTGTCTACACCTTCCAATGCCGACTTTGCTGTCTTAAGCCTTTTAAGCCCTTTCATAATTCAAAGAATCTGATCTCATGAATGAAGGCGAATATATGTATCCTGGGATAATGTTGCAGGATCCAATCTGGGTCAGTCACTGGGATCAGAGGGTTTGCTTCTGTGTGTTTGGACTCACACTGGGGCCGATCCTCGGGAATTTCTCTCTAGCACACATTCTGGTGTGAGAGAAGTTCCTTTAAGATGGGCTCCTGCATGAGTCTGAAAGCTCAGAAGACAAAACCACTGGTCCTGGTGACCAACCCAGAGTGGATCCTGTGGAAGCCAACATGTTTAGAGTTTCTTCCCCTTTTCCAGGATCTTACAACACTGGCAGGCAAATTGTAGGAATTCTCCTTTATCTTTTGGGAAAGGGGATACTAAAGACATATATTCTAGGTGTTCTCTCAGTTTGCCACCAAATAAAGAAATAACCCACACTTATTTTTTTTTCACTGCAGCAATACTCAGAAATACCAATCCAAATATATAGCTCTCTAATATCTGAAAGGGCAGTGCCCTGGGGGTGGGATTCAATTCTTTTAACAACTGGTTCTGTGGGCATGACTAGGTGGGCGTGGCTATATGGGCATGGCCATGTGACTGGGTGGGCGTGTCTTCGTCTTCTTCTTCTTCTTCTTCTTCTTCTTCTTCTTCTTCTTCTTCTTCTTCTTCTTCTTCTTCTTCTTCTTCTTTTGCAGTACCTGCCGCACTCCATTTTTTGGCCTCCTGGGCCTCAGGGAAGCCTCCTGGGGTGGGGGCGTTTTTGCTTCCAGGAAGCTTCCCTGAGGCCAAGAAAGGAAAAAATCAGAGTGGGGTGCAGTACCCCCCCATGCACCCCTTTTTGCCTCCTGGGGCTCAGGGAAGCCTCCTGGGCGAAGCAGTAAGACAGCGAGGGGAATCCTGGCACAGCTGATTGTCGGACCAGCTGATCTTTGGGAGGAGAAAGAAAGAAAAACCTTAAGGAGTGACTGTATGAGGGAGGGGCAGGGCGGGTGGAGATGGCTGGGGCCAGCCAGGGGCACGATTTGTCAGTTCTCCAAACTACGCAGAATCATAACAACTGGTTCTATAGAACCAGTCCAAACCAGTAGAATCTCACCCCTGGAGTGCCCTTATTGTAGTAAATGTACTGGGTGGGGTACCTTTGGTCACATAAGCTGCTTAATTGCATTTCTTATCAAAGACAAAAGTTGCTAAATCCCTTGGGTGCCAAAATTCAGCAAGAACTGATAAGTCATATTTCCCTTGCTTGGAATTAATCCTTGATATGATATAGCTCCAAATCCTTAAAAGTCTTTCCCCTACCAAACTTACTTGAGAAGTAACTCTGATGACAATGTTCCTGAAATCACTGATTGCCTGAATTATTTAAATCATTTAAAATCACTTAATCATTTAAAATTATTTAAATGATTTTCATTTAAAAATACCACCAATCCCCCCCACCCCCCCCCCGAGTCATGTCTAATGACATGCAGTGCTATGTAAATTCTTGCTTTTTCCAAAAGTATAGATAAAATATTCCTTCACTCCATGCATAATGTATCCATCATGTCTTGTCCATTAAGGCTTATTTGTGAAATGCGGTTGGATTCTCTGATTCTTAGCTGGACCAGAATATCTGGGGTATGGTTTTATATGAGAAATGTAATGTATTTGTGTGGTATCAATGAGCCTTCCCACCAAAAGTTACAACACACAAGAAACTGGATCAAAGAAAGACTGACCTTTGAACAATGCAATTTATAGGTTTGCCTATAAATAACTCTGCTTGTCCTATTGGGAGGATGGGAGGAACTTCACTACCAAGAAAAATATTTACCGGTAGGTATTTGGACACTATAAAGTAGCACACTCAATTCTAGGGATATTTTATTTTTTACAAAGTTTGTCCTATAAAATGAAACAGTTCCTCCATTGGATAAATATTTTTTTCTAATATTAATAGTGTTTAACCTATCTCATTTTTAAAAAATGAAATTTTCTCCTATTTTTAGAATTGTTTTGGAAATTTCTCCTATTAAAAAAATCTAGTAATGAAGAATACTGAAAAGGGCAAATAATGTATTCAGCAAGAACTTCTTACTTAGTGAAGCTACTATGGGAATATCTAGCTTAGAACAAGGTGCTCATCCAAACATACATGAATCAACCTTAGGGAAATATCCTTTGTGTTACGATTCCTATTCAGCTGTCTGTCATATCTTGATGTTTTTTTGCATACATAGAATATCAATAATGTTATTACACTAATTCATTTTCCCAGTAGTGCATCTGGAGCAGCACAAATACAAACTAGCAAGGTTTAGATAAATATTTTTACTGTAATTAGCATATCACTGATAATAATGTGAAAGTATTATCATAGTGTGCTGCCTTTACAGTCATACTGAGTAAAGCTTGTGTTTATGTGTGTGTGAATGTGAAAAAGGCAGAAAGAGAGAGAGTGATCTTTCAGGAAACCATAAAACACATACCTTCTCAAAATGTTGATGGCTATTTACTGATAAGCAACATTTATTTTTTTTAGTGTATGGCACATGTTAGCCAGGGATCACTGAGGTGCCTGGCTGCCTCTGTGAAAGGAACTTTCTTGGGCGATGTAACCGCGGGACGCCTGTAGGCAATTGGGGAGCTTCTTTCTTGTGCCTACATGGTTTATTTGCTCACAGGAATTGAGCTGCAAACCTCAGTGGTGCGCAGGCCCAGTGTCTTATCACATGAGCCACTACAGCCTCTAGATAAGCAACATATTTCAGATTAATAAAATATGGTGTCTAATTAAAGTGTGGATTCCCAAAATAATATTCCAATGGATTTTGGTAATAATCAGTTAAAATCCTGTAAAATCCTGATAGGGTTTTAAAAAGGGTCTGTCATCTTTCAGAATAGGGTTACTAATAAATACTGTCAAGCATGAGTTGGCATATTCCATGATAGAACGACTGTAAAAATTTTGATGCACAGAAGAAATGATGCACGATAGATAGCAACAGATTGGCCTTCATAGAGCTTGTCCAGATTTATTATACCTGGGAAAACAAGATATGCTAGGTGGATTATAATTTGATATAGTAGCTCTTCCATTGGTGGGATGGGAGAAAAGAAGATGCAGTACAGGCAGTTGTTTTTGCTAGCAGTGTTGTGTGGAGACTATTTTTAAATAATACATTACAGTATGTGTGAGTAATTTGAGTCATTAAAGTATTTTGTAATTGATCCCACAAAATGCAATTTACCAGATGTTTCCCGCATCTTTTAATGAGACCTTCAGATGAATGGCTTGCATATGTTTGCTCAGAAGGGATTCCCACCAAGTTCATTGTGATTTACTCTTAGGTAGGCCAGCAGAGAATGGTAGTTTTAAATAGCATACCCCAACCTTAGCAGAATGATCAAATTCAAAAGAGATAAGGAGTCTTCTACTTTTAACCACCGTGAGGAAAAGCACCGTCTGGCTTGTATGACAACCTGCACTTACTGAAATGTCTTCATCAATAAAGCTGTTAAAAATCTCATGTATCTATAAAGCAGCATCAAATTCTCTAAGCAAAGTGGATCTTCTTTTGTTCCACTTCTGAAATTATCTTGGGAAACACCATCAGAAAAAAAAAATTGCAAACTAAAAGGATCAACTGGGATCAGAACTTTCATTGCTCCTTGATACAATTCAAGGCATGGGATAAAAAAAGGATTTCCAAACTTTAAGGGCTAAATTTGTTCAGAATTGACTGAGCCAGCTGGGATACGCTGCCAGCAAATATCTGGCACAAGACAGTCTATAAAGGTCCTGCCCTGAAGGACCATGTCAGGCTGTATAGCCTCTCTAGAATTGACTAGGACTAGTGTTTGAATGCACCATACAGATTAATGATACAGATTAGTAATGTGACAAGAAACAAATAAAACCAAATAGAGGCAAATATCAGAATAGCTGTTTCAGATTTTCTGCACAAGTGGAAAATGTTCCAGACTGTGTAAAAGCTTCACAGATAACAATAAAATGAAGTAAAATGAAGCACCCATGTTGTTTTGCCTGGCTTTGCTTCAGGGTCTCCTCTGGCATTGCCAATTGTCAGTGACTACAAGTGCTTTTCTCACTGAGGCAAATTGGCTTGCTGTTTTGTCTCAATAAGAATTAAGTGGCCTCTGTGGCCTAAGGCTAGGGATTAGTATACCAGATGTGAAAGCAGGTTGCACACAAATTGGTTTGTGCATCAAGCAGCTGTTTTTAGATGGTCTGTGCATGAACTGAAACATGAAATTTGGGGTATTTTGTTCTGGACGTGGACCAGGATTTTGTTTAGTGTACTGCAGCTGACATAAAGGATATTTACATTTAGGAGCAAATCAAACCGTATACCTTTAGTATGGTCTTTGGCCAACTTTTACAAGAAAAGAGTACAATAAAAGGAGAAATAATTTAATACAGCAATTAGTTATCAGGGAAGGGGAAAATAGGACAATAAAACAGGATATCTAAATAAAAGTTTTGTGCAGTTGTATAACTTGGTGAAAATATTTGGCCATCTGATATGTAAGATTAGGGTCAGCATCTCTTAAAAACATTAAACATAAAATGTATCTGAATGGCCCTCATGTTTGGGTATGATTGGGGCAATCAGAGCACATCTTGGGGCATCATAGAAAGGATATAAATTCTGGTTGCCAGAATGAAATGGTGATTCCCAGCAAGAGGTTTCTACTTTTCCTTCTTCTCTTTTGTTAATATTCTCATTTGGTTATGTAGAAATTATGTTATTTGGAGCAATTAGTTAGAGCCAGGCTGAAAAAAACACCTACCTTGGTATTTGGAGGTATTATGAAGGACAACAGTTTTTTTTAAATAAATAATTAAATACAATAAAATATAAATGTTAAAAGTATCTACATTCAAATGCCAATGTATAGGTCATCTAAGCATTGAAACACAGCATCATTTATATTTAAAAAAATCAGATGCTGGACCAGTATATGCCCTCAGATTACAGCTGATCACTATGTGATCTACAGTTTGACAAGGGAACCCATAGTCACACTGAAGGGAGGATACAATGCCCCATTTATACAGAGAGCCCCATGCCATGTGAGGTGCGAATCCTATCCAGGATTGTCCATTGCTGATGTGGTAGCTCAAAGCCTGGAACACTTTTTGTGGGGTTATTTATATGTCTTCCTATGTCTGAGTGAACCATTTGGCTTTCCATTTGAAATCGATTTGGCAGTTGTTGGACCGATGTTGTGAAAGTGCCAGTGACGGCTTCCTAGATTTGAGTCTTCTAGCTGATAGATGAGGAAAGTCAGCATGTACCAGTAGAAGTGAATTGTCCATAATTTTTCTGTATTCTCTAACTAGTGCATCTTACCTCCATAAAGCTCGCGGTGCTATATGGCTCAGATCAGAAAGTCAGTGAGTTGGACTGGTTTTAATACATCTGCTTATATAATCCTCATGGTGTCATTGAGTCTGTTTATAATAAATAAATACATAAATATTACAGTTACGCTATATTTTCTGACCTCTGGAATGGTTTAATTTGAATTAGAATTAAGAATTTGATATGCTTCAAAATTATTGAAAAGGTTAATGAGATGTGCACTGTGAAGAGGTATATAAGTCTAAGTGCTACTGCTATTGCTATGTTCAAGAAGGTGTTTATGTTTTTCTGATTACTATTAGTTTTGGCATATAAAATGTTAAATGTTTTACAACTGATTAAATTATTTTTCCCCTCAAAAAAATAGAAAACTGAGTAAGGCTATTTCTCAGTCAAAATGGATCCCCTATTGTCATGCCCCTGGTGGAGACTGACTCTGAGGAAGAGGAGGAACAGCCAACAGGGAGTGGAAGTGTGGCTCCAGAAGTGGTGGAGGAGGCTGGGGAAGGGCAGAGGCTGGCTGAACAGTCAGAGGAGGACCCAGGCCCATCCCCTATCCATTTTAGGGCACACAGGGAGGAGAGGATCAGGGTAAAACGTGGTCTACTCAGGAGGAGAGGGCCATGATCCTCTTCATGGGTTGCAGCAGTGGTGGAATTCAAATATTTTTACTACCGGTTCTGTGGGCGTGGCTTGGTGGATGTGGCTTGGTGGGCATGGCAGAGGAAGAATATTGAAAAAACCCCATTCCCTCCTCACTCCAGGGGGAAGATTACTGCAAAATCCTCCCTCCACACCCCAATAACCTATTTTCCAGCTCTGTTCTCCTGTGCAGGGCAACAAAAGAAGACCCAGCTGATCAGCTGGGACTTGAGAGGCAGAGAAGAGATGAGAGTGTGGCCAGTCAGAGGTGGTATTCTAAACTACTCAAAATTTCCACTACCGGTTCTCCGAACTACTCAAAATTTCTGCTACTGGTTCTCCAGAACTGGTCAGAACCTGCTGAATACCACCTCTGGGTTGCAGGTGTGAGATTTGCATAAGAGCTTTGACCTGTGTGCTAACAGACGCTGGAGACAAATTAGTGTCTTATTCCTAAAGAAGGTTTATCTTGGTTGGCATTCTTCCAACCAACTGTACCCGGTTATCTTCCTGAAGTTGGCAATTATCTATCCTGGTCTGTCGTGGAACTTTATTTAGTGTGGTTTGTTTTTTGTTTTTGCTTCGTTATCGGCTCTTTGAATTTGAACTGTGTTTCTTTTCTTTGAAATGTTATTTTGAAAATAGTTTACTCCTCCACCATGAACAATTAAACAGTGAAGCCAAGTTGAAGGCATTAAAGGACTTTTAGTTATGTTTTGGTTTTTGTTATATTTCTGATATACTCTGGGTCATCACACCTACCAGCATATATCTACGTTTAAAAAAAAAATTAAAAGAAACATGGAAAGAAACATCAGCAATAAGTATCAAGCTGTGCATGAAAATATAACAAAGTGGCTTACAGCCAATCTAACCAGGAAAAATGGTTCAACTCTTTTCATAGGTCTATTAGGATAAGATCTTATTGCTCATAGGCAGGATATGGTTTGACAGATTTTAAGAGCCAGTTTGGTTTAGCAGATAAAGTAACAGGCTAGAAACCAGGAAATCGTCCATTCTAGTCCTGCTTTAGGCACAAAGCTAGCTGGATAACCTTAGGCCAGTCAGTTTTTCCCAGCTATAGGAAGGAAGCAATGGCAAACCACTTCTGAAAAGCATTGCCAAGAAAATTACAGGGACTTGTCCAAGAAGTCTGCAAGAATTCAACTCAATTGAATGAAAGAATAAAAAATACCACGCAAGCTCAGCCAATTGCTATTGAATTGCCTTATAGGAAAAGTTGTAATATTCAGTCTCAGCTGAAATGTTTAAAAGGGAAGGCAAAATAATCTGGTAGTCAATCAGATTAAGGATACATACACTCCATGCTTAACATGTATAGTTCAGAGAAGATGGAACATGGGATGAGGCCCCAATCTGATTTCTTTAGCGGGAGGATCACATTGGCTTTAGTTCTACTTCCCAAATCTTTCCAAATATCCTTGCTACTGCAGACTCTGGGTTGAACTACCATAATCTAAATGGCACTTTTTTCTGCAACAGAACAAATAGATCAATTAAAACAACAGCATGTGATCATGACTAGAGTCTGGCAAATCTTAAAGCAACAACTATTACATTGTTCTCAATCCCCCTCCATGCTTCCAAAACATATTGTGTCCTTTATCTGCCCATTGGCAAAAAAGAAAAGAAAAAAGCAAGTGATTATTATAAAGCAGTACCCATAATGCAGGGGTGTCAAACTCAATTTCATTGACAGCCACAACAGGGTTGTGTTTGACCTTGGGGGACTGGGGTGGGTGTGGCCAGGGTGGATGTGACTAACTCAACATCACTTGTGTTGGGAGCACCTATGGTGGCCCGAGTGCTCTGTCAGTGAAAATGGGCTCCCAAGCTCCATTTCCGGCTGTGATGGCCCTCTGCAGCCTTTTGCCAGTGAAAACAGAGCTCGTGAGAGCCATATGAGGCCCTCCTGAGCTCCATTTTCACTGGCAGAGGCACTGCAGGCTGGTCCTTCACTGTTTCCAGAGTGCCCCATGGGCCAGAAGTAAGCACCCCGTGGGTGTTCTGACCCAACCTGGTTCCAAGAGAGCCAACATCAGACAAAGGCAGCAGCCCCCATCTTTTAAGGTTTCATCTACAAATTCTGTTTCTTCACAGATAAAAGGCTGGTTCCGACTAATTAGCTCCAACAAGAAAGAGCCTTGCCAAGTTGTTCTTCAAGGCTGCCCAAAACCCACAGATAAGAAATAGTTTACAAGAGTTTTCAAATACTAACTATAATATCCACGAGGCTGAGTTTCAGAGCGTCTTTGCCTTCTGCAAAGAACGCTTCTTCAAACCTGGCTTTTATCTTCTTGAGGGAGGGGACAGTACCTTGCAGCCTTACTCCTGAATCACCCGTGCTGCTGTAATTGCTCTTTCCTATGAGAAATCCTGCGTGTACATGCACTTGGCACAGGCTCCTTGGGAACCTCCTCATCATTGCTGCCAGCCCCCACAATCTCTGAAGGCAGCAGTTCACTCCCTAATGGTCCTAGCCAATCATCTGAGTCCTCGCTCTCCTCCACCATCTGCACCTGCTGCCGGCTAACCACAACAGTGGGCCAGCTCCAGCTCCCAGCCCTTGAGTTTGACACCCCTGCTGTAAAGCCACATAAACACATTTCCTCAGTTGTGTTTAAAAGCTTATTGCTTTTATACAATTGTTTAGGGTGCAAGGAGAGCTACTGTCCAGCTATTAGAGGCTTTGCCCTGAAGCCCTAACTATATATTTTATATATATTTATCCTGTTTCTGATGCCTGTTGTAGGCACTGTATAACATATATACAGTGCCTACAACAGGCATCAGAAACAGGATACTGAAACAGGATGGGGAGAAAATGGTCCCGGAGGAAGAAAGCTACCTTTCCTCATGCCTTCTAAATATAGGAAATAAATTGCTAGCACCTTGCAATTGCAAAAAGAAATCTGATGCTTTGCAGTGCCAGTCTCCTGCCCAGAGATGTGGGAAATAACAGAACTCTTATCAGTTTCAACTTTTACTTACAATGCTGGCAAGAACAGTTGAAGCATAACCTCAATTAAATACAGGTCACTAGATCTTCAAATATGAATACTGTTTGTTTCTCTATGTAGGCAGAGCAAATCCTACAATGTTCTATAAATAAAAAAACCTATCTATTAACAATAAAAACAAGTTTCCGTGCAGATAAATTTTCATCCAGAGAAACTATTTTTGGAATATATATATATATATATCCAGAGAAACTATTTTTGGAATATATATATATATATATAATATATATATATATATATATATATATATATATATATTTTCTTAAGTTTTATAAATATAATACTATATATATATATATATATATATATGGTTGGTATATTTCCCACGTATTGTATATATATATATTTATATATATATTATATATATATATATTCAGCAGAATCTCATCTGCCATCATCAGGCTTCTATATTGTATATTATATATATATATATTCTGAGGTTCTCGCGGGTATTTGTATGTGGATCTTTGGTTATTCGGGTTTTCTCCCACGTAAGATTGGAAGTATCTAGGCAACGTTTCGATGAAGTCTCATTCATCATCTTCAGGCTTCTGTCTTCAGCTCTGTGCTTCTCAGAGTGATGTGAGCTTGCAGCTGCTTCTTCCTTTTAACTGCTAGTGGGGGTGTGACTTGATTGGGTGGGGGCTTGGCTGTGTTCTGATTGGGTGGAGGTGTGTTCTCATTGGTTGGGGGTTTGGCTGTGTTCTGATTGGTTGGGGGGTTGGCCATGTTCTGATTGGCTGGAGGTGTGTTCTGTTCAGGTGGGGGCTTGGTTGTGCTCAGGTTGGTCTTAGTTACTGTGGGATTTGAGCTGGTGAGCTGTGATCTTGCTGTTTGGCTTCGAGTTCGTGGTCGTGCTGCATCTTCATGGTGGGGGTCAGTTCGCTTCATGTATGGCTCAGAGGGGTTTGAAGTGGGTAGTGATGCAGCTGCAGTGTGGCTTCTGGTCTGTGGTCGTGTCTCATTTTCTGTGTGGGTGTGAGTCTGCTTTTTACGTGGAAGTGTGGTGGTGGCATCTTGTATGGCCCTCGTGGGTGTGGGTCTGGTGTCATTCATCATGTTAGGTACTCGTCTGTTCATGAGGGCGGGTTTCCAAATGGCTGGTAAGCGGGAGGTGTCATCTCTTTTATTCATGCTGTGTGGGCGTTTTTCTATCTCTATGGCTTCTCTGATTATTCTGTTGTTGAGGTGTTCGGTTTTGGCGATAGTTCTGGTATTTTTAAAGTCAATCTCATGTCCTGTGGCTTTGAAGTGTTGGACCAGGGAAGAGGTCGGTTCTTCTTTTTTGATTGAGTTCTTATGTTCTTCAATGCGTGCACTTATTCTTCTGTTAGTTTGTCCAATGTATGCGGTGGGGCAGGCGGTGCAAGGGATTTCGTATACTTACCCATTACACTTATCCGTTAATTAGAAGTTTCTATATTCCCTAGAAATGGGAGAAACTTATTTTCGATAGCAAGAATGTCAGTGCATCTGAAACTGTGATTTCTACCAGAGTTCCCCAATCTTTCCAGCTTTGTGGACCAGCAGGGGTGGGAGGGAATGGTTCCACACTCACATGCCACTTTCATGGCCCAGTTCCATATGGCCCAAATAGTGGGCCAGATCTTAGGGGTTGGGGACTCCTGATTTATACAACAACAATAATATTGAGAATTTCCATTATAATGGAAAAAGGTTCAAATATGTAATGGTTGATGATGATTTGTTTGTTTTTGAAATTAATAAAACTTGCTTAAAAAAAAAATATTTAGAATTTATTGGACTCCATTATATTTGTATAGAAAAGGATTATCTAGGACAGCATTTTTCTGGAGATTCAATATGGACAATATTTCTTTAAAACATGTTCTTACAATGTCATATATATTAGTTACTAGATTAGTGGAAAAATTAGTGGACTATATAAATAGTGTGCAAAATTTCAGAGGATAATGTTTTCTTGAGTTACATACCTAATACATGGAATTTGACAATCAAAAAATGTAAGTGGATTTCATGCTCTTACGCTGGCCAAAAGACGCATATTGCAAATTTGAAAGATAAATGTATGTCTCTGTTTATTCAGTGGACTAATGACCTTATTATGCTTGCTACTCATGAACAGATTGCCTATAAACATTGAAGTTGTGTGGATAAGCATAACGAAATATGGGGCTCATTTACATTAAACACAGTAGGTTAAGAAAGCATGATAGTTATATATGTATTAGAAATTAAATATTATGTATGTGTGTGTGTGTATGTCTTTGCATTGATAATTATATATAGAATTGTAACTGTTTACTTTTGTAATGACACATTTTATGTTTTTTTTTATTCTATTTTTCCACTTAAAAAAAATTGTTAGGGTTTTTTATATAATATACCTTTGTGCATTGTTTTCTATTTATTTTTTATTTTTCTCTTATTATTTTAGAAGCAATAAAAAATTTTTTTTTGAAAAAAATATGATAATATTCTATAAACCTAACTTAGCTAATGAGGTTCCTCTTCATTTCTTGTCCTCCCACAGAACCTGCTTTTGAGGACTGGAAGATTTTTGAGGAGCTGCTTTTGAAGGTGCACAGAAAGCTCTAAGTCAGAGCTGTCAAACTCCAGGCCCGTGGGCTGGATGCATCATGTGCTGGCCAAACCCAAACCCGGTTTAAAGAGCGGGGAAAACATCCTGATATGTCATGTGACGCCTCCATGACGACGTGAGTTTGACATCCTTGCTCTAAGGAGTAGGAAGGGATCTTTTTCTCCTTCTATGAGTAGAAGATATTTCTGCTGTTCAGATCCTTCAAGGCATCATGTTTTATTACCTAAGAGCATGCCATACTCCAAGTTTGGCCTAATCTGTATATCTGTAATGCATACTCCAAGTAGGAACATGTATGAAATTGATTGGCTTAGATTCAGGTTATATTCCAAAATATCGCTATCTTACTTCCAGGGAACCTATCACTTTACATAAATCCCCCTTGATTCTCAGGAAATTAGAGACTAACTTCTTCTATTCAATCGAGCTTACACTGAACTCTGAATCTCCAAGCTCAAAGCAGAGTTGAGTAGCATTTCAGTTTTTCTAATTAATTTGAAATGGGAAATCAAACAGTTTGTGCCTATTCAGTATGAATAATTTTACTGCATACATTTATGATCAATTAAATTAAACAGCTTTTCAAATAAAAAATGCATAAATTATCTATAATGGGATATTAAGCTAATGATTTATTGGCGAGGCATGGCTAATATACATGCTATTATAAATGCATTTGCAATGTAAGAATGTCTTTGTAAAACTCTTTTAAATCTAATCTCATTGTGAGCTTCTGCTATATTTGGGAGTTTGCAGGAAGATGCTTTTAATAGCATTGCAACTGCTGCTCAGGTTAAGAAGTCAGTTATTTCCTAGATGCCAAATGCTTTTAATTAAGAGAATCTTGCCTCAGTGCTTCAATTTCTAAAAATTCATTATGCCATTTTATGCTGTGATAATGTTGAACTAAAGATGCTCAAAGAATTTGATCTCTGCAGATTTCAATATGGATTGACCCATTCTGAAACTCCTAGACTAATCTGGGGATTAGAAGTTATTTAATCACTCCAGGTTTTCCAGCCTAACCCCCTCTAGTGGGCTAAAATGTCTGTTTCCTGAATTCTCATGCACTTCAGTTCCAAATATTTTTCCAGGCTGGGGAAGGCTGATCCACCAGCTTTCACACTTCCTAAATGTTCTGTTACTATTTTGAACTAAAAAAGAAAAAAAAAGAGAAAAGAAATCTGATACATTTAAAATGCTTGTTTTGAGAGAATGTGCATTTAGAAGTGAATAGCTTGTCAGGAATATAAATTTAGAAATGGCAATCAAAGAAAATTTGTTTTTTAATATGTATTTACTACACGTCTTTTAGGTGAGTTTAAAAAAAATAAAAAGGGAACCATTGTTTAAAACAAAAGTGAAGCAGAACTAGACAAAATACAGTGGTGCCTCAGTACTCAATGTTAATTAGTTCCAGGAATCACTATGAATACCAAAAATGGTGAGTACCAAACATTTTTCTGATAAGGAATAATGCAGTGAACACAACAGCAATAGATTCTAGCTTGTGTATTGAGTACCAAACAAATGATGAGTACCTGGACAAACATTTGGATCAAAATGTGTTGAGTACCAAATTTCAAAGCAGTTGAGTACCACGGTACCACTGTATATGGATTTTTGTGTGAAAGTGACACAATTCAGAAATGAGTACATTGCCTATCCTTGTAGCGTCTGTAGCATAATTGCAATTGTATTTCACTCTGCACTACATTTTCAATTATCTATTATATATCTATGTGTAATTTGTTGCTTCCACCAATTAATGGACTAATAATGGACTAATAACTTTAAACATTTTACCCTCATTTAATCTGCCAGGAGATTTTCAGCAGCTTTGAATACATAGGAAGAACTCAGCTAACCACACCTTTATGCATCAGATATTACAGGCTATGAACCAAAGGCTGTTGCAATAATCAACTTATCCCATATCATTGACATATGACAGGCCCATTTTCTGTTTTATTCTTTCTAAGAGAAGAGGAGGACATTACATTGTCATTTATTCTTTTTTTCCTTACTTTCTAATAACTTTAGTGACAAGTATAATTGCAACAAGTTCCTAATGAACTGTTAACTGTTTATTACAATATGTAACACAACATATGATACTCTGTATCTTACTATTTCATCTTTTTCCGTTGTGTTTTTCCATTTATTTTTAAGCACTTGTTACGTATTTTTGGATAATTTTTGTATCTTTGTGTTTTGTTTCTTTCTGTCTTTTCTTTTCCATTAATAAAACAATATGACAAAAAAAAAAAAAAAAACCTTCCTAACGATTTCACAAAGCAATAAAGTAAAGAGAGGCTACCTTATTTTCTCATTTTATCTGCAAGGAAAGTTCAAATATATTGCTAGTATAAGGAAGGTATTAAAATGCATATTTGGGATCAAGTGAGATCATGACCATGAAGCAGGCAAGGAGGATCTTTTCTAAATGATCCTCTAATCAATTTCTTTGTTGATCCCCTGGCACACAGGGGTAGTCTGTCAGGTTTAGAAAATAAATAAATAAATAAAAATATCTGGATATGTATAAACTTACAGAGATTCAAACAGAAAAAGTAAGTAATAAGCGTAGTAACTGATAGGTTTGCTGTGGGATTCAAAGATACATGGAGGAGTCTTCTTTACATCAATTCCTACACCTAGACTCTAGAGTTAATCCAGGGGTGGGATTCTACCAGTTCAGACTGGTTCGGGCGAACCCCTTGTTCCAATGATCATCTGGCTCCAAACCACTTCACTGCAATGAGCATGTGGGCCTACCCGCCCACCTCTGCTCCTTCCTGTGCTTTATTTCCTTTGTTTAGAACACAGCTGATTTGCACAGCAGAGCGGTTTGCTGCTCCTCAGCTGTTTAAGTCCCAGAGGCTGCAATTGAAGGTAGGTATGGGCTTTTTTAAAACGCGGAACATGCGATTGTTGTTATACTATTGGAATCCCACCCCTGAGTTAATCCCTAACAGGTCACTAGCGATTCAAATATGTGTGCTGTTTCTGAGGAAGAGGCAGTAAAAAAGAAGAATCCTTTGTTATTCAAAAGTGAACAGATTCTTACACGATTCTGCATTGACTACAAAAGTAGCTGTTGATGGAGATTCTCAATCATCCACATCATGATTGTCCCAAAGGTGCTTTTTCCAAAAGGCAACTGGACATTCTTGTTTTTGTTTTCCTTTGAAAAAAAGTTTCACTTCTTGGATGGGAAGTGAAATGTTTTTTAAAAAAACAACAACCCAAAAATGTCCAGTTTCCTTTTGGAAAGCACATTTTTGGTACAAAAGTAGTGCAACATGCAGCAAATCCTTTTGTTTTCTGCATATCTTAATCCACCAAGACCCATCTGTGATTGGAATTGAGTATTGCTGGTCTAGAGAAAAGAAGGACTAGGAGTAACGTGATAATAGTATTCCAGTATCTGAGGGGCTGCCACAAAGAAGAGGGTGGTCAACTTATTTTCCAAATCACCAGAAGGCAAGACAAAACAATGGAAGGAAACTGATCAAGGACAGAACCAACCTGAAATTAAGGAAAAACCTCCTAGCATTGAAAACAATTAAACAGTGGAACAGCTTGCCTTCAGAAGTTGTACGTACTTCATCACTGGAGGTTTTAAAGAAAAGACTGGACAGCCTATCAGAAATGGTACAGGGCCTCCTGCTTGAGCAAGGGGTTGGACTAGTTGACCTCCAAGGTCCATTCCAGATCTATCTATCCTGATTGATTAAAAACAAATAATTCTCTTTGTTAGTTCAAGTTTTTTCTTTCAAGTTGGTGGTATAATTTGGGTGAAATGAATCTTACAAAATGCCAAAGTGTCCTTAAAATTGGAACTGTTAATGTAATTGTTTCTGTTGGTATCTTCATACCCCCACCAAAAAAAAAAAAATTCAAAGTGCTTTGAATTAGATTTGCTTTGAATTTCAGTGGCTTTTGTTGGGTACTATATTACAGAAATATAATTCATTTTTTTTTCCTCCCAGAAGCCTAGACAAAGTGTGAAAATGTAGCCATCTATCTGTGCTGATGCAGCATCACTGAAGATTTATGTAGTTTATTATCTTCAACAACTAGACAGTATTTTTAATTGGTTTTCTTATGAACTGATGATGGCACTAATTTTGTTTATAAATAGTTTCCTATTATGAAATAAGCAAAATAAGAAATAAATTGTGTGAGCTGAGCTCATAATTCACCTAAAATCTGAACTAATTCTTGGACATCCAACATGCTGAGAAAATATAATCAGTCCATCATTAAAATCTAGTATAGTAATGCACAGTAACATTTTAGCACTTATATCAAAATTACATCACATCGATTCCAGGTTGTTATATTTTAAGGTATATACTTTTTTTTTATCTTCGTGTTTAATTCAATATAAGAGAAAGGCACACATTGGCTCACACAGTTAGGATGCTGGATTGGAAGTTAGCAATTCATGTTTGAGATCCAAGTGCTGCTGCTGCATGATGGGATAAACTCACGTCATTTGCTCCAGCTCCTTAGTAGAGACACGAAAGATGACCCCAACTGGGCATCCTCCAGGCAACAGTGATATCTTTGGCTAATTCTTTCAACATGGAACTGCCTTAAAAGGTGCTTTTGACACAAATGAGATATAAGGAAATGAATGAATGGAGGCTAAAATCATCCTGGCTAACTATTAGTTAGATAATATAGGCAAAAGTCATTATGTAAGATGGGCCATAAAAACATGACAAATAAATAAAATTAATGGTTTCTTGGATATGACAACTGAATCTATGAATTTTAGTTTTATTTATTTCCAATATTATGTTGATTTGGAACAATTTATGAATTAATACATAAAATATCAAAATCTTTAGGAAAATATACACATATTCTCCTGCATTGTTTAAAACATTCATTTCTCCATAACCTTCTTTCTAACTGGGAAACACTCTCCTAAATTGATGTGTGATGCTATGGGCAAAGAGTTTTATGGGGCTACACTAGGATCTCAGTTGCCAAAAAGATACCGTAGTTGAAAAAGATAGTTCTGGATCCAGTGAACTGGTATATCCCAATCTACCATGGTAGGGAAATGGGAATCATGATTGATTGAATTAAATATCCCTAGTGTTTAGTCTGCAAGATTCCCAAAAGTAATTTATAAAGAAAAGAATGTCCCTCTTCTCTGCTTCACAATATAAAAGGATACAACACAGAAGGAAAAAGCAATATGTAACAGAACAATAAATACTATGTATTTATAAATACTATGTATTTACTATGTAACCACAATTTGCTAACTTTGTCTTCACCTAACACAGTTTTTGGAACACCACCCTTCACATTTTATTCCAAAATCATAACCCTCCTTTCTCTCCTTTTTTCTCAACCTCACATGTATTGATTAGTTAAAACAAATCTTTAGAACTGACATTTTATATGTATTTAAGGTTTCTTATAAATGAGCAAGATAGTGATAGCAGACTTTTTTTTTTAAAGGAAAATTTCACTTTATTGAGTTCCTGATTAAAAGTGAACAGTTATACCAGCTCACTGGAGCCCAAAATTATACCAGAGAAATAATCAGCTAAAGCCTTTTTTAAGGAGGGAAAAACTTCAAAAATGAAATAGGGTAAAAAATTAGTTTCTTACTGTTAATATGATCCATGCTCTCATCTTTATCCAGCCTACCCATAAGATTTGCTTTGATGGTACCATAATCATACATGCATATTAAATACCGGAGATTGCTTGCACAAAATTTAACTAGATAAAGATAAATCATCCCCACACACTTTAATTTCAAAAGGACAATGAAATTTGAAACCCTCTTATTGTCTTTGTCTCTGTCTCTCTGTCTCTGTCTCTCTCTCTCTGTCTCTGTCTCTGTCTCTCTCTTTCTCTATCTATCTATCTATCTATCTATCCACACACACACACACACACACACAGAGAGAGAGTATATAGTATGCACACACACACACACATACACACACACACAATATACATGTTTCAATAATTAGGTTTCAGAAAATATCATGACTGAACCATGAATATTGTTGTAACTAGTAAGATTATTTTTTATATTCTTAAATTTAATCTTGTGCATGAGCATTTCTTGATAAAGTTGCCCTTTGTTAACTGTGGCAGTTAATGTAACCTTAATGTTGAGAAGGAGCAACTTAAAGCTGTTAGTAACTTGCTTAGGAGTCCTTGGCACTCTTGGTATTAGTTAGGAATCCAGAAATACTTTATTTTGCATGCCACCCAAACTGGACTTTCTGTTTTCAGATAAATTTTGTATACTAAAATGAATTTTGGTTTGTTGGCATGTCCTGTTCTCTCAAGGAACAGCATGACTATATTTTCTTTCTTTAGAAATTTGCACATTCTTATTCTGGGCAGATAATGGCAATAAAATCTTGACACAGCCTTTAAATGTTTTATTGCCATCCAGATATTTCAGATGATGGTGATGATATCATAAATTATTTTCTCTTTTGTTTAATTTTTCTAGAGCTGTCTTTATTCTCTATGCTATTCAGTAGCATACTGTAATCTATTTGCAACCCACTTAAATTAGGCTTTTCATTAATGTGCTATTTCCTGCTCCAAATCATTAGTTCTGACATCAATTAGTTTAATGAGAGAGTCCCATTAACTAATTCTGTCATTTTTGTCATTATTAAACCTTATACTGTTGATTATTGAAAGCTAAAAGTTAGGAATGAGAAGTCCACTGAATCACGGTTCTAATGTGCATGGTTGATATTTTCTTTGCTTACTGTGGGAAAGGCATTTGGTGTTCACCTGCCTTTTATAATAATTACATATTAATTCCTCACATTTCAATTCATAGCTTCATAAATTTGGAATTCCATAAGGTGCCATAAAAGCTTGTTTGAGTTATGTATTCTGCAGAGATGACAACGTTAATGAGATATTGCACAACTATGGATGGATGGTCTCTCTATTTTCAATGTCTTATGAAAGTAGTGTCATCATTTTAACTGGATATTCATACATGGGATTGAAGGCCAAGTGAATGAAGAACAAAGAAAGACAAATTTAGAGGGATGGAGAGAGTGGCAGTTGACTGCATTTGGTGGTATAGTGTGCAGATGGAGAAATGAAAGATATATAAGAAAAATATCAGATGGAAATGGGACATCCCAATTGTGCCTAGTGAATGCTAGCAATGAATGTGTTTAGAGTCAATGGGTGAGGCAGACTATTTTCAGACGGTAGAAGGTGAAAATGCAAGATCATATTCAGGGGTTAAGTGGAGGAATATATATCATTTTTTGATACCCCTCTCACAGAAAACTTCTTATCAAAGCAAACAAAACACTAGTATACTCTATACTCATCAAATCCAATGGAGCTATGAGAGAAATCCTTTTTACAACCCCAATTATTTCTGAATGTATCCTTTGTCTAAATTATTTGCCATTTGCCCCATTATACAAGGAACAGATACAAATGTACACATTCTGAAAACCTAGAGCACTAGAAAATGGAGAACAAGGAATGGAAGGAAGGTCTGGCTTGATTATATAGCATACTAATTTATTTTAGATAAATAAACAAAATTTGAGAAGCCATTGCATATTCACTATTACCACGCCTTCTATTTTAAGGAGAAGTAGCTCATTTTTTCTTCTTTATATTTGACAAATGTATGACAATGGAATAAATCATGGACATAGGAGACCAAAAAAGATGCACTTTCATATACAGTAGATCGATAAGTAGGTAGTTAGACAGACCAGTATAATGAACCAAGGAAAAAGGCAAAAAAACATTCAAAACATCTAATACTGTATATGTTTGGTTCAACTGGCCACAAAGTGTAGTAAGTGGTTCATTTAAAAGGAGAAGCAATGGGAGAAATAGAAGTTTTTAGACATCTAACAGTTAATGTTATATTGCCTGGTCCTTCCATGATCTCCACTAAAATATTTTGGGCTGAGATAGAAAATTCAAGAGGAACACTGAAAATTGGAATAATCCAGTGCTGGGATATAACTCTTCACCAAACCATTGAATCTGAGGAAAAGATATCGAATACAGAAAGGAATATCACCACCTTCTTCATATTCTTGGCATTTTGCTTATTGCTGTTTCTTTGCTTCCCTGGTTTGTAAATGAAGCTTTTGGAAAATAAGGATTTAATTCATTGAAGAAAATGCTGCTTGAATATAAGTATGTCCTGGGCCATTGAAAATTATCCCTAATTTTTTGAATTGAGTTTTGACTAAATTTGTCGCACAGACCTAAGAAACGTGTGCAAAATTCTCAACAGGGCCAAAGAAACAAGTTGTAAGGCATGGATGATAGATTTCTCCATTGCCTATATATTAGCTGCAAATCTAATTTTATAATTCTGTATAAAATTCTGCATATCTAAAGGGAAACCCCTTCATGCATAGTGTCATGAATAGCTCTGAGAATAGGAGAAATATCAATTCAGTTGAGTATAGCTACATAAGAGATTCTACCAGTTGCGCAAATATCTAGCAAGCCTGCTTCTTTGTCATTCATACAGGAAATATGAATAATTGAATTGACATATTAACTCAGTAAATCGCCCCAGTGTTAATTAAGATGTCCCTACTTTATTCAGAACCACTTTTGACAACAATACTCTCTTGACTCCTTGGTGATATTTTTGTGAAAGGCAACTCATCACTGTTGTCATTATTGGATGTTATAACCCACAATTTTATGCAAGTTTTGGAAACTCTCCGCTTAAGTTCCTCAGACTGCAGCTGGTAACAAATTCTTAAGTGCAAAGATAAGCCTCATAAGCTTCCATGAAAACAAAAACGTCCTCCATTATTTAGAATGTGTGCTTTCCAGGAGATGACAAGAGAACGTGAATGTTCCCTTCTAAATTGTCCTCTGATTTTAATGGCCCTGGATTAAGCTGGGGCAGTGACTGCCTGTATATTCATCACCCTTTTTCTGCAAATCAATCTTGATGTTTTTCCAGGTCCCATCAATAATAAATATTCATCAACTACGGAGTTTACTTTGTAGGCCATGGGGTTTCTGCACATCAAAGAGAGATCTAAAAATGAGATCTAAAAATAATTTGTATACACTATAAATTTTTAAAAGATTCACATGGGATGTATGAGTTAATCAATGCTAGTCGGGTTGTCAGTGGTGATATATACATACCACATTTAATGTCAAATGGCTGCACAATGAGATGGCATTACAAGACAAAGTGCCACAGCATACCTGGAGTGCATTATCATTAATCTCAGGTTTTAATTCTTGGGGAATATTTAATGACAAACTTCTATTATATTTTTTTCAGGAAATATATGAATGTACCTTTCCTCTATTCTGTGCCTCTTGTTTTCCTGTCCAGGCAATTTTTACTAGGGTTGTATCAATCCATCCCCATCACATCATTCCCTTGCAGGGAATGCAACATTATACATAGCCCAGAAAAGGTGTAAGAAATAGTGGAGCAAAGAAAGAGAGGGCTGCCATAATTCACGGGAAGCCTAGTTTAAAAAAAGTCTGTATCCTATATCACTCGTTATCTTTCTATCTTTTTGGAACATCCTTATTTCCACGACAATCATAAGCAATCCATACATTCCTTTTGTTCTTTAAACGTTTCATCGGTTTTTGTTTGTCTGCTTATTTAAACAACATCACCCATCTCATTACAGTGATTCTGGACAGCTTATAAGAGTAAATCAAAAACTACAGCATATAATCCATGGCACCCAAGGTGGAAAAAATAATGCCTATCACAAAAAATGCAGAGCTCACCTACTCGCCTGGCCCAAATCCTTATGGAAATATGTTTTTCAAGGATTTCATTAACTTCATCCACAACCTTTGGATCTTTTCCTTTCTCTTGACCAATTTATTTTTTGCTTCATACAGTATATTTGAGGTACTTGTGCAATTCAGTCTTCATTAATTCTCTCTATATGATCCTAATCCTCACACACCTCTTTTGAACTGATAATAGTCAGTATTCAGCCCTTGAATGAATTTGTTGCTGACTCCATCTCTTCTTGTTTTTTCACACATATTTCTTAAGTCACCCCTTCTCATTTAATTCAACTAACATTTATGTTTTTTTTCTAACATCCTCAAGTGACAAAGTGAGAAGCATGCATATTCTTATTCTTATTATACATTATTTTTTGTGATCATTTCAGAACATGTATGACCGCTTATCTTTTTACTAGCATTTTCAACAGGGTGGGATTCAAATGTTTTACTACCGGTTCTGTGGGAGTGGCTTGGTAGGTGTGGCAAGGGAAGGATACTTTAAAATCTCCAGCTAGAGGTGGTATTTCCCGGTTCTCCAAACTACTCAAAATTTCTGCTACCGGTTCTCCAGAACTGGTCAGAATCTGCTGAATACCACCTCTGATTTTCATATCTTAAACTTTCTCAATTTCTCTGTTTCCATTCTCCATTTTCACTGTCTTTTATAAACCTTCAATTAAGGTACATATCTATCTACTTTAGGATTTTTTTAAATCACTTATGTACAATTTGCAATTTTTAACACCATTTTCCTGCAAAGGCAATTTTCTTCATAATTGATGCATTAATTTCTGAGATTATACTGCACTACAATCTATTTAACATTTGCTGCAAATTATTTTGGTTTTCAAAATTATCCTACAGCATTATCTGCATACAAACAAATAAGCATGTCTTTATTAGACATTACTAATGTTGCCATGAGTATTTTTTATACATTAATTTGTAAATGTATTAAAACCCACCTATTTTGGTCTTACACCAGTTTCAGTGTTCAACCATTTTTGGTTAATCATACCATTCTTATTACATCCAGCAGTCAACTGGATCATAAAAAATATTCATATACATATAAAGTTCCATAGCTCAAGCTTATTCCCCTTAACAGATGTTTTTTCTTACATTCTTACAATCAGCTTTGTCACATTTGTACATTTCTTAATGGCATGATAACAGACTAATATAATAACAGAGTTCAAAGGGACTAACCCCTCTTCTAGTCCAAGCCCTTGCTCAGGTAGGAAACCATATACCATTTCAGACAAATGGCTGTCCAATCTCTTCTTAAATCTTCATTGTTGGAGCATCCACAACTTCTGGAGGCAAGTTGTTCCACTGATTAATTGTTCTGTCAGGAAATTTCTTCTTAGTTCTAGGTTGCTTCTGTTAGGGATACAACACCCTAGCAGAACGTGCAACGGCAGTCTAGCAGACAGAGAGTGTGTGTGAGATAAAGCGTTGTTGTAGCTTTACACTCAGTAAGACAGATACACTGTGCAATTAAATAGTTTTTTATTCCAGCAAGAGTTATAGCATAGTCAAAGCAGTCCATATGTCATACACTAAGTTCAGACAGTCCGAGGGTTATTCAGTTTGCAAAGTCCAGTGTAGAAAATAGGTCGTTCAACTCACAAACAATCAGTCCAATGATGTATCTCTTTTGCAGTCAGAGATATGAAGCAAATTCAAACCTTCTCTTCTTCTCTCAGCAAACGCACGCAGTAATCACCATCAATCCTTCTTTGTCAGCATTCCAGTAAAAGGCGGCGAACAGTGAGCTCTCTTGCTCCCTCTTATGGTGATTTACAACCGCACCCAAATACTTGGCTTACAGTTTAAAGTGACACACACATTTAAACTAACTAACATATATTATATTTAGCCAAACCAAGTTAGGTAACCAATGTTATCCCTAACATTCTCCCCTTTTGGGTAACATCATAATATATATCTTTATTTACAATTTCAACCCATATTTTTCACAATTCTTGTGCCTTACTGCACCTTAGGCTTTTGTAAATCCATCTGCAATATTTTCTTCAGTTATGCAGTATTCCAATCTTATCAGACTATTTTTCACAGATTGTCTAACATTCAAATATCTAAGGTCAGTGTGCTTAGATCTAGTCTTTACAGCAATATTTGTAGCCAACCGTATGGCTGCTTGATTGTCCTCATACACTACAATGGCATTCTTAACAGTTACTCCCATATCTAATAATAACTGTTTATACAGAATTATATCAGTACATAGTAATGATAAACATGAAAATTCTGCCTCCATTGTGGACATACTAATATGTTGCTGTCTAATAGACCTCCAACCAATCAGTGTTTTACCTAATAGTATAGCCATACCAGAAATTGATTTTCTTCTTTTTATATCTGTTGCAAAACTTGCATCAGCATATGCACTCAAAATCAAATCATCTTTTGGCTCTAAATACAATGCATAATTCATTGTCTTCTTAAGATACCTTAATATACGCTTTAGCGCTTGCCAGTGATGTTCATTTGGTTCAGCACTAAATCTTGCCAGTTGATTAACTCCATATGCAATATCTGGCCTTGACCAATTACTTATATATGATAAGCTACCTATTAATGACTGATAAATAGTCTTATCAAATTTTGAACTCTGAGTATCAGTACGACAAAATTCCTGACTCATTGGAGTCTTTGCCGGTTTACACAGTTCCATTTTATACATTTTGAGCAATTGGTATATTTTATCCACTTGTGATATCTTAAATCCACTATTGGTTTTGTCTATTTTCAATCCTAAATACTGTCTGATTTCTCCTAAATGCTTTAATTTTATTCTCTTACTTAATAATGATATTATCTCACTAGCTTCATTATTAGTCTTAGTTATTAAAGCAATATCATCTGTAAACAACAATAATAATGATACCTTTCCATTTGTCTCTTTCTTAAATAAACATGGATCAGCTAAACCTGCCTTAAATCCAATATTGTTTAACTCTTTTACAATATATTGGTTCCATTCATAACCAGATTGTTTCAATCCATAGAGACTTTTATTCAGTTTCGAATAGTCATTATTATTTTTACCATCTTTAATACCGACTGGTTTTCTTAAATATATAGTGTGCTGCAATGGTGCATGCAGATAGGCAGTTTCACATCTAAATGGTTAACTATATAATTCTTCTTAGCTGCCCACACTAATGCTGCTCTTAAATTTGTAGCCTTTAAATTTGGTGCAAATACCTCATCATAATCACATGCCGTTTGATTATATCCTTGAGCTACCAACCTTGCCTTATGGGTAACAGTCCCATTCTTACCAGTTTTTTAACTTAAATATCCATTTGCAACCAATGGACTTTTCACCTGGAGGTAATTTGGTTTCTTCATAAACCTTCATTTCCTTTAATGAATTTAACTCCTTTTCCATTGCCTTTTGCCAATTCTCCTGATCCTTTGCAGGATACATCCTAAGTTCATCTATACTAGTAGGAACTTTACTCACTTGGCAAACTATACTGGCTTGATACCTATCAGGTGGTCTGGTTACACGTGTAGAACGTCTAGGTATTACAGGGCTTACAGGTGGACTTACATATTCTACCTGCTCCTGATTAACTACTTCTTCCTGTTCTGGTATTTCTTCCTGCTCTGGTCCTATATGCTCTTCCTTTACTTCGTTTTTAATTGCTCTCTTCTTATTACTGGTTTTCTCTGGCCTTTTGTAGGATTCTATAATTACTTCCTTACTTGAATCTTGTTCCAGTTTCTCCCATCCTACATGTTCTAGGAATTGTGCACTAGCACTACAGTAAATTCTAGATGTACCTTGTTCCCAGAATCTGTATGATCTATGGTTAGATTCATATCCTACAAAAATCAATCTTTTTGCCTTATGTTGTCCTTTCTTTCTCAGTTGTGTAGGGATATGCATCCATGCTGGTGCTCCAAATGTGTGCAAGTAGCTTAGGTCAGGTTTTCTGCCATGCCACCGTGTGAATGGTAATTCACCAGTTGTATAATTAACCACATTATTCAGTATATGATTCCCACACATTATTGCTTCTCCCCACAAAATATCAGGTAATCCTGAATCTGAGATCATCGTACGAGCCATTGCCTGTAACGTTTGGCCTCGTCTCTCTATAAAGGCATTGTGTTGTGGCCTATATGGTGCAGACTTCTTATGTTCTACACCTGCCAACTTCAGCTTATCTTGGAATTTATTGTTTGTAAATTCCGTACCGTTATCAGTAATAAGTGTAACTAACTTCCTTTTAGTTTTTCTTTCAGCAAATTTAAGCCAATTAAAGAAATTTTGATAAGTTTCAGTTTTACTTTTCATTAGATAACAGAAACCATATCTAGAATAATGGTCCATTATACTAAGAATATATCGAGCACCTCCCACACTTGGTTTTTTAGGACCTATAATATCAGTAAATACTACCTCTAAAGGCTCCTTTGTTTTAAATCCATTTACTCTATCTGCTGATATCACCTTGCTTTTCTCTTCACTACATACATTGCATTGCAAATACTTACTGCAAGGTTTCAGTTTTATACCCTTAGATTGTTCTACAGTTTGTTTAAGCATTTTAAAATTTATATGCCCCAAACGTCTGTGTAACAGATGTATGCACTCATTGTGAGGTTTAACATCATCATAAACTGTGTTAGCCACCTCTAAACTATCATTTAACACATACAATTCACCTCTTAAAGTTGCAGTCACTTTCTTATCATCTTTTTCAATTATGCAATTGTCTCCCCTAAAGGTAATTACATAACCTAGTTTAACCAAAACTCTCACCGAAAGTAAATTAAACTTAAGTTGTGGTACATATAACATTTTTACATTTTCTCTTATGCTATTGCAATATGCTATACCTTCATCTTTAGCCTTAAGTTTCCATCCATTAGCTAACGATATTCGCTGTGAACTTGTGGACATCTTAACAATTTTTTTCTTATCGTTTGTTATGCAGTGAGATGCTCCACTATCTATCACCCATAAATTACTATTCACATTTTTGTTGCTATACATGGCTAACTCTATGCTTTCTTTATTCTTTTGATGCTTTTTAGCATTCTGGCTGGCTCTTTGGCTTTTTGCTTTCTTGCAGAATCTAGCCAAATGTCCTTTTGCTCCACAATTAAAACATTTTCTAATTGTATACGCTGACGGAGATATTTTCTCTTCTTCACATTGTGATGGTTCACTTCTGAGTTGATCCCTTTCATGCCGTCTCCTGGCTTCTTCAATTAATCTGCCAGTAATGTCAGTTAAAGATAAACTATCTTTTGGCAACACTTCAAGCGTAGTTACGTAATCATCGTAGCTCTGGTCTAATGAAGACAAAATAATATAAACTTGGTGCAGTTCAGTGAAGATAAGTTCCTTTTCATGCAGTTCTTGAAAAATTCTCTTCATTGAGTTTATATGATTTAGCATGTCTCCATTCTTCTGAAGATGTGTTCTGAACAGTTTCCGTGTAAGATTTATATGTGCTCCTACACTGTCCCGAACATAAATCTTCCTTAGGTTCTCCCAACATTTCGCAGCTGTCTCTTCCTCACGTATATGGACAAGCTGTTGGTCAGAGAGAGTCAGTCCTATTATGCAGAGAGCTTGCTCATTCTTCACTTGATATTCTTTTATCTTCTGGGCATCATCCTCATCCTCCGGATCCCATGCATCTACTTCTGGTGGGTTTTGTATTAAATCCCACAAACCTTCTCTTTGTAGAAGTAGGCTACATTTCATAGACCATGAAACATAGTTTGTTCCATCCAGCTTGGATAGGAGAGACAAACTTTGTACATTGACTCCTGCCATCATTTATCTGGATATTAAAAACTATATTAATGAAAACACAGCTTTCTGTTTACAATATTGTGTTGCTACACAAACTCTCACTCACAAGCCTGTTATACTGGTTAGACTGACTGTGCACCTGGGCCCATAACCAGTGTTAGGGATACAACACCCTAGCAGAACGTACAACGGCAGTCTAGCAGACAGAGAGTGTGTGTGAGATAAAGCGTTGTTGTAGCTTTACAATCAGTAAGACAGATACACTGTGCAATTAAATAGTTTTTTATTCCAGCAAGAGTCATAGCATAGTCAAAGCAGTCCATATGTCATACACTAAGTTCAGACAGTCCGAGGGTTATTCAGTTTGCAAAGTCCAGTGTAGAAAATAGGTCGTTCAACTCACAAACAATCAGTCCAATGATGTATCTCTTTTGCAGTCAGAGATATGAAGCAAATTCAAACCTTCTCTTCTCCTCTCAGCAAACGCACGCAGTAATCACCATCAATCCTTCTTTGTCAGCATTCCAGTAAAAGCCGGCGAACAGTGAGCTCTCTTGCTCCCTCTTATGGTGATTTACAACCGCACCCAAATACTTGGCTTACAGTTTAAAGTGACACACACATTTAAACTAACTAACATATATTATATTTAGCCAAACTAAGTTAGGTAACCAATGTTATCCCTAACAGCTTCTCTCCCTGATTAGTTTCCACCCATTGCCTCTTGTCCTAACTTCAGGTGCTTTGGAGAATAGCTTGACTCCCTCTTCTTTGTGGCAGCCCCTCAAATATTGGAACATTACTATTATGTCTCCTCTAATCTTTCTCTTTCTATCACTAGACATACTCAGTTCCTGCAACCATTCTTCATATGTTTTAGCCTCCAGATCCTTCAATCATCTTTACTGCTTTTCTCTGAACTCTTTCTAGAATCTCAACATCTTTTTGTTGAAAGGCATGAAATGACGAAAAGCAAAACTCTGTTTTATATATTCACTTGCCCTAATATAAAACTGCCTCTATTTTACAAATTTTGCTCATGGCCTGTCACACCCTTCCCAATCATACCTAGCAAACTTCCTCTAGTATTTGCATTCATTCTCATGCCACATTTAATTTTCTATGAGAAAACTATAGCTGAATTCTTCCACTTATCTAGTATAGATTGCAAGCGTCATACAGACGTTAAAGAAGCTGCATGGCTATTTTTTTCTTTAGCATTGCTTCAGTTATATGCATTCAGTACTTTGAGGTATTTTATCATTTCTTCAGTTACATCAAACTGAAGCCCTGGTATTTTTTGACATTCTCATACAATTTCATCATTTTCTTGATGTATCACTATCATTCCATTTCTAATCTCTAAAATGCTCCTAGCATTTCATACTTCAGTGAAGTTTCACTTTCATTTTCATTTTTGAATTGTCTTTATTATTCCAGGGATTTATTATTTTGCTTTTTTCATCCATTGGCCAAACAACTTTTATATCCATCCAAATCATATTTGCGTTTTTTCTACCAACCTTAATCTTCTTTGCTTTCTTTGACTACATGTTTGTAACTATTATTTATGACCCAATTATACCATATCTTTTCCTAATCCTCATTTCTATAGTAATTATTTTCTTATTTGTGTTTTTTCCATCTTCAACCCTTTTCATCTTGCCATTCCACCAAACGTGATTTTCCAGTTTCTATCCACATAATTAATCGTACTAGTGTAACTCAACACACTTCCTTCTAAACATTTTTTTTTTACTTTGTTCCAAGCAAATTTCATATATTTTTATGTCCAATTTTAATTCATTTTATTGGGACAGCAGTCTAACTTTGAAAACTTTTCATGGATTTCTATTTTCATTCTGGTGCTTATTTTCCCTTCTTTCTTTTTCCTCCAACATCATATATGTGTTCCTCCAAGGAACATCTCTTCCTTCTATCTACAGTACAATTATTTAAGTTCTGCTAAGGAAGAGGTAAAGGTCTACTGCCAATATATTTATTTTAAGCCATTCACCTGTATCTGAATGCAAAAGGCTGTTTTGTTCTCAATTGTTTAATTATACCCCTGTGTTAACAGATGTTTTTAAGAGCTGTAATTAGTTTCACTTCTGTTATTTAATCCTTCAGAAGATCATTTAATTAGCTGAGTTTCTGCTATGTAGTTTCAACAATACCAGCTCATACATACATCTTTCTCTTTTCTTATGTTCTTTTCCGTGACCCTTTCTCCCTACTTTTTCTAGGATGACAAGTGTTACAAATTAATTATGAGATTTTTGCAAGCAAGCAAACAGCATGTCAGTCAAACTGTTTACTCTTCCAATAAATTAAATATGAAATCTAGACAGATTATGAATAGCCAGTTTTGCTGAGTTTCCTCTCTGTTGCCAAAGTCAGTTTCAGTAGCAAGGAATGAAGTAGGCAGCAAGCAAGCTCATTTGTGCCTCAGATTTGAAGGTTGATCCAGAGAGACTAGTAAGAGAAGTTCCAAGCTATTTTATTACTAGCATTGGATTCTTTCTTACAAAGCTAAGAGGTGAAAGAAACTCAATCCATCTCATTAATAAAACATTCTCCAGAAATAAAGATTTCCCAAACTAAATCAGGTCATGCCAAATTGCTCTTTCTATGAAATACTTAAAAAGTCCAGCCTGTCATTTAATGTTAATTGAGTACATATCAGACTCATATCAGACTCATAAAAAGTATAGTTGCAGTATAAGGATGGATCCTGTTAACATTTTTATATTTTTGCTTAAAATTTTCATTATTATTCAGGCTTCTCTGCCATCTCCCCTCTTTTTCCCCCAACAGCCAGTCAATTTAGGTGCATTCTCAATGTCAATTGAGATCTAGCAACTGGAGCTGTGGGATATATCTGGCTATTTAATTGAAAGTCATATAGCTAAGATCTTTTAAAAAGCTAACAGGGAAAATAAACTATTTAGTGGGAGGAGAACCAATGGAGTCAAATAGGGAATTTCTTGTGTTCTACAGCAACAGTTTTGGAAGACTGAGGAGGAAATGAGTTGGCCTCGCACTGGCAGCCTACAATTATTTTGGTCCAAGAATGGCTGGGTATAACTAAGTCAATGGAAAATCAGTAATTCAAGATTTTTGGCAACCACCAAGAGGTCACTTGAAGACAAGGCCATAGTTTCAGAGAGGCTGTGCAATCATCCACCAATAAAATTCCACCTCTTTCATTTCAATGTCTCTAAGGCTGCTCTTTGACAGATAGATAGACCCTGCACCGCATACCTAACTGTGCCTAACATTGTAAAGCTACCTTCAGATCCCTTCACCCTGTTCTTATTTGTGTTAAAGGGGTGGGGAGCTGTCCTCTGTGTGTATGTTCATTCCAGGGGAAGCACACCTCATCCATTCCACATCCTTCATTTGGAGAATGGCTGTCCAATCTCCTCCAACTCCTTCATTTCAACTATGACAGCAGCAATCTGACTTGCTTTTCAACAGCATGTACAATCCCCCTCTCCCCCCAATCCTCAGATTCAGGTTAACCTGAACCCACCTTTGTTGCCTCTGGAGAACTACCAAGGCATAATTCCTAATATTTCTCTAATGCCTTCCAACTCTCATGGCATGATTCATAATCCCAGCTGAGAGCAATGTGCACGATGGAAATAGTTGCAGATATCCCGCCCCCATAGCAGCCATGACCCCCATGCACAAAATTTTCCTTTCTGTCACACCCAGCTCCCTGCCAATATTCAGATTATATATCTGAGACTTCATAGTGATTAAATGCAAGATAATGGATGTTTTTTTAGTTTCCATGAACATTTCTAATAAACTGGCTGATTTTACAAAATTCATTAGTACATAGAGAAAAAAGTAGTGAAGCTGGTAATGAAATAGGCAGAATTTTTCAGACCCAGTTCATCAGGAAATTATGGCTCTCCAATTACTTAACCCTTAGTTTAGCTCTTGGCCAGACTGGGCAGAAAACATCTAGATACTACTGTATTTAGTTACATTTATTACAGATAACACTCAAACATTAGTTAAGTTGACCAATGAAATATGAAGGTACCAAAGGCAGACCAATATAGACAACTTCCCCAGGGTTTAGATTCTGGATTTCTTCCAATCAACTTTCTGAACTAATGGATAGTTCATTTGTTTGTTTTTTAAATTTATTTATGAAATTTGTTTGGCCACCCATATCACAAAAAAAGTAACTCTGAATGATGTACAGTACCATAGTTGCTGAATCATTTGATGCCCTTGGAACCCTGCCTTTGAAGTCTCTTTACCCCTCCTTCCTACTGATAGTAGGAAGAACAGTATTTCCATTTCTTCTACTTGATTATCCAACACACACACACACACCCCTCTCATTCTATTTTCTATATTGTGTCTCTTTTGTTTTTGTTTTTGCTTTCTTGGAATGGGAGCTCCAGAGATAAGACTCATTGTGTAGTAACAGAACCTATGACAATGAAGAGACCAAGCTGTCCTTTTTGAGAAAATGCACTTCATATTTGGCGGCAACAGTAGAAAGGTGGTCTTTGCTGAGTGGTGGGATGGTAAAGCCTAGTTCGGCTATGAGTTTTGTATTCCAGGTCAGCACAATGCTACCATTGTGGTGGATTCAATAGCTATGCAGATTGTGACTCTTCTAAAGGCTAAGTAAAGTTATCACTCCTGAAGAATACCAATAGTGAACTATAGAGGTTTCACCTGCTTTTTGTAATGACCTGAGCCTTACAAACATTCATCAGGAGTTTCAATCTTAACATAAAGTGAGACAGGCAGAGTAAGGAAAGGTTTTTCTTGCATGCAACTGAGGGAATCTGTCTGTAAGTTTCTCTGTAGCATGGAGATGGCTGGTTCCAGTGTTGTCCAACTTAGCTCTTTAAAGCCTTCTGTGGTGTTCTTTAACTTAATGTGACAGATTTTTGTCTTTACTTCTTGAAATATAATATTTTGCGGTAAAAAGGGAGCACTATTTCTGAACAGGGAGGAGGAGCTATTCCCCCCCCCCACTTCTTCTATAATTTCTGAGTCACATTCCATCTATAATGTTATCTGACAGTAAATACCTAGCCTCATCAAATCACTTATCTCCTCACGCTTCTCTAGTAATATTGAGGGGAATCTGAATAAATTACATCTCAAATGGTACAGCTGCTCTCAGACAGCAGAACTAATGAATTGCCATGACTGAGGAAAAGAGGAAAGGACAGAGGAAAAGATAGGGGGTGAGGTGACTTGCATTCATAATACAAGACAGCTGACAGGCTAATGCTCGATCCACATCATTCACTGTAACTAATTACAACCTGAGAAATTATTGCCACTTTTAGGTTAATGGATGGTAAACACCACCTATATCATTTGAAATGGGAATGCTTTGCCATTGCATTAAAGCAAGCCAGTCCTCAACAGAATAAAGCAGGTCACACAGCTCTACATTAGTTCTGTAATATTTCTATTTGCATTGTGTTTGTGGATGATGGTAGTAATAGATTGATTGCAGTAATCTGTTCCCTTTGGGATGGCAAAAAGAAGCAATTATAGTATGAAAACTAAACTAAAAACTAAACCAGCATAGCTTTCTTCACTCAAAGGACTGCAAGTTGAAATACATGTGGTAAAAGTGCTTGATAAACCAAATATTGATGGTAGGCTGAATCTGTCGCCGTTTCATATTATGAAGGTCATGTAAAGGGTACTTATTACAGGAGGCTGTGATACCTATTGTTCTCTCTGGACATTAAACTGCTGCTGTAAGTGTGTGTGTGTGTATGCATATGCATGTGTTTTGGAGGGCTTCATTAAGAGAAAAAATAAAAATAAATGAAGAAAAGTAGTTCTACTCCCTCCTTGAAATTCTTTGTAAACACCAATTATTGTATGTGAAAGGAGATAAAAGAAAATTATCAGAATGCTGATAATTATTTCAGGATAAATATTTGGATCTGGGGTGGGCTTTATTTTATGAAAGAGTAAAATACTAAGACAGTTTAATCTAATTTTTTGCTATCCACAGCAAAATGATGAACCATACCTGTTTTATGGCAATGAGACGAAGTGTAAGTTTCATATGCCTAACCATGCCAAGTTCATCTTCATTAAATCACCATTTCTGAACATGAAAAGTATGTGCATAAGTAATAAAAATAAAATATGAGAATATGAAATAAAATACTAAAGGCAAAAGCAAAAAGTTTTAAAAAATGCTTATTTTCCCCAGAAGGCTGTCACTCTTTCCCGAATTAGGACATTTGTGGATATGCAATAACAGAAGAATTGGATCTGAGCAATGCTAATGTGCCCTGTAACATGTTCCATTCTACAATTTGCAGTCTTAGAGAATCATTACCAATTCATGTGAACAATACCAAGTTAGATGGAGTCCTGTGTCAACTCATATAACATAAGTTCCAATTTCATTTCCAATCAATTTCTCTTCTTCTACTGAACTTTTCACTCCATTCTGGAGTGTCCTGTAACTCTCAGGAGCTAGAAAGTTCCTAGCTAATAATCTCAACTCCTAATCTCACAATTTATATCAGTTGTCTCATTGAATTAGTTAAAAAAACCTCATGACTTGTCAATTACAAATTTTCAGATGTTTGGACCTAAGAAAGACACTAAGAAGCCATGATTTTAAAGATGTTCAGCAGGCCAATTTCCACATAGTCAGGGGTGGGATTCAAATTTTTTAATAACCAGTTCTGTGGGTGTGTCTAGGTAGGCATGGCTGGGTGGGCGTGGCCATGTGACTGGGTGGGCGTGGCTTTTTTTGTAATACACACACACATACGCAAATGGGTTTTTTTGCGTACAGGGCCTCATGGGAGCCTTGGGGGGGGGGCATTTTTGCTTCCAGAAGGCTTCCCTGGGGCTCAGGAAGGCAAAGAGCGGAGCCTGGAGGGGGCGCAGCTCCTCCCTGTGCTCCATTTTTGAGCCTTCTGGGCCTCAGGGGAGCCTCGGGGGGGGGGCGTTTTTGCTCCCAGGAAGGGGGAAAAATGGCCTCAGGGAAGCCACCTGGGTGAAGCTGTTAGACAGCAAGGGTGATCCCAGCACAGCTGAACATCGGAACAGCTGATTGTTGGGAGGGAAAAAATACCTTAAGGAGTGATTCTAACCAGTACAATCCGAACCAGTACAATCCCACCCCTGCACATAGTGTATATAAGACTGTCAAATAATTGTTGTTCAAAGGAATAAACTTTTTGATGGATAGAAAAGGGCTGTGATAGTCTGTCACCCATTCTTTCTTCCTATTAAGAATGTTAAAGAACTCGAAATATTGTAATCCCCTAGGTTTGAGGCAAGTACTGCTAGTTATTCAAACATCTGGTTTCTCTTTCAACTGTTGTCAACCATACAAATCAAGGCACATATCTTCAGCAGAATCTGCCTCAGTAGGTGAGTCCTAAATTAATGGCATGCATATTGAAGTACTTTATCCAAAGAAAGCTACTTATACATTGCTCTTTTCCTCAGATGAGATGGGGATAATTATGTGATTATTAATTAGCTAACCACAAACTCTAAATATTGCCATGTTCATTATCCTGCATAGCTAACAAAGCCCTTGAGACTATGTCAAGAGTGCTTCTTGATTCCCACCCCTCTAATTTTTCTTTTTAACATAGCTAACAAGTGGTGTTGAACTAGCCTGAAGGCCACAGGTTATTCTTTCCCTATTTTCAATTTTCACTGATGACACTTTGTGGGTAATGGAAGTGTTTTACACTTCCATTACCCACGAAGTGTCATCAGTGAAAATTGTCTCTTGCTCAGAATATACTCCAGCTCAGATCGACTGAGTGGAAATCCTGATTATTTATATATTTATTGAGTTTGTTTGGGCCAGGAGGGAGACAAAAGGAGAAAAAAAATAACTTTCTCTGAAAACTGGCTTATACTCTCTGGTCTCAGTAGGCGTTATAATGCAAACTCACATATGTACAAACTTCCAGAAATGACTTTTTCTCCTTCTTCTGTATTTGTGTAGGAGACAATGTTCTACTCTTCTCTCCCATTTGGGTTCGTAATCAATGAGATCTGATTTCATAGAACTCTGTTTTTACAACTAGCTTCAGCTTGTACATTTTTTTTTTTACTAGGTACCCCATTTAGCAATTGCAATAACAATTAGACTTATGTACCACTATGTAGTGCTTTACAACTCTCTCTGAGTAGTTTACAAAAAAAAAAATGTTTTTGCCCCCTGCAAAAAAAGGGCTGGGTCCTGATTTTACTGGCCTTGGAAGGATGGAAGATTCTGAGTCAACCTGAGATGATGAGAATCAAACTCCAGACTTTGGACAGAATTTGTCTGCATACTGTATTCAAACCACTGTATTACCAGATAAATTTAGATAAATTTCTATAGAAAAGTTGTTGATCAAAATAAAATAGTGAGTAAAAAATAGCTGGGAAACATAAAACACACACACACACACACATTCACACACACATTTCTTTATTCACTTCCTGAATCTAAGAAAAGTTCCATTTGCCTGTTATGGAAATGGTGTACTTCCATATTGTGTATACTTCCTGCTTCAGAAAGAAAAGCATCTTCTCTTTTTTCCTTTACTCATGGATTTTTCTTGGATTTTAGAAAAGGACCAGTTTGTTGTATTTCCTTATTTCCTTCCTTCCCCCTTAAATTTCCATCTCTGTTTTTCCATTGTTATTCCAATTCAAATCCTCAACTCTACTGGTTATTTTCCCACCCCACAGATTAAGTCTCTCAGATGAAGTTCAGTTCAGAGTTACTTTTATTGATAACAATCATACATTGGTATTTTTGTTAAGTGCTATATCTCAATAAATATGTGAATCATTGTACTTAGCCCTGTCTTTGATGTTAATTGCTGAATCTACTGAGCACAACTATTCCTTTTCACATGATTTCTATTATTTCTTCACTATCCATATGCTTTATTGTCCCTTGTGTGAGATCTAATAAGGTAAAAGTTTCTTCTATCTGATCATATCCAACTCTAAGAGCGCATGCTCATCTCCATTTCTTAGCTGAGGGACCCAGAATTGTCCAAAGACACTTCTGTGATCATGTGGCCAGCATGACTATACACCAAGATGCACCAAAGCGGTACCTATTTATCTACTTGCATTTGCATGCTTCCAAACTGCTAGGTAGGCAGGAGTTGAGGTAAATAATGTGAGCTCATCCCATTGCATCACACTTGGCTCTCTGACTGGGCTGTCAGCTTTTCAACTGACAAATTCAATGTCTTTCACCACTGAGCCATCACACCTCCTGTGAGATCTAATACATTTCATTATTATACATAATGATACTTGTGCTATAAATGCTTTGAAGTGTGATTATTGTACTGCTTACCCATAGAAGGCATCAAGAAGACAACTGTAGTGCACATCTGGAAGCAACAAAGAACATGTTACATGTTTGAAGACTTGCAATGAATCATTCAATTTTCCAGCTGGAAATGATGATGCAGATGCCACAAAGCTTTAATTCCCAGCACCATAGCCTGCATGGCCAATGCTTAACAAGCCCGGAATCTAACAATAGCCAGAGCCACCTATCTTAAGTTAGGTTTGATATATCATTATGCATACTTGATTAAAACTTACTGGGCAACCATTGTACACCTAGCAAATTCAGTTGCTTTGTAAGGGAAAGGTGGGGAATTTTTTGAAGAAATTTTGAAGTTATCTGCAATAAACTCCAGTTATTCTATGAGATCTCTATATACTTATTTATCTCCCCTTTGTCCTTTTTAGTTTGTTCTTGGAAGGCTTATCAGATATACTTCTGCGGACTTCATAGAACACAGCACTGTTCTGTTTCATTCATCTTGATGCTAGCCGTTCTGAGTCAATCTATAATAATGGGATTTACCACAGATCACATTGCTGTTCAAAACATTGCTCTGATGACCGGCTAAATAATCAAGCACCTGTTTCTTTTCACATTACGTAAAAGCACTAATGTGGCTGCAGATGGTAAAGTACCACCATTATTTTAGAAGTGCATATTAACGTTACCAAAGGCATAGAGGTGTGCCTTTGGTAACTGTGAGTCACAAATGAAACTATGATGTAAATATGTAAATATACTTGTAAAGAATGGGGAGGGGATTTAGAAGAGTGATTACAACTGATTGATTGCCCTTCCATTCCAGATGAGAATAACATTTAGGATTGTACATATTCCTCTTCTGCAAGTCATCTCCGCCCCTCCCCCCCTTTTTTAACTTCTGAAGATAGGGCTATATAATGAGCATGTGAAATAGCTTACCACTTTCCAGATATTTCATAATTTAAAGTATCCCTTGAGAGAGAAAAAACAAGACAACAAAAATTATATAGGGCTGATTTCCAGGGCAAATATTAAAATAGTTAAAATGATTCATTGAATGCCTATTGCCTTCCTTTGGAAGTGAGGATCCCTTTTGGGAGTTTCTTAAATTTAGCAGAGAGATTTATTGTTGTAGAGAGGGAAGATCCAAGACAAGAGAGAGAATAAAATATTCCTAAATGGGGCAGGATAAGATTATGCTTTGGGGCTTTGTTTGTTTTTTAAACAATTGCTTAACACTCATGATTTTTTTCTTCCTGTCCAATGGGAATGGAGGAATTTTGAATGTGGTCTTTCCAATTCTGTATTCTGCTGTATTCTAGGCAGGTTTCATTTTTAGCCATATCAGATTAGCCCTACCAGGGCAGTAGCATCAGGAGCTGAAATAAACTTGGGAGAGAGAGAGAGAACAAAAATGTTGATGACCATTTTGTACTAGTCTTTTGCCAAAAATGTACTATAGAAAATATGTGGATAATTTATTTATTAAATTTGTAGTCCCTCCTCCCCATGCTTTCTGATTCAGAAAATAAAATCAGGAAAAAATAATAGAAAATGGAGCATAGAATCATGCATTCAAAAGGGACTAATAAAATAATATGCAAAGCAAAAACAGAACTATTATGTTACTATATTACCTCAGAGCCAGTTTGTTGTACTGGTTAAGGCACCAGGGTAGAAACTGGGAGACTATGAGTCCCAGTTACCTCCTAGTCACTGTCTCTCAGCCTTAGGAAGCAGACAAGGGAAAACCACTTCCGAAAAGCCTTGCCAAGAAATCTGCAGGAATTACAAAACAAAAATGAAAACTGACTCGAAGGGACACACACACACACACACACACTCACACACACATAAATGTACTACTCAATTTGGCAAGTCATGGCTGTTTAGAATAAACTCTTATAACAGTCGAATATACTGTAACTACACTCCCAAACAATGATAGCCATAATATAGTAATAAAATGAGCACAATAAATAAAAAATACCCCATAAACCATATGCCAGCACTATAATAAAGTAATATAACTCTGGCTTGGCAGCCTTACAAAAAAGCATGCCAGGCTTGGTGCCAATTGGACCACGAGAAGGAGACTATTTCACAAAGTTCAGGCCACTAAAGAGAAATACTGTGAATCTCCAGTTTTGATATAGCTCAGGAACAGCAGTGGTAGGATTCAAATTTTTTTACTACCGGTTCTGTGGGCGTGGCTTGGTGGGTGTGGCAGGGGAAGGATACTGTAAAATCTCCAGTCAGAGGTGGTATTTGCCAATTCTCTAAACTACTCAAAATTTCCACTACCGGTTCTCCAGAACTGATCAGAACCTGCTGAATACCACCTCTGACATATTGGCTAAGTAAAAACCACTGTTCTATCCCTGTAATTTCAGGCTGCCTTAAAACTATAAAATGGGGAAGGGAGTGTTAAAGTCCTAAATTGTAATTACTACAGTGTAAAATACTGTCCTTGTACAGGTAGAATTACTCAGAAAAAAAAAGAGTTACAATTACCTGAATATGAAGTTTGGAATTTGAACATTGATTCACATGAACTGCCCTTGTTACCATGAATGTTAACTAGCTGATAATGCTGGCAGCATGTAACCATGTCTAATAGAGCTTTTTGCTTAATATATCAACTCCTATTCAAGTTTACTGGTTCGAGATGAGCAATTCTGACTGTATACAAATAATGCAGAAATAAAACATTTGTGTGCACTGTTAATTTGGTAAGGCTTAATATCACAATATGAATCATGCTGGTCAGCACAGTGAAGTTACTATGAGAGATGGATCTCAGTTTTTTTGCAAGAGGTTCTACATTATGGATAAGTTATATGAACCATGGAAGAAGGTAGAGAGTGGAATACATCTGCTTATCATAAAAAAACATTTTGCAGTCAGATTTTTGGAAACAGATTAAATGTCTTGATCCCTTTCTTTCTTTTCTCAGAGAATATGGAATTTATTATGGTCTTTATCTTTTAATAAACTGTTCAGCATTTCCACATTGCCATCATCTCTAGCCCCCCAAAGCATCTTGAAGATGATCTGTGATAATGGACTTTCTGTTGACATTATATTGTTAAAAAAAAAGAAAGAAAGAACAAAGCTTGAGATCAAAATAAGTGAAAGAAAATGAGCAGCAAAGCTATCAGGCCACCTTTCCCCCTGAAATACCTGCTAAGAAATCTGAAGTTGAAGCAGGATGAGGCAGGCATTCCTCCAGAAGTTCCACAGAACCATGGCCTTTCAATGAAATACAAGGGCAGAAGGAAGTGTTTAATTGGAACAGGACAGATATAGATCATGACTTATTCACTCAGTAGCAGCTTATACTGCCTCATACAGTCTTTATGGGAACAATCCCTATTTTTATAAACAGTGTTTATAATAGTCTGGAATGTCCCATTCCTTGTTTTCATCTGTTGTTAATCCTGCTTATTCTCCTTTCTCTTTTGATGTTTAAATTAATTTGAATTATTACTTTTTTTCTTCCCTACCCAATCCGTTTGGAATGGGTGTTTTTTCTTTTGCTTTCTCCCTTTGACAAGTTGGAACAAAACTTATTTTCTCTCACTTACTTTTCTTCATCCCCTAAAAGTTTAAGGGAAAAATACACAAAATACTGGCTATTGTTTCTGTTTTCCCTTGGTACCCCCCTTTATTTATTTATTTATTTATTTGATTTGCCAATTGTTTACAAGATAATAAGTATAAATGTATACATAGTTGTGAATACATGAAATGGTTACATATAAGAAAAATAAAAGAATAAGAGAAACAATAGGACAGGGACGGTAGGCACGTTGGTGCGCTTATGCACGCCCCCTACAGACCTCTTAGGAAAGGGGTGAGGTCAATAGTGGACAGTCTAAGGTTAAAGTTTTTGGGGTTTGGGAAAGAAACTACAGAGTCAGGTAGAGTATTCCAGACATTGACCACTCTATTGCTGAAGTCGTATTTCCTGCAATCAGGTTTGGTGCGGTTTACTTTGAGTTTGTATCTATTGTGTGCTCTTGTGTTGTTATGGTTGAAGCTGAAGTATTCATTGACAGGTAGGACATTGCAATGTATGATTTTGTATACCATGCTTAAGTCAGACCGAAGACAGGCGTAATTCAAGGTTTTCTAGTTCTAGAATTTCAAGTCTGGTGGCATAAGGTATTCTACAGCGAGTAGAGGAGTGGAGAACTCTTCTTGTGAAATATTTCTGGACTTTCTCAATTGTGCTAATATCAGATACGTAGTGTGGGTTCCAGACTGATGAACTGTATTCGAGTATTGGTCTAGCAAATGTTTTGTATGCTTTGGTTAGTAGTGTGATATTACCAGAGAAAAAGCTACGTAGGATTAGGTTAACAACTCTTAATGCCTTTTTGGCTATGTAGTTGCAGTGTGCTCTAGCACTTAGATCATTAGAGGTGAGTATTCCAAGGTCCTTTACAGAGCTTGGGTCATCAACAAGATCTTGACTATTCAGCTTGTATTTTATTTTCTGATTTTTTGCCAATATGTAAGACAGAGCATTTATTTGTTGAGATTTGTAGTTGCCATTTGTTTGACCATTCGATACATAGTCAAGATCTTTTTGTAGGGTAGCAGTATTGTCTGTGGTATTGAACAGCTTTACATCATCAGCGAAGAGAACGCAATTGCTCTTAATATGATCACAGAGGTCGTTTATGTAGAGTATGAAGAGAGTTGGTCCTAGAACACTGCCTTGGGGAACACCACTATTGACAGGTACTGGATTTGATAGGACGCTCCCGATTTTGACCATTTGTTGTCTGTTTGACAGGAATGCTTCTATCCAGTTATTCAGTTGTCCAGAGATACCATAGGATTTTATTTTTAGGAGCAGTTTGTCGTGTACCACTGAATCAAAGGCTTTACAGAAGTCTATGTAGATTGCGTCTATTGTTTTGCCCTGGTCGAGTTGTGTCGTCCATATGTTTTTGCAGTGTAAGAGTTGCAGATTACAGGATAGTTTTTTCTGAAACCAAATTGTTTATTGGAGAGTAGGTTATTTGTCTCTAAGTGAAGGATGATGGATTGGTTAATAATTGATTCCATGACTTTACAGGTGACGCAGCATAAGGAGATTGGCCTGTAATTTTCAACTAGGCTTGGGTCTCCCTTTTTGAAGATGGGGATGACTGTGGCTTGTGACCATAGGTTAGGCAAGGAGCTGGTTCTGAAAGATTTTTCAAAGATTATGCTTAGAGGTTTGGCTATGGCAGTGGATAGCTTTCTTAAGAAGTAGGCACATATTCCATCCGGTCCAATAGATAGAGATGGTTTTAGGTTGCGTATTGCTTTTTCAACATTGTCTTCTGTGAAATCGATATGTATTAGATCATTGTTGTTATCTGTGGTACCTCCTTTAAACCAACAGAAGGAGATGAAACAGTGCATTTGCTCAGCTTGAAATAAAGACATCACACAACTTAAAATTATGGCATAGTCTTAATAATTCCATAAATGGGTCCATTAATTAGACCAGCTATTTTAAGATAGAAGTGCAATTGTAAATAAAACTGTAGAGCAAATATTTTTACATTTCAATATTACATAGTATATTCCTTTTATTGGATAATGGGATAAGTGAAGTTCTACATATAAATCTGAAGAGATTTGTTAAACATTTCATATTTCTGTTTGTTAGTTTATTTACTATATTATATACAACAGACCTGGGTATTTTACAACTCCTGGGCCACATCCAACCCTTTAGCCATCCCTGTCTGGCCCACATGAGGTCAATTGGAAATTAAAAATCAAACATAAATAAAATATAACATGTATTTTTACTAGTAACTGCTCATCAAAATCTGATCATTTATTCCTTGTTATAAAGTGTTAGAAATATCTGGCCAGTAAATGCTCAGCTCCATTCAGTCACCTTGACTCCACTCTGAATAAAGGAATTACAGGGCCATAAAAAGAAAAAAATGTACATACTATATTCCAGGAACTGCTGTTAAAGCCAATATATCTGTATTTTAAAGAGGAAAAAAGATTATTGATTTTGCAGTCTTGACTTCCTTGTACATAAATACAACGATGCCTTCCACTGCACAACTTTCAGTGCAAATGATAGGGGTGGGGGAAGAGAGAGAAAATATTTGGCACGGTACTTTCCTTGCCAGGGAAGATTTCTCAATGCATAAGTAGCCCAGGAATGACTTATTGCTGAGTTGATTTTGTGAGCACTAAGCAACAGCATCAATCAATACCATTTGAAAACAACCTCTTTCTTTTCTATCTTTTTATTTATACATCTACTGACAAAGAAGAGAGTTCACTAATCTTTGTAAGCAGATAACTCTATTTGACTTCACAGAAGCAATGCCTAACATATTCAGTTTATCTTACTAGGGTTATTTTGTTTTGTTTTGTTTTGTTAAAAATCCCAAACAATTGTTAAGCATTCATCCTGTCAATGACAAATACAATTTATCAGATTAAAATAAATGACAGGATATAAATGCCTTTTAAAGTTCACAAAGGTTGTCTTGCCTCATCAAATTCCATTGTTGTGATTCTGACTATTACTGGAGCTTGAAATGAACTAATATACTGTATTGTATTTATTCCCAAAAGAGATTTAATTCATTTCAAATGGCTTTTTGAAAAGAGTAATGCAAGACATGAAAATTGGTTTCAGTATTATTAACAAATATAATTACTAAGAACAAAGAATAATTATATAAAATGAAAATAAAAACCCCACAGGTTTCATAGCAGTTTTGTTTTCTTGACTGCTGTTGATATGTATACAGAGAGAACTGAGAAATGTGTTTACTGCCTGAATTTTATGATAGAAACTAGAACCTTCTAACAGATTGCAGTTTTAAGACCAATGTGTACTTATTCAAGTATTTTATGTAGACTATTTATGATGTAAACAAGATTTTCCCAACCATTGAAGTCTAAACATTAGAGTGTTCTAATAATTTAGTGCAATCTGTCATTCATCGTAAGACTATGCTTTCTCATAACAGATATTAATCTGATAATATACCAATTAAATGAAATTAATTGGGTCAGTGGACCAAAATTTTAGAGTATTTCCAAAAACCAATTTGAGGGTTGAAGTGAACTTCCATATCACTGCTGACATATTTTCAAGTTTTGTAAGAGAACTGATCAAAATAGATAGCGATGATAAAAAATGCTTTATATTAGAGCAAAGTTCTTGTAAAAAGGTGTATATTGAGCTGCTTTACATGAACATGAACAAGAGAAGAAAAACAATTAAAATTGTACATGAATGTTCATGCAGATTATTTAAAATTATGAGGACATGGAACATCTGAATTTATTTATTGATATTTATTCATTGAATTTGCCCCTCAAATCTTCCAGGGACATAAGTGAAAAACACTGGGAATGAAAGTGTAAAGGTCATCACAACTGTTTAAGTTAAAGCAAAGTTTAAAGTTTAGTCATCTAAACCAGCCCACAATGATGTAGGAAGTTACTGGAAATAGATAATTACTTTACTGGAAATAACTAAGATATCATTTTATACAAGCATGGTGGCAGCTGACTGCTGACTGCCTGCAATTTGGCAGTTTGAATCTCACCAGGCTCAAGGTTGACTCAGCCTTCCATCCTTCTGAGGTGTAAAATGAGGACCCAGATCATTGGGGGCAATATGCTGACTCTGTAAACTGCTTAGAGAGGGCTGTAAAGCATAGTGAAGTGATATATAAGTAAGTGCTATTGCTATATTGCCCAAAGAAACAATGCTAAAATATTTCTGTATTTTACCAACAAGTTAAATAGACAACATACAATGGCTGATGATATAGTGCTGGATGATGGACCTTTGAGTTCATATAGCACTCAATATCTATTTTGGAAGAGCTGGGGATCTTTCAGAATAGTAGCAGTATTTATAATGTGAATATATTCTGCCTATATAGTTGTCAAAGTTTTATGTGACTAATCTTAATAATACTAGTCATGCAAAAAAAGAAGATGAAAGCTAAACAATTTCCACAATATACTGTAATGTTAAACATACTCCTACTATTTTCAAAGACAATATTAGGAATCATTTTGACCTATTGAACCTTATAGAATAAAATCAAAATTCTTAAAGGTGAATACACGGAAAGGGAGATGCCAAATGTGTTCCAACTGACTTTAGAAAATGCCTAAGAACATGAGACATTACTGTTCTTGTATGTTGGATAATTGAGAAAATGTCTATGGAGATTTTCAGTCAGGTCATGGAGGTCCCAAAGGTATTTTTTTTCAAGAGCATCTTTGGGATAATTGAGAATACCACAGAATATGGTCCGATTGCAGTGGTGCTTATAATTAATATCAAAAGGATGTCAATACGTACTTCATTGAGTATACTGTATACAGATGTTTTATTGTATTGACCTTGTCAAGCTGTGGAATGGCCTTGGGAAAATGGTCATCCTTGAACATTTCATTGTCCTCCTACAAAACCAATACACAGAACAGAAATTCGTGGTCTGGAGAAAATATGGTGAAATGGACTGCATCCAAGTCACCAATGAAGTAACATCTATATGCTAAATATGTGGTAAAGAAACATGGATTGCAAAACAAATATGGCTTAAAATTGGCGAAACATCACTTTGTGGTATACTAATTACACTATTGTAATAGCTGAAAATGCAAATAATAAATATTAAGAAATACACAGAGAAATGAGATTAAGATTAAATATAAAGACCAAATATAAATGACAATAACTATAGCAACCAACTAAAACTGACAGTGATGTTATTGAAGTGGTGGATAATTTCTGCCTTTTAGGATTGATTATCAACACTAAGGGGACCATCTGTTAATAAATAGATGCAAGTTGGTATTCAGAAACTCCACTCCAAAGCCTTGGAAAATATAGATGTTATGATGTATATATGCTAGATGTTTCCATGTATGTATGCACATATTTCCTATAAAACATTGAATTGTTTTCCCTGTGACATGCTATAGAATTGAAAATTGAATATTGAACAAACAAGGTAGAATGAGTCTTGATTCTTTCAACTTTGCTGTTGGAGAAAACTCCTAAATCTTCTTGTCAATCCAAATTGCCAGGAAAATACACAAATGAATAATAGAACAAAACAATTCAGAGTTCTCACTCAAAGCACAAATGACTAGGTTCAAATTTTATTTTGGACATATTATAGGAAGGCCTACCTTTGTGGAGAGGTTTATAACACTGGGAAAGATGGAAGAAATGAAAGGAAGGGAGGGAGGGAGAAAAGAAGAAAGAAAGAAAAAAAAAGAAAGAAAGAAAGAAAGAAAGAAAGAAAGAAAGAAAGAAAGAAAGAAAGAAAGAAAGAGAAAGAAAGAAAGAAAGAAAGAAAGAAAGAAAGAAAGAAAGAAAGAAAGAAAGAAAGAAAGAAAGAAAGAAAGAAAGAGAAAGATGACCAACAGTAAGAGATTACAATAGCAATGAATATGTCATTAGAGATCTAAAAGGTGAGGTTGCAAATGCATCATTCTGAAGAATATGTCCGTGGTCATTTGGAGTTGACACTGATTTCACAGCACTTTATTAATTAAACAATTAATTACATTTATTATCAGTCCTCAATACACAGAAATACAAGAATTATAATTATTTCTATCAAAATACTCAGGTTACCTAGAAAAAAGTGGAAAACATATTAAATATAATTTAAACCTTAAAAAAACCCACAATGAACATACACCAATAATTTATAGAAATAAAAAAAATAATTATGTTTTTTAAAATCATATTAAAACTAATTTATATCATGCCACTCAATGTTCTTTCTGAAAGCAGAAAGGATGGGAATCAATCAAAGATACAACGTGAGTGTATCTTTTATGCTTGCTGCATAAGCAGGCAAATTCATTCATCTTGTGTCACAACCAAGACACACTTTGCTCATGATGGATAAATGCTATCATGTTACAGACATTTATTTAAATGGAGTAATGGTGGTTAGAATGCAGTAGTGCAGGCTAACTCTCTGCTCACTCCTGGAGTTCATTTTTTTTGTTTTTTAGCTTTCCAGTGTTTTGGACAGCAGCTTTTTCATCTATACCTTAGAACCCTTTTTGCATTAAACACATATACTTTTGTTTTGAGTTACAACTGTTCTATGACTGCTTCAGTTCATTATTTGTAGTCTATTGTGTGAAATGTTGGTTAGTGGTCTTTGTTTTCTCTTGATATAATGATTTCAGATTGGTCAATTGTGTCTGGAATGAAAGACAGCCTTCCTAGATCCAGCATCTCCTAATCTCTATATACAGTAACAGTACTTTAAATAAGGCGAAGTTGTTCATATCGTACAATTTGCTCTTGCTTGATTGGATTCATCCATATAATTAAGGCTAAGAGAGGCAAGAGAAACTAGCTGAAGAAAACAAATTAGTAAAAAAAAAAACCACTTGTATACTTTTGTAAAAGTATTCAAAATACACTTTCAAAATATGCATTCATGATTTCTGAAAGTGCTATTTTTCACTGGAGAATTGAAGCATGAGAAGATTTAGTCCACTTTATCCTACCATGCAAGCTGATTGACTCTTTCTTGATCTTCTAAAGTCATATTATTCATATCAGATATTACTGAAATGATAAATTCTGTCTATAAACAAACATTAGTCAAATTCTGATATAAATCACACAATTTTAAATTTTCTTTTATAAAACATATGCAATGAACAGATTAAGTCAATAAATTGAACATGTCATGTCTTATCCTGCTAGAGGTTTATCAGCTTTCTTGAAATATGACAATCATTTATAGCCTCCCCTATGGAGGATATCATCTTTATAAATTGTGTTTGCGGAGTTCTTAAATACTTGGGTAGATACTATCAATGTATTCTTCTTGTAATGTTGCCTTTGCATAGATGCTTTAAAAATATCTGAATGGGGGATATGTTTAACAATATATTAAAACTGTCAGATGCAAACCTTTAAAGGAAGGTAATGGAACACATTTTGTTAATTAGGAACCACATTTTTCTCGAGGTCAGTACAGTGGCTAGAACAATCTCAGTTGCCCCAAATCTATGCAGCCTGATTGGAAACACTGATAAATTAATATGACATCACAGCACATGATAACAAAGAGTCTGCCTTGGCTTCCCTGATTATCCACTATGCCCCAAATGCCAACACCATTATGAACCCCCAGAATGTGATGGGATGCTCCAGATGTTGCAAAATAATGTATTAATCTGGGAGTTTATAAGAGCTGAAGTTCAGCAATCTCAGGCATTGTCTATTCCTGCTCTGGGAAAGAGGTGGGCTAAACTCATTCTTGATGTTGCCAGGTTTTAAGTGGGAAATAGCACACTAGAAATATTTACCTAAATGAAACTGCTGCATAGCTTTTCTACATCCAACATTTATAGTGGCAAGATTCTCTGCTCCCTCCTTCCACCTTTCCCCATACACTCAAAGAAACATTCACTGCCAATAGCAATTAAAAAGAAGAACCACCAAACTATTTCACAAAGGTCAGGGAGTATTATAAAGATCATAATTGCCTAAAGGCTTCATTAACCTTTATAAAATGGTACTTGCTGGATTGTCGAACATGGGATTAAATGACCATTAACATGCAGAACAATTAATGAAAGTAACTCCCACAAAGTAATACAAGTGACACATAAACCTCATAGTCTTGCAACCCAAACCAACGGCTGATTCCCAGCACTCAGGCATGAAGCAAGATGTATATGAAAGTGGCAAAGAATACTTTATGTACTTATCTCCTTCACCTCCAACACACAAAAATCAATTGTGTTGCTAGCGTCAGGAAGATTTTTAATCTGCAACTGCTTTCAGTATCAGACAATTGCTTAATTTCTTGTGGTAGACATTTTTTAAATTAGTGGAACTTCAGAAATAACCCTCTTAAAACTAGTTGCTCTGTTCCTTTGTTGAAATGTAGCTCATATGCAAACACTGGAAAAGAATTTTGTATTTTTTTTAATTGGGTAAGATGGAGAAGTTTGCCCTTAAATAGGCTCAAAATTACTCCAGAGAAATGATAAAAGCCTCATAATTACCCTTTATATGTACTACAAACTGATCTGTTGAAAGAAATAAAGATTATCTTGTGGGAACGTTTTTTGTGGCAATATTAATACCAGCCCTGGATTCTTTATTGTAACTTTGCTTGGATTCTTTGGAGATCCTCACATTTTTTATAATAGCCTTCCCCATCACTGCCTGAACGTCTGCTAATTACATTAATTCCAAATATAAGATAATAGTAGATGAAAATAGAAATTGTAGCACAATCAAATGAAAGAATAAGAAAATGTTCTTCTGTGTAATCCTTTTCTTTCTGTTTCAACAGCCATGATAATTATGGTGGTAGTTTTATTTATTTATAAAATAAAATGTACATTCTGATTTTCATTAATGAAACAATCCCCAAAGAAAAGAAAAATAAATTAAATCAATTTACCATAAAATGTATTGCATATGGTATTGCATACATACCCTATAACTCTTCATATGACAAAAAAAGTAAACAGCTTACATATGAAAATAATTGAACTGGACTATGCTAATATAGTTATGATGGAAGATTTTAATGGAATTGTAGATAATAAACTGGACTATACAGCACAGAAACCAACAAAGCAAAGCAGAAAAACTCTCCCTAAATCCTTTTTTTAAATGATAGATGAAATAAATTTAAAAGATACATGGAGAGAAAGAAATGCTAAGACTAAACAATACACCTTCTATTCAAATAGACATTTATCATGGTCCAGAATGATATGGATGTCAACATAATTGTTAGCTAATATTCAAGAAATAAATATTGAAACAAGTACTTGAGCAGATCACAATCCAATGACAATTAAATGGAAAGGACAAAGAAGAAGATCTAGATGGACGTTAAATAATATTATATTAAAGGAAAAAGACTTCACACAGTGGATGGAGAAAGAACTGGCTTTCTTCTTTAGAGAAAACAAAAAAGAAGATACATTAATGCAGAATGTATGGGATACAACGAAGGCATATGTCAGAGGCTTGATAATAGACTATACAAGGAAAAGAAACACCATGAAAAGACTAGCCTCTAAGGCATTAGAGGATGAGTACAAAGGACTTGAAAAAGAGCTACAGAAAATACCACAGAAAAAGGACATTAAGTTAAAAATGGATATAACTAAACATAAAATGGGTCAAATAGAAAAAGAAGAATTAGCACAGAAAATTAGAGGTGCTAAACAGAACTACTTTGAAGAGGCAAACAAACCAGGTAGATGGTTAGCATATAAACTGAGAAAGGAGAAAGAATCAAGAAAAATATTGCAATTAATAGATGACCAAGGCCAAATTTGCTATGGTAGTAAAGAGAAGAAGGAAATCATATGAGACTATTATGGGAAACTATACACACAAGAGAACATTGATGAGGAAAGAGTTAAACAGTATTTACAGAATGCTAATCTACCCCAGATACCTAAAAAGATTGAAACAATATTAGAAAGCAATATAACGATGATGGAGTTAACTGAAGCACTCAAGAAACAAAACAATGGAAAGGCACCAGGCCCAGATGGACTTCTGGCAGAATTTTATAAAACACTACAAGAATCATTGAACCTTCCATTGCTAGAAGTCATGAATGAAGTTATGTTAAAGAAGAAGATACCTAAATCATGGTCAGAAGCCTATATTACACTTATTCCAAAAGAGGAGGCCGACCCATTACAAATTAAGAACTATAGACCCATTTCTCTACTAAATGCAGATTATAAAATTTTTGCTTCAATATTGGAAGAAAGACTTTAAAAATATTTAAATAATTTTATCCTTCCTGATCAAAATGGATTTCTGCCAAAGAGACAAATTAAAGATAATATGAGAGTAATCTTGGACACTTTGGAATACTACGAGGCACACCCTGAAAAACAAATGACTTTGATATTTTTAGATGCACAGAAGGCATTTGATAATGTGAATTGGCAATTCATGTTATTACTGTTGGAACAGATGGGTTTTGCTAGAAAATTTATTGAAGCAATCGAAGCTATATACTATAAGCAGACGGCAAAGGTAATGATAGAGGGAGAACTGACAGACTCTATTGATATACGAAAAGGAACAAGATAAGGGTGCCCACTATCACCTCTGTTGTTTGTGTTAACCTTGGAAGTGCTAAACAGAAATATTAGAGATGAAAAGGATATAAAAGGGATGAAAATTAAAAAGGAAGAATTTAAATTGCAAGCATTTGCAGATGATCTGGTTTTCATTTTAGAAGACCCACTAGAAACAGCATCAAAATTGATAGAAAAGATAAAGGCATATGGAAAGGTGTCTGGTTTGAAAATAAATAAAGATAAGACAAAGATCTTGACAAAGAATATGCTATCAAGACAAAAGGAAGAACTGGCGGATCTATTGAAAATCCAGGTCACGAATAAGATCAAGTATTTGGGGATACACTTGACAGCAAGATGCAGTACACTAAAAGAGAATAATTACATCAAACTTAAGCAGCAGATAGCGCTAGATTTGGAGAAATGGGAAAATTTACAACTGTAATTAATAGGGAGAATATCAACAATCAAGATGAATATATTACCCAGAATTTTATATTTGTTCCAAACAATTCCAGTTAGGCTTGGAAAAGATTATTTTGAAGATTTAAATAAAATTGTGTTGAAATATATATGGCAAGGTAAGAAAGCGAGAATAAAGTTAAAACTTTTGCAAGATGCCAGAATAAGAGGAGGATTTGATTTGCCTAATTGGGAGTTGTATTACCAAGGTACAAATTTGATGTGGGTTAAGGAATGGATAACATTAAGAAATACTAGATTGTTGACATTAGAAGGACATGATTTGTTGTTGGGGTGGCATGCTTTTCTATGGTATAAAGGAACTAAAACACAGGGGTATTTTAGAAGACATTACATATGGGAGTCTCTGTGGTTAAACTGGGAGAAGATTAAAAGACAATGTTATTTGAAAATTCCAGTCTGGCTATCGATTATTGAAGCATTTCCTTATCCTATAATATATAAAAAGGAACAAACAGTTACATATGGTGAAATATTGAATGAAAAGGGTGAACTTAAATCTATGCAAAAATTAGAGGAACAAGGTATAAAGATGAATTGGTTTTCATATGTGCAAATACATTCAAAGTATGATAAAGATTCTAAAACAGAAGGTTTCTATGAGAAACTGACTGATTTAGATAAGATTTTGACAGGTACTGATGAAAAGGTGATTTAAAAATTGTGTGGATATTTATTAGAAATTAAACTAGAAGAAGAACAAGTTAAAGAAACTGATTGCTTGGGGGAAGAATTTTGGATATGGGATTGATCTAGAGAAATGGCAAAAAATTGTGGTTTCAAAATTATAAAATGACAATGTCAACAGCATATAAAGAAAATTTGTATAAGATGTTTTACAGGTGGCATTTCCCCCCAACAAGAATAGAAAGAATGTTCAAGAACAAATCTGAAAAATGTTGGAAATGTCATCAGACACCTGGCTCATATTACCATATGTAGTGGACTTGTGCTGATGCTAAAAAATACTGGACTAAAATCCACACGTGGTTGGAAAAAATGTCAAAAAAGCGTATAGACTTGAAACCAGAGATATTTTTATTGGGAATTTTACCTGAAATATATAGTAAAGAATTGAAATACCTGATTGTAAATGTATTAACAATGGCTAGGATTGTATTTGCCAAAAATTGGAAAAATGAGAAAATACCATTACAGGAGGAAATCATTAAGAAAATATTGGAATGTGCTGAAATGAGTAGATTGACATTTGAAATTAGAGAACAAGATGATAAACAATTTTATAAAATTTGGGATCTATTCTATCAATGGTTAGACAATAAAACATGGTAATGAAATATGTAGATTCTTAGAAAATAATAAATATATAAAGATGTATTCTTTTCTTATTTTATCTACAAAATGATTGTAGGATAGATTTGAGATGATAATATGAACAGTCCTAAAACAAATTAAGTCAAATATGGACTATTTCGTAAAACATGAATGAATAAAAGTATAGTCAAATGATTGATTAACAATGATATTAATATATTTAATATTTGATTGAAAATATGAGAAGATATACAATGTAATTGTAATTGAAGACTATGAAATGGAAGCACAAAACAATTTGTAAACCAACCGACACACTGTATGTATATATATATATGGAAGATGGCTTGATGTTTTTATGTTTTGTTTGTCTATGTTTGTCTTAAAAACCAATAAAAATTAAAAGAAAAATAAACAGCTAAAAACAAAAAAACAAACAAACCCACAGCTGTTTGAACAACTGAGTTTGTTCAAAGTTAATTTACAATTTATACCCCAACTTTCCTCCGAAAGCTCAAGGAAAGATGCACACTCCAATTTTGCTACCATTCATGCTTATTGGACTGGAAGGTAGTGACTAGATCATGATCAAAAAGAAGCTTCCTGGATGTGGTGGATGAATTTGATCCTCTTTCCAATTGTAATCTAAAACCATGATACCACAGAGTTTTACCATGTTGCGCAAAGCTATCAGGATCCAATTCTGTTGGCCCGTGGTGTGCACCATTTGGTACACAATGCTGTCCCATGAACTCAACCATCTACCTGCAGCTGAGCTGCTGGCAGGAAGTGTAGCAATGGCAAAACATTCCATGTATCCATATTGTTGCATGCAGAGAAAAACCCTGGGATAGACTTCTGAATGGATGTTGCTCCATGTACTTTATATATCACCAAAAAAAAAAAAAAAAAAATCCCCTGATACCTGAGACTTCCCAGCTCACTTAATGGTTACGTTCCCTTGAATTCTGAGAAAATGTCATGTTTGAAATTTGAATGCTTGGAACATGAATTCTTAGAACTCTGTAGGAGAATTCCAATAGGATGATCTGCAGAATTCTGATTCTCAAAGATTGCACATGACACATCTTAATTTTGTGCTGCTGATTTATACTTTCAGTCACCAGAAGCATTTACCTTAGCTAAAATTGAAATCCTATAAACACTTACCAGGAAATATGTCTCCAAGAACTCAGTGGGACTTATTTCTGAGAAAATACCTAGGATTACACTGAGCCTGTTTTCTACTTAACTATGGATACCTTTGCACTGTATGTGTATTTTATTTCCTTAAAATGATTGCTAATAGGAATACTTTTGCTATAATGGATGGATGGATGGATGGATGGATGGAGGAGGAGGAGGAGGAGGAGGAGAGTGAGCCTATGCAACACCTAACAGTTTACGATATTGTGAGCAAGTAAGTTGATGTAGAGACCAACATGATTAAGGCACAAAAATGAATGATGGTTTGAGGAAAGAACAATGAACAACAACCCAAATAGATTCCTGAATGTATGAAGGTAACATGCAAGCATGTTCAAGAGGTGGAAAAGAAAGATGCCATTCTAGGTAATTTTCAGTCTGATAATAGAACATTTACCTGGATTTTTTTTTTCTTTTGTTGTGGAGAGGTTACTTTCCCTCCCAAGCAGAAATGGTGGGGTTTTCTTCTATCAAAAAACTATGATGTTTCTTTTCTTCTTGATCATAATCTGAAATATTACATTCCTAAAATAAATTTTTACAGGCCACTCCCCCTCCTCTTCTGGAAGAAGACAAAGGCATCAGTTCCTGTTTCTATCGGAAATCAAAGAAATCATTCCAGGTAGGCTTTGACTTACAACCATTATTGAGCCCAAATTTTTTGTTGCTAAGTGAGACATTTGTTAAATGAGTTTATCCCATCTTGTGACATTTCATGCCATATTTGTTAAGTGAATCACTGCAGTTGTTAAGTTAGTAACATGGTTATTAAATAAATCTGGCTTTTGAATTTGCTTGTCAGAAAGTTGCAAAAGGAGATCACATGGCCCCAGAACACTGCAACCATCATAAATATGAGTCAGTTGTCAAGCATCCAAAGGTAAATCAGGTGACCATGAGGATGTGGGAACAGTCATAAGTGTGAAAAATGGCCATAAGTCACTTTTTTCAGTTCTGTTGTAACTTTGAATGGTTACAAATTGTAACCATTGTAATAAATGAACTGTTGTAAGTTGAGGACTACCTGTATTAGTATGACTGCCTTTCAATTTTCTGAAAGTTTTTTTATGACCTCCACGAGTCATAAAAAAAATTGCCTCATTTTTAGGGTTCTCTTTTGATTATGGTGCTTTTGTGTTCTGTCATACATCTCTCTGTTACTCTCCAACTTCCTAAGCAACTTGCACTTCCAAAAATGGGATTCAAGAGATGAGTTACTTCATTAAAACTTCCTTTCAGTTTTATTTGAAATCCAGGATACCAGAGAAACTGAAGATCACTGACAAGACTGCCATTACACCAGAGATCCCCAAACTCTTCAGCTCATGGATCCTTTCAGGAGGTTTCAGATTGTTCATTGACCCCCATATATTTATTATATTAAAATAATTTGATAAATACTAATTAAACTAAAGGTACTATGAATAATAACAGTTGAGGGCATACTAGAAGAAAAGTTGTTTCACCAACAAGAAGAGGATATCTCAAAAGAATGCGCCAGTTCTGGAAAGAACAACTTTCAGAATCAGAAATAACAGAACAGAAGCTACAGATCAATGACAATTTATAATATGAAATAAAGTATTCACAGAAGCAAAACCCAGAAAACTGCCAAGCTCTACCCAGGGCAAAAAAATTGAAGCCTTGTAAGAAATAGCTCAGATTGTAAAGCATGGGTGTCAAACTCGCGGCCTGCAGGCCAGATGCGTCACATGCTAGCCACACTCACCCTGGTTTAGCAAAGGGCGGGGGGGGGGGAGCTGTGATACATCATGTGATGACAATGTGTCATTGCAAGTTTGACACCCCTGCTATAAAGGCAAACCAGAGGGATTTGGTAAAGCCTGCGTCACTATTGAAGAGTTCTCATTTCCATACCAGGCACCCTTTCTTCAACCCATCTCCTCAGAAAGAATGAACTCCTCCTAATTAAAAATACTGCTTAGCACCAGAAAATTGAAGAAGCTTTGGAAATCATAAAGCAATAGTACCAGAGGTGGTATTCAGCAGGTTCTGACCAGTTCTGGAGAACCAGTAGCGGAAATTTAAGACAGACAGATCTTTTACTGTGTCGATGTATGTATGCATGCATGTTTGAAGTAAAATAGTAACATATTGTGTTTTTTTTTGAAAGAGGAAATAGAATAATAAAATGAAGTGGTTGCTAAGCAACATCACCTCTAACCAATTAAGCACTTGTAGCCATTATGGGGAAAGGTACTTGTTGTTTTAAGCAGACAAATTGAAAAGACTCCAGTGAAATTGCAATCCAGTTCAATATTTTTGAAACAGATTCCTTTATAACCTTAGATGGAAATGTGAGCTCTCATTGGAACCTTAGTGTAAAAGAAAAGCATAGCAAATTGGACTAGGAATTCACTTTGGCATTTAAAGTGGTTTCTGGATTACCATGAATGCATTGTGGATTTGCATGGCTTCTTCTATCTACCCTAGAGCAGGTTGCAGCAAGCTTGACAAGGTGTCCATCTGAGACACACCACAATGATTTCCAATATTTTTGTGTTTTCTCACTGGAATTATCCCTTGTACCCTTTGTCATAGGTTCCATGTGTAAGAAGATTATCAATATGGAGGTCGGGAAACATAATTATTTTTATTCTTTTATTTTTTAGAAAGAAGAAATTGTTATTTCCAAAATGTAGTCTGGGCGTTTTCTGTATTTGCTTGTCTATATAATATAAAGACCAATATATCTGGCTGCTATAGTTTTGATTATTAGTAATTATTCCTGTATTCATTTCATCAGTGCTACCTCATGACATATAAACTTAGGGATTTTGAATGAATGGCTTTTGGTTCATAAATTATATCAATAAATTGATTTTTATTCACAGATAATATCTGGATCTTTGAATCAGGTCAGAATATAGTACATTTTACCTTTCGTTTTGGTTTTATTATTAGAATAATGAAATACAAAGGAAAGAATGGTGTACATTGGACAACAATGGATGAATAACACACAGAAAAAACAACTACTGTGAATGAAAAAAATGTAAAGAAAAACATTACAGGAAAAAATTCTAGTTACACTTTTTCTCATTCTCTTCTTTTATTTCCATATACTGAAAGACTTTTGAGGGAAGATTTCATCCTTAATTTCCTTAATTATCCAATTATTTGGATAATTCATCAAAATTCAGATCTAGCACTCTATTTCTGTCTTCAAGAATAAGTATTTCACCAACTACAATTTTTCTAAGAATTTGCAATTTTTTAAAATAAAGTTGTTTGGATGATACATGGATGCCAGTATTTAAAAAATTGCCTTTTAATTCTTAATTTTGAAATTGAACCCTTCCTGTTTTATCTTTTGATTGCTCCAGTATCTCCCTAGAAAATGATCTAGGATGGTCTGCTATATATATATATATATATACACTGCTCAAAAAAATAAAGGGAACACTTAAACAACACAATGTAACTCCAAGTCAATCACACTTCTGTGAAATCAAACTGTCCACTTAGGTAGCAACACTGATTGACAATCAATTTCACGTGCTGTTGTGCAAATGGAATAGACAACAGGTGGAAAGCATAGGCAGTTAGCAAGACATCCTCAATAAAGGAGTGGTTCTGCAGGTGGTGACCACAGACCACTTCTCAGTTCATATGCTTTCTGGATGATGGTTTGGTCACTTTTGAATGCTGGCAGTGCTTTCACTCTAGTGGTAGCATGAGACGGAGTCTACAACCCGCACAAGTGGCTCAGGTAGTGCAGCTCATCCAGGATGGCACATCAATGCGAGCTGTGGCAAGAAGGCTTGCTGTGTCTGTCAGCGTATTGTCCAGAGCATGGAGGTGCTACCAGGAGACAGGCCAGTACATCAGGAGACGTGGAGGAGGCTGTAGGAGGGCAACAACCCAGCATCAGGACCGCTACCTCCACCTTTGTGCAAGGAGGGACAGGAGGAGCACTGCCAGAGCCCTGCAAAATGACCTCCAGCAGGCCACAACTGTGCATGTGGCTGCTCAAACGGTCAGAAACAGACTCCATAAGGGTGGTATGAGAGCCCGACATCCACAGGTGGGGGTTGTGCTTTCAGCCCAACACCATGCAGGACGTTTGGCATTTGCCAGAGAACACCAAGATTGGCATATTCGCCACTGGCGCCCTGTGCTCTTCACAGATGAAAGCAGGTTCACACTGAGCACATGTGACAGATGTGACAGGGTCTGGAGACGCCATAGAGAACATTCTGCTGCCTGCAACATCCTCCAGCATGACCGGTTTGGCAGTGGGTCAGTAATGGTGTGGGGTGGCATTTCTTTAGAGGACCGCACAGACCTCCATGCTCACCAGAGGTAGCCTGACTGCCACTAGGTACTGAGATGAGATGCTCAGACCCCTTGTGAGACCATATGCTGGTGCGGTTGGCCCTGAGTTGGCCCTGGTGCGGTTGGCCCTTATGCAAGACAATGCTAGACCTCATGTGGCTGGAGTGTGTCAGCAGTTCCTGCAAGACGAAGGCATTGATGCTATGGACTGGCCCGCCCATTCCCCAGACCTGAATCCAATTGAGCACATCTGGGACATCATGTCTCACTCCATCCACCAATGCCACATTGCACCACAGACTGTCCAGGAGTTGGGGGATGCTTTAGTCCAGGTGTGGGAGGAGATCCCTTAGGAGACCATCCGCCACCTCATCAGGAGCATGCCCAGGCGTTGTAGGGAGGTCATACAGGCATGTGGAGGCCACACACACTACTGAGCCTCATTTTGACTTGTTTTAAAGACATTACATCAAAGTTGAATCAGCCTGTAGTGTTTTTTTCCACTTTAATTTTGAGTGTAACTCCAAATCCAGACCTCCATGGGTTGCTAAATTTGATTTCCATTGATAATTTTTTGTGTGATTTTGTTGTCAGCCCATTCAACTATGTAATGAACAAAGTATTTAATACAAATATTTCATTCATTAAGATCTAGGATGTCTTATTTTTGTGTTCCCTTTATTTTTTTGAGCAGTGTGTATATATATTTGTCTTTCCTGCTGCTAAATATTCTGGTCCTTTAAAAAAACCATTAACATGGCCCGTTTTTATATGCATTTCTTGTAAGCAAACAATATCAGCATTGCCTTTTGAGTTTATTAAAAATTGTCTTCCTTTTATTAGATTAATTAAACTATTTTAGGTCCAGTGAGATAAATACCTTCCTTTCTGTTTTGAATACTAATTTAATGCTGCTACTCTTCCTAATTTTCTTTTTTCCTTCATCTTCAATATCCTTTCCAATGCTGAGAAGTTCCTTATTTGAAGAGTTTTAAACAATTAATTTTTCATGTAGAGAAGAAGCCTCTGAAGTCATTGTCATGATTTTTTTTTTTGTTTCTAACAAGACTTCCAATGCAAATTGAATTTTCCATCTGTATCTGATTTGTTTTGCTCTTGGTACAAATTTTTTCTTTTTTCTTAGCATTCTTGCAGAAATGTCTTTAAATAGTTGTGTTTGCCTTCCTTCTATAAGAAAGGTGACTCAATTTACTATTTTAAAATAGCAACTCTTGTTCTCTTGTATAAAAATTTGACGGGGATATCCCAAAGCATTTTGCTCTTTTGTACAATTTTTGATATACTGTCTCTGGCAAGTCTCCATATATTTTTTTAAAAAAATCTTGCATCAAAGCTTTGAAGCAACCTTCAAGAGTCACTTTTCCAAAGTTTCATGAGATGCATTAGTTACCTGTAAGCTGCTGGTTATTGCTTCTATATCTCTACATGGCATACGACCTAGTTATCTGAGGGAGTGGCTATCTCCAGCAGCCTCTGACCATCCTACACCATTGTCAGAATCTGTTTGCTTCTGTTGATTAGACACTGTCATCTAAAAGGACCCTGGAAATGAACCTTCTGTTTTGTTTCTCCTATCCTATCTGCCTTTAAACAAACCTTTAGAACTCTTTCGCCAGCCCTTAGTTTGGCCTGAGATTGGATCACTTTAAGTTAGGGGATGGGTTAATTTGCTGTCTCAGTAGCAGCTGGGGAGTGCACATGTATGTGTGCTTACTTGTTTCTTTGTTTCATTGTAAAATTGCAAAGAATCATTCTGAGTCAGCCAGCTTAGAAATTTGATAAATGAATAAATATGTCATAAATTGCAACATTTTCAAGGACACCAATAATCAGTATATTTATAATTCCTTTCATTCATGATAGGACATAGGGTGAACATGCTAGAACAATACTTAGAACATAAACCTTCATACTTTTCAAAAGCTAAACATCTTACACTACAAAGTGTTTACTTTCAGGGCACAGAGATCCTGGCTTCCTCAGTAATCCATCTGTATCTCTTCAATCAGTTTTTTGCCTATGATAAAATGAGTATATGTATGCTAACTTTTAATCTCTATAGCCCTATGTAAGAACACCATTGCCAATCTTCTGGCACTCTTTCCTTTTGTTAAAAAGAAACCAACAACTCACTTTTAATAAGATTATGATTTTCTTTCTCCTCCTTCTCCTTCTCTTGTTAACACAGGAGTTAAGTTTCTTAGATGAGTTTTCCACTTCTGAGGCAAAAGGAGAGAAAGAATCTTCCACACACAATTTGTATGTATGTATGTATGTATGTATGTATGTATGTATGGTATTCAGCTTTGTTCGGGTATTTTCCCATGTCATTATAGTTGTACTTTTAAAGTTGTAGCAACGTTTCGGCAGAATCTCATCTGCCATCATCAGGCTTCTGTATTGTGTTCGTCTGTGAGTCAGACTTTTACAGTTGTTTCAGTTTTAAATTTGGGGCTAGCCTACTGCTGTGCCAGAATGGTTTTTTCTTCATCCTGATTGGTTGGGAGTCTTGGTCTGTGTTTATTGGTCTTGGAGTTTGCTGTGTTCTGCTTGATTGGTGTTTCTAATATCTTCTGTCTGTTTTGTAGCTTTTTTTGGTCTTGATTGGCTGGCAACATTGTGTTCCTGTATTGGAGGCTTTTAGTGCGGCTTGGCTCCGAGTAAATGGACGGCTATCATTTATTAGGAAGTTAGGTTTCATCTGGGTGCCTGGTTGGAGTGTGTTTGAGCTGGAGGTATCAGGGGGGATCTGTTGTGCCCAGGTGTTTGCTTGGCTTGTGGTGTGGAGATATTTTTGTTTGTGAGTGCAGGCTTCCAAATAATTGACAGTCTGGTGGAGTCATCTCTTCTATTCATGCTTTCAGATCTTTTTTCAATCTCTATGACTTCTCTGATAATTATGTGGCTGGAGTTTTCTATAGTGGCTGGGGTTTTGGTGCCATTGAAATCAATGCTATGACCTGTGGCTTTCATGTGTTGGACTAGTGAGGAAGTATGTTCCAGCTTTTTTACTGCATTTTTGTGTTCATCCAGGCGGGTACTTATTCTTCTATTGGTCTGTCCAATGTATGTGGCAGGGCATGATACCACATACATTGGACAGACCAATAGAAGAATAAGTACCCACCTGGATGAACACAAAAATGCAGTAAAAAAGCTGGAACACATTATCTTCTTGGTAGCTATTTTCTTTCTTGGAGAGGGCTGATGTATATGTTCACTTACAGAAACACAAAGTGCATTCAGCTGGCTAAATGTCCCAGCCCTCCCCACCCCAATATATATATATTCCCCTTAGCACACAACACTGCATGTTTTCTTCACAATAGCACGCATCACCAACCTGAAGGCAAATCAATTGATTTTTTGTGTGTTTTTTTCAGCATTGCAAACACTCTTGTAAGATAAATTTCATGTCTTGGCAGAATGGGATGAAAATAGCAGGGACCGTAGACCTTTGAGAACCCATTAATCCACTGGATAGTTTCAAAAGTTTCAGTGTAGTATTTTTTTAAATAGTCCCCTGACCTTTTTTTGAAGCAGTGATTGGAAAAAGACTGTATACAGCCTTCAAATTGTCCAGTAAAGACAAGATGTACTGAGCAAAAAGGTCTCCTACTCCAAGTTAATCGTTTAAAAAAAAATGTTCAACAACTGCTTAAAAGCTCTAGTTCTTACCAAAGATTACAAAGTATATCATCCTCTGAACACTGGCTTTCCAGGCAAAGTTTTAGTCACCATTTATTGGGAAGATAGCCTTCTTCCTTGAATGATGTATTATGTGCCACTTGTGTAACATTTTTTCATCTGAAGATGATATTATTATTCTTTAGTACAGTATATAACATTCCACCAAATGCAAGAAGTCTGTGTTACACCAAAGAATGTAACTATAGCATAATGTCATAAGCACTCAAGCGCTGATGTAGCAAAAAGAAAGTTGGGGGGGACTCCGTAATAGAAAGAAAACAGAGTTCAGGAATGGGGGTCATTTAAATGTTGGAGGACAGGAAAGAATAAAAGATGAATGGGAATGGAAGCTGAAAGATCTGAAGAACTAAAGACACGTTGGACACAAAATCAAGCAGGGTATATGCTGTAGGTCAGACAAACTGTTTGAGAGTTAAGCAAGAATAAGGATAAAAGGATATGGATTTGGAGAAAGGTAGCAGATCAAAGAAGAACGAACAAATTCTTCTTTTTTAAAAAATAGCAGCACAATAAACGGAATCTTTCATTTTGTCTTCAACCCTCCTCCAAGTAAACCTGCCTTAATTCTAACAGTAGTAACTAATGTCTCCTTCAAGTTAAGTTTGATTTTTTATGTAGTAATTTTATTAAAAATTACAATGACAATGATAAAAAAGCTAATAAAAACTATAAAAAATAGAAGGTGCATAAAATAAAAAAAGATAACAGAAAAGAAAGAAAAATAATGTAGTACATAAAAAGAAAAGAAATATATAAAGAAGTGACTCCCCCCTTCATCACAAATATCAACAATTTTAATAAGTGATAACATTCTCTTAAAATACAAGAATTGATCTCTTCTTCCCATATCCCATCTCTTACCTATAAAGTAAACAAATATTTTAAAACCTCATTATTTCAGTGCTGATGGGCAAAATTTCATTTAAGAAATACCAGATATAGCAACATAACTATTGTAATATTGGTCAAATCAATCGACTTTATATTCCTTCCTTTTCCTTTAACATTCCTCTAATACTCTTAATCCCAGTCCCTTCAAATAATGTGTTCAAACTTGATTTCTTTTCAGAAAGAAATTTCCCCCTTAAATTTGTATTTAAAACTTATTTTGCTAAGGATTGAAGGAAAGTTGCCCAGTGATATAAAACTAGTCAATTCAAAGGTTCCCAATAGATGAAAAACAGTTAACAAACAATTTCCAAAGTGATTAGAAAAAAGGATATGCAAACCCAATGTCCTTAAAAGTGTTGACTGTGGTTTAATGAAAATGGCTATTCCTTCATCTCCCAGAACTCTAAATCCACTGGAGACTGGAGTCTTGCAGTCTCCTCTCTGTTTATCTAAACTAATTACAAACAGCAGCCTACTCACCATTCTGCTGCAATTATTTGTTTTATTTAGCCAAACCATCTTCGCTTCCTCAGATGCCCCAAGTTCAGTTGAGTTTCTTTTTTTAAAATAAACTTTATTAATCTTTTTATAATTTTAAAAAGACAAACAACAAGAAATATAAGTCTTAAAAGATCAACAGTTTGTGACATTCATCTTATACTTTTGTGCATTATTTACAAATATATAGTATTTGTGCGGTCAGTTGAGTTTCTGATGACTCTTTGGAGAAATCCAAGTAGTTCTCTTGGGAAACAATATAGAAGTGTCTTGCCTCCTCCTTTCAGGCAAATGCAAACTAAGAACTTACTAGTTCTTAGCCCTCCCAGCTTTCAAGTCTAGCCCTCCCAGCTTTCAGTATCAGTCAAGATTATCCCTAGTTTTTTTAATAAAAGAATCTCCAAAGATATAGCCATCTGTTAGGAAGCTTGCAGAGGTCATAATACTAATCATACAGGCTTTTATACCATCTACAACCTCCTCTTGTCAATTTTGACAATGCAGACATTCCGAGACTTTTCCATGTTAGATTAATCTGAATAATCTGGGCCAAAATTTTAAGATTAGTTATTATATTTTTTATATTATATTTAGTTTACTAAATAAACAATGGGAAAGGAGACAGGCTTACAGATATTGATCTTTGTTTTATTTTATAACCTACAAGTTCTAATGAACCCTATTTATGTATCATTTTGAGGATTGGTCCCCCAGAAGATTGGCATTTTCATTTGCACTTTTCCTAATACACACCCTTTTTTGTACATTATTCCTTGACAATACACTTTTCAAGCATTTCCCTAACTCAGATACAATGAATATATTGTATTTCTCTCTAATATTCATTTTGTGTGCTATTTTTAATAAACACCCTTTTGTATACTTTTAGTCATAAACTGCACTGAAAATTACATCATGTGTAGATTTCAACATGCATGTATATCTCAGTTCTCTTATAAGTCTGGAGAGCATAAAAATTAAATCTGTACAATATGATGGAATCTCACTAATTTTTCTAAATCTTCTAGATTCATACTGTTCCCTTTTGCTCCACAGACACTAGGAGGAATTTCCTAGGAGGATGTCTGCTCTTACTCTTTACAAGCTGTTTGTAGGAAGGGGGTCAGAAAGGATGATGTGAACATATGGTTAAGTCTGAGGAGGAGGAAAAAGAGCTGAATGTCAAAGTTGTGATTTGAATATGAGCATCACGTAAGGGAGCCTGATTTTTAAATAATCTTCTTAGAACATTTTGAATCAAAATTGTAGAGGAAGGAATTTGACTGACAGTTGCTGAATGAAATTTTCTGCAGCCAATCAGTCTCTCATATGTGTCTAAGTGACAGAAAGAGATATGTGTATTTGCTTAGCAAGTCGATAGCATATTCCCATCTGCTGCTGGAAAAAAAAAAGTCAACCGTAATTGGGTTTGGTTCCTAATTGATAAAGTCATGTGATAAAATAGTGATAAACTACACTAAAGCATTCTACAAATAGCTGCATCATTACAACATGCAAACAGAAAATCCAGTATATACTGCATATCCAATACAGTATATAATATACAAAATATACAATGTATAATGTAGCTCAAGTCATGATCTACTGGAATCAGCTAGCTTGAGTCATGTTCCCACTAATAATGTCAGATATATAACTAGACTGTTCCATATAAAAGTCTAGTTTAATTATATATTTGGCCTCAATAATATATTCTATCTTCTGGGAAAAGCTCTTCTTTTTGGTTAATCGTGATGAATGACAATCATAACATTCTTGGAACCTACAGTTTTTTCTGACTTCCAGTATTTTTTTAGAAAATAGCATGGTAAGATCCTAAGGTCCTACTGCAATCTTCAAAGCATGATATTCTAAAGACATTCTATATTTAAGAGGAAATGTATGGTCTTTATATCTGTGATTTGAAATTCCTGGAAATTCAATCACAATTCATCACATGGAAAGGAAGCCTGATTTTAGATAAATATCTTAGTGTTTGGTGGTCCTCCATAATTTTCAACTATAATGCTACCTTTGTTCATAAGATATGAATCACTTTGCCAGTCGTTGCCTTTCAGTAGACGGTAGTATCGGTAATAGATTTTAAACATGAATGTTTCTACCTTAGGTACCCCTGGGTTTGAAAGGAGTTGGGTTGGGAGAGAAACAAAGGATTAATTATGTTTCTAACTCTGTGTGCTGCCAAGGAGAAAATTAATACAGTTGAACTTTTCCTGACATCTTGCAACTGTATGTGCTTATTAATAAAGCTTGTCTATTAAAATTAGCAATAACTCTGTTTTTAATATTATACTTAAAATTCTAGATAACCAAAGCTTTTACACAAGTCCTTACATCTAAAGGACTGTAGAATGAAAATGACATAATTACATTCACTAAACACTAATATTACTTGATGTCATGAAACAAAGACAGCAAAATAGCTTTGTGAAAAGGTGGCTGACAGAAACATTAGAAAAATTTGAAATAATGTAGAATGAATAATTGTAATTTCTTCAGCTTGGAGATAGAATGATGGTGATGGTGAACAGGATGGTATACTCTGTAGATAAAGTAAAATGATTATTTAAAAAATGGAACCTATGGCAGCAAATCAATATTGAATAAAAATGGTGATTCAATACAATTATTATTCCGGGAATCATTAAAATGAACACAGATTCTCATTTTATCTTATTAGGATTAAAATTACTAGTGTTAAAAATGAAACTGAAAGATTTACTGAAATGAAGCATGGATAACTTTCCCCAATATTTTCCTATACAAAAATTGCACAATGACACAGGTGTTTTAAATCTTTCATCTCTGGTTTATTTATTTGTATGAAACTCAGAACAGAGATAAACACTTTGATAGAGAATTTTTGTGACGGTCAAGTCAAAAGTAGGAAATAAATTTTGATCCAAAGAACAACTTATGGCCTTCAGCTATTGTTAGATACTAATTCTATCCATTCCTACCCATTGGTCATATTTGCTGATGCCGATGGGAGGGGAAGTTCTTGAGTCAGACTTTTATTGAGTATTCCTGATACAGGCTGGGTAAATTCTTTGAGTTGAACTTGATGCCTAAAGACTAGGTGGGTACAATATATCCATGCTGTTTTCTTGGCATAAGCATGGAAGTGCATTACTGTTGCCTTCTTCAGAAATGTCTTTTTGACTTCCTAGTCTGTTCCATAGCATTGGATCTCTCAGCCAATCCTTAATCTGGACCAAACCTGTTCAGCTTTTTCAAAATTGGCCAAAGACAGTTTAGGTGCTGAGGATTCAGCTGATCCTGGTGGGAAAAAAGGTGGGATGGATGGCCTAGGCCTCAACTAGCAGTCTTAACCTGACCAACTCTTTCTATCTCTTCTATCAACCAGTGTCCCTTTGTTCCACATATTTATTTGCTGTTTAGATTTAGATTCCATATTTCCTTCAGTATTCCCCATACTGTATTTATGTATGGGAACATACATAAATTCCAGTTTTCCGTCACAGCCCTATTAGGTAAATTGCGTGGCCCCTTGTGATCCAAAGAATGTCATGGATTGGAACCTGTATCGCTCTACTTTTAATCCAGCATCTTAACTACTAAACCATTCAGGCTCTTTGGTATTATGACATGATGTTAGTAATCATTATAAGTCTTCAGCACTAAGGTGTCTTCTGTATGCCTGAATCACAAGAGTCTTCCCATAGTTAATTATATTCTCATAATTTCCAATATTTTACTGCATTTTTCAAGGACACAGGTTGATAAGATCATATTGGAAAATCAATAATAATATCAAATTATGTGTCAGCATTTTCCAAGCTCTCATCCTGGTTTATTCAGAGACTAGCAGCTCACTTTAAAATAAAGAATAGAAAGAAATTATGCTGGAAATATTACAGGAAGGAGATTTTAAGAAAAATAATCTTTCTCTCAATAAATCAGAAGATAGTCCAATGCCTCAGAAGACATTTCAATGAGCCCTTATGTCAGGGTTCACATTTCTGTGAATGAGAGACCCCTTTATTTTCCACAATTACTGCCATTGCTTCTGTAGTTTTAGCAGCATGCTGTGTGTATGTTAATGACTAGTTAATGTGTCACAAAGCTAAAATATTGAGTTTCTAAACTTAACAGCTCACTTACCTAAGCCAACAGGTTATTAGTTTGAAGACATAATGAACACTTTTCTGCTCTATATTATGATTATTACACAAGTGTAATAGAATACAACAGTTTCTAATTAAATTAAAGCTCCAATGTGTAATAATGGAGATTACATAAGGAAACCTATTAAAAAATAATTTATGTGGTGAGGCGCTTGAATTATGGGGAAAATGTAAATAATGATAGGACATTTCCAGAAAATAGTTTATCTGGGAATTTTATTTCATCTGATTTTGGATTTCTTGATTATTCTGAATTATCTTCTTCTCTTTTGTAAAAAACAAAAGATTTATACCATCTGAAGAGAAATCAATTTGATGACCAAACTGTAGGTGCATCTGCTGGATTAACAACATCAATATTAAGTCTTTTTTTTTTTTTTTTAGATATCTAGAAATTATCTTACAATCATCCTTGAAAGGATGAAGTAGAAGAAACAAATTGAAGACATTTCTGAGTGGATCCATAAAACTCTAAATGCAGTTCCACCAACAATGACAGTAATATTTTTTTTTCACTAGCTCAAAATTTGTTTAAAGGAAAAGTGGTATGTTTCTGGCTTGGTCCTGCTGTTATAAAGATCCAATTTGTATGATTTTGAAGTATGGACCAGTAATAAAAAAGACTATATAAACCGATTAACTGTTAAAGTGATTATAGCTTTATCATTCTTCCCTGGATCTTTTTTTTTTTTATTGTTCATGCCTTTATGAGAAATCTCACCCACCAAAGACATCAGAATGGAAGCTGCTTCATAACAAGCATTTTTTCATCATGGTTTTCTTATATGAACCTACAGTATGTATAGAAACAGTACTACCCTTTGTGGCTGTGAGAAGGGCAATGAAATATAGGTAACTCCCAACTTGCAACCAGTCTCTTAGAAAGAGACCTGAAAAGAGGTACTTATGCCATGGATCTGAAGTTCCAGTAGTCAGCCTTCTCTCCCAATGGTCAGGTGATCACATTGTGTGTGCTCGGCAACCAGTTAGTTTGCAGCATCCTGTGGTCACATCATCATGATTTATGACATTCCTCGTTGGAAACTTGTGTTTACTTCTGGTTCCCAGCAAAACAACAACAACCCATTGTGGACAATGGGTTCAGTTAATAACTATGGCATTTGTGTAATGTCCATGATGATTCACTTAATAACCACTGCAAAATGTCATAAAATTGGGTTGGTCACATGATGACACACTTAATTTATTTATTTTATTTATTTATTTGATTTGTCAATCGCTTACAAGATACAAGTATAAGAATAAACATAGTTTTGAATACATGAGATGGATACTTATAAGAAAAATAAAAAGAAACAATAGGACAGGGACGGTAGACACGGTTGGTGCACTTATGCACACCCCCTATAGGCCTCTTAGGAAGGGGGTGAGGTCAATAGTAGACAGTCTAAGGTTAAAGTTTTTGGGGTTTGATGAAGAAACCACAGAGTCAGGTAGAGTATTCCAAACATTGACCACTCTGTTGCTGAAGTTGTATTTCCTGCAATCAAGTTTTCTTCAATCAAGTAAGCATTACTTACAACCATAATTCCAGGCTCAATTCTGGTCATAGGTTGAGGACCACTTATAACTATGATCCTTCTCACTCCTTCCTCATATACAACATACCATAAAGGACACAATTTGCAATAGTTTTCATTTCAAAAGGCCCTTTGGGGCAGGGGTCCCAAATCCCTGGTCCATGGACTGGCACCAGGCTGTGGCATGCCAGAAATTGGGTTGTGCAAACAAATGAAGCCCTATCTGTGGTATGCAGGCAGCACCTGAAATCATGCCCCCTCCGGTCTGCAGAAAAACCTCTTTCCACAGAAGAAATCTCTGGTGCTCAAAAGGTTGGGAGCTGCTGCTTTGGAGTAAATGGCCTTGGAGTGAAGAAATCAGTCACCATTTCCTTCCAGAAATAAACCACTTTCTTTTTTAGGTATAAAATTAGAAGAGAAAGCATTCCCTATGACTTGAAAGCACTTGAAGCCTCTTTTCACTCTCTAACCACATCTCATTGAGGTGTCAAAAATATTATTTCTGACTGTCAAAAGTCTAGTCTGACCCTACTGTTTTGAGTTTGTACATTGTTTCTAGATGTTCTGTTTTCTAACAATGTAAAGAAACAATACTAGTTAGCAAAAGTAGAACAGAACAGAACAGAACAGAACAGAACAGAACAGAACAGAACAGAACAGAACAGAACAGAACAGAACAGAATAGAATAGAATAGAATAGAATAGAATAGAATAGAATAGAATAGAATAGAATAGAATAGAATAGAATACTTTATTGGCTATGTATAACTGGACACAGAAGGAATTTGTCTCTGGTGCATAAGCTCTCAGTGTACATGCAAACAACAATCATAAGATGCAAATACCCAAAGATAGTAGCATAGATATAAAGGATAATAGCAACACAAACACACATTAAATATATTTAGGGGTAAATATATTTAAACATATGACAGTATTGTGAGAATTAGATGTTTAACCAAATGATGGTATGAGAGAAAAAACATCCATGTATCTAGTTGTTTTGGCGTGCAATTCCCTATAGCAGTGTCCTGAGATGAGGAGTTGAAACAGTTTATATCCAGGATGTGAGGGGGTCTGTAGATATTTTCTCAGCCCACTTTCTGACCCATGAAATAGTATTGGTAATTATTTCAAGAGCACACCTGGGCAAATGTCACACCTGGGCAAAAATAAACATTAAAAAGTGCATCAAAATCCATTAGTTTTTATTACCCCTTAGAAATAAGATTCAGGTATAGAGAATTTAGGTTACTAATTGAGTTGGCATGGTGTAACTCCAAAAAGAAATTGAAAACTAGGTAATAAATATAAAATAAGTGAGAAGTTTGGCAATGTCTCATTTAAACAGGTACCATTATTAGAAAAAAAAATATTTGTGAAATTAATATATGTAATAAATGAAATGGAATTTAAAAAGACAGGAAAAAACCCTGAAGGAAGGGACAACATATGGTCTTTATCCTAATTTTGTGCTGCCCTCAGACATTTTCAAAACACTTTGGTAACCAAGCAATTTAGATCTCCAGCTAAACTAATTCATTCCTTTCTGTAGCAGCCTGCTGCGTGAATTGGGGACAGGCAAAAAAATACAGACCCTAGAGAGAGAACATCAAGGAAGAACAGAAGGTGTCCTAGAGAAAAGAGAATGCTGTTTCAGCTACAATGTCTAGCCAAGAATGTAGCTTTGGTCAGATTTCTCTGGTGGGAATTTAGCATTTGAACGGTAAAAGATTTCCCAGAGAGAAGTGGGTGGCATGTCAGTTCTGTCTTTAACTTGCATGGAGAAAAAGTTCACGACAGGCTACCCTTTAAGGATTAATTCTCAGTACAAAAATACTTCTGAATTGTATTTCTGTATAATTAGTCAAAATTACATGCAAAAACAAAACAAAAACAATCCATACCCACCAAAAAAATAAAACAGAGATAAAGCATTGATCTGATCTGAGGATGCCTTGACTCTAATGGGAAGAATATCATTTGGAGGAAAGGAAGCAAAACTCCATGGATTTCTGTAGCTGAGTACATTAATATTTTGGTTATGAAAGTAAATCACATTTGCATATCTAGGCTTTGGATAAGGAGGACAAAGAAATTGTAATCTAGTACAAGCCAGAACATTCCCCTGGGAGGCTTGCCTGCAACTGACACGTTGTGTCAGGATGAATTAGTTTTCAAGGTCAGGTCTGGCTTTCTAAAATCTCATGGAGGTTATGATACAAACTGCCACACTATGTAAGTACCTGTTACTACATAGAACCCTAAACCAGCTACATACTAATACAAGTGATTTGATTTCATTTTTGAATTTTCCTTTGTAATCTATGTTACATTCAGGGGTGGGATTCAAATTTTTTAACAACCGGTTCTGTGGGTGTGGCTTAGGTGGTGGGCGTGACTTGGTGGTCATGGCTTGGTGGTCATGTTATTGGCTGGGTATGGCCAACTCAATATCACTCACATCGAGGCACGCATCTCCTCACCTGGCCTCTCATGACTGTGGGGGTGCTGCAACAGTCGTAAGTGTGAAAAATGGTCATAAGTCACTTTTTTCAGTGCCATTGTAACTTTGAATGGTCACTCCACACAAGCAAAGTACCAGCAAAGGAGGGGAAAAAAACTCCAGAGAAGTTCCTGAGACAGGAAGTCTAGTCCTCCCAAGAATGTAATAAGGGTTAACCTAGAGGCAGTTTCTGTAAGTAACACCAGAATGTTTCCTTCCTGCCTTCCTTACAGGATTAGGCCAGTAATTTCTTCTAACAACTGGTTCTCTGAAATGCTTAGAATGTTAACAACCGGTTCTACTGAATAGGTGTGAACTGGTAGAATCCCACCCCTGGTTACATCTGGTAGAGATTAGGTCTGATCTTTGTCATTTTTTGCCTTAACCGAATGATCCAATTTCCCTTGATATAGCACTGAGCACTGTTGTTCAGCTTTCTAGATGTTGGAGACCTGGTCCCCATCCATCAAATAATTTGTTTCATGGTACAGAATAATGTGGGGGTGGAAGAGGGGCGCAAATCACCTGGTGTTCTACTTTTCTATTGTAAAACAGTTATGTACATAAAAGGGTTAAAACTGGAGTTTAGCAAGATGACCTTCTCAGCCCCTGCCTCTGCCCTTTGGAGCATCTTACCTCCAGAGGTGAGGTGAACTTCCAGGATTTCCAGAAGACTGTTAATTAATATGGGAGCTCTAAGCCCTGGGGGTGCTGGTGGCTTGATGGTGTCCCTCTGGTTTTGTGATTTTTTAAAACTTTGATTTCATAGTAGATGCATAATTGGTATGTAGAAAAACTAAAATACAAAATATCTATACTTACTGAAAGAATCCAGCCAGTCCCTATTTCACAGTAAATGGCACATCCCCTCCAAACAATTTGCAGATAGTGGACAAAAAAGTATTTTCTCACTTGAGACAGAAAAGTTTCCCTGATACTAAAAACGCAATGGTGATAAGTTCAGTCATTTTTTTTGCTCCTTGTTCACTGAAGGTGGTTGACTGATTCTGCACAATGCTAGAGACAGATTCATCACCCTGTAGATTGCTGTGTCTTAGGAATGCTTCAGTAGCTTTGCTCAATTGCATTTCTGCAGATGTTTGTAAGATTTGAATAAACTGGTCTGATTTCTGAAAGAATAGAGTACTGTGAACAAGCGACTTGGAATATGTTCAAAAATACATTTTCTGTCTGATTCATACCCATTTAGGCTTCTGAAATTCTTATTGATGGCCTCCATAAAGATGATCTCATTAGGGACATGAAATTGGTTCTAATGAGATGAATAGTTGTGAGTTCTGCCACTATATTATATATCTAGATATTAACTGCCCTATTCTCTGCTGGGTAAGTGATTATTAAGTCAGGAAAAGAGGGAAGTCATTCTGAAGTGATCTATAAAAAGCAACCTGTTCTGTATTTGCATTCTTGTAACCCTGCGCTCTGATTGGCTAAAATGCACAGCACTCGGATTGGTCGAGCGTGCAGCACTGATTGGCCGTTACGAAGCAACCGCGATTGGCCGATTGATCGACCTGGCACAGGCCTACCAGCAATTGCCGGTTGACGCGGAAACCGCAGAGGCGCAAACCATAGTCACCCACCGCGGGGCTTTCCGCTGCAAGAGGCTCCAGTTCGGAGTCAGCGTAGCCCCGGGGGTCTTCCAGAGCCTAATGGAGAGGCTACTCCAAGGCATCAAGGGGGTAGTGCCCTATTTTGACGACGTGCTGGTGTCAGCGGCCAACCAAAAACAATTGAAGAGCCGCCTGAGGGAGGTGCTTCAAAAATTCAAAGACTCAGGGTTAAAAGTCAAGAAAGAGAAATGCCAGCTGTGCACCGAGAGAGTCGAATTCCTAGGGTACCTCCTAGACCAGCACGGGATCCACCCAACGGAAAAAAAATCAGGGGCATCAAGGAAGCCCCTAGACCGAGGAATAAAACCGAGCTGCAGGCGTTTCTGGGACTGATTAACTTCTATAATGTTTTCCTGCCCCAAAAGGCGACCGCGGCGGAACCGTTGCATAGGCTGCTGGACAAGACAGCCACCTGGAACTGGGGAAGGCGAGAGGAAAACGCATTCAACCGAACAAAGGACCTACTCACATCGGACGCTGTTCTCATCCAATACAGCGAGACCCTACCGCTAGCAGTAACATGCGACGCATCTCCCTTCGGTGTTGGGGCCATCCTCAGCCACACTCTCCCTGATGGAAAAGAGGCGCCCATCGCCTTCTTTTCAAGAACCCTCTCAAAACTGGAAAGGAATTACAGCCAGCTTGGATAAGGAGGCCCTGGCAATCGCCGCTGCCTAAAGTTCCACGAGTACCTTTACAGCAGAACCTTCACCATCATCACCGACCACAAACCGCTGCTCAGGATTCTGGCAGGGGACAGGGCCACTCCGAACATCCTATCCCCTAGGATGACAAGGTGGTCCGAATTCCTTGCCGCCTACAATTACCGGCTAACCCATCGGCACGGTAAGACAATCTCACACGCAGACGCCTTGAGCCGCACTCCGTTGCCCGACCTGGACGCCGACCCAGCACCCGCCACGTCCACCCTGAGCATAGAGACCTTACCCAATCTCCCCCTGACCGCGTCAGACATTGCCTGGGAAACCAATAAAGACAAACGTCTGGTGCGGGTTTTAAACTGGGTGGAGAAAGGGTGGCCAGAAAAAGATGATGATGAACAATTCAGGACTTTCCGGAGCCGGCAAACAGAACTCTTTACACAAAAAGGTTGTTTACTGTGGGGGGACAGGATGGTTATCCCAGAGAAATTACAGAAAAGGGTTTTGGACATGTTACACGAAGGGCACCCGGGCATCGTTAGAACAAAAGCCCTGCCCAGAAGTTACGCTTGGTGGCCAGGGATGGACAAGGAAATCGAAGCCTGGGTGGCATCGTGCAGGCAATGCCAAGAATCCAGGCCGAGCCCTCCCACCGCCCCAATCCTGGAATGGGAAACCCCCAGAGGGCCATGGTCCAGGATTCACATAGACTTCGCCGGGCCCACAAAGGGACACACGTTCCTGATAACGGAGGTAAGCAACATGAGAACGACTACCACAGAGGCCGTTATCAAAGAACTCAACAAACTATTCTCAACCCACGGCCTCCCAGATGTAATTGTATCTGTCAAAGGGCCCCAATTTACTGCGCTACCATTCGAAAAATTCCTAGCGGAATGGGGAATATGGCATGTGCTGACAGCGCCAGCACATCCGGCGGCGAATGGGAGGGCAGAACGAATGGTCCAATTTACTAAAAAGACAATTCAAAAAATCGAAACCGGGGAAATACAGGACAAAATCAATAAAATGCTATTCATACAACATATAACCCCGAACACAACAACGAACAAAAGCCCGGCAGAACTATTAATGGGGAGAAAATTAAGATCCCCACTAGACAGGCTACACCCCACATACAACCTGGAAACACCCCCCCCCGACTCATCTAGCAAGCACCGAACATTCACACCGGGCAACACAGTATACGCAAAAAACCTCACAGGGGACCCACTCTGGGTACCTGCAACAATAACCCAGGTAACAGGTCCCTGCTCGTACCGGCTACAAACAACCGACAGAGGAGCATGGAAACTACACATCGATCAGTTAAGATCGAGAGCTAACACGGGAAATACAACCGACACGCAAACACACAGAAACAAGAAAACTGAAGAGGGAGGGGGAAACCCAAACATAAGAAGAGAAGGAAGCCCTGACAAACAAAACAAACAAACCCAACAAGAAAAAAACCAGCAATACTCACCAGCGGAGCCACCGACAGATGACCAGCCCGAAGCCTCGCCTGGAAGGTACAGCCAAGCCAGCTCGACCAGCCTGGAAAGACCGGCCGGGAACAACGGAGCCAGCAGCTCGATCAGCCCGGGTAGACGGGGAGGGAGCTACGGCGAAAGGCCCGACTCACCCTTCCAGGCGGTTCCATCGATGAAGCAGGGAGCAGCACAGACCCCGACCGAACCGGCCGGAGACCAAGAGACAACTAACCTGCGCAGGTCCAGTAGACAAGTACGGAGCCCTGCCTACTTACGGGACTACGTTACGTAGGACCGAACCAAGAGGGGAGGGGTGTTCTGTATTTGCATTCTTGTAACCCTGCGTTCTGATTGGCTAAAACGCACAGCACTCGGATTGGTCGAGTGTGCAGTACTGATTGGCCGTTACGAAGCAACCGCGATTGGCCAAGCCGATCGTGGGAGATTTGAACGGCCGTCATTGGCTGCGGCGCCCTGTGCAAGACCAATATAAGCCGCCGCCGATCCAAGCCTAGCAAGCCAATCTACCTTACAATAAACAGAGCTTTTAAAAGTCACTTGCCTCGCGTCTCTTCTTGGGACCGATCTACCAATATAACACAACCCACAACAACCTGGCTTCCTTATATGCCTTTGGGTTTATTTTTACATATATTATTTAGCAGAAATGATGTTTCTTGGAAATTGGCTGAAGGGGATTCAACAAGATCTTTGAAGGGTCTCTTCATGAAGAGTATGCCCTTTTGCACTTCATGATATATGTGTATTTTCTTTATAAATGAAGATATGTATGGATAATTCTTAGGAGTCTGTTCAGAAGATGGAAAAGCCTCAGAACTAGAATTTTGACTATATCAGTGCAGAAATGTATGTTCCATTCATGCTTCAGACAAAAGCCATCATAAACTTCAGTAAAAAAAATTCTTTGTGATAAAAATTTACAAGAGAAAATTGTTCAATGCACAGCTCAGTTTATAAGCCTTAGCTAACAGCCCTTTTAACACATATTGCATCACAACGTAAAACAATCTTAAGTCATACACATACACACACACACACACACACACACATTTATATTCCATATGTAGAGTCAGTACAAACATAGCAATACTTTGTGAAAAATTTTGTTTATATTTAATTTAGCATGATTCTTCCTGGTTTTGATAAATGACGAACACTGGGACTCGAGAAATCGGGCAACTAGATAAACACTCAGGAGGCAAAGAATCCATCTCTTGTCTTGAGAGGCACAGATATTTCTTGAGATACATGATACCTTGCTTTCTCTGTCAATGTGGATTTCAGCAGTGGGTTAGGTAGTTGTTTTATGTATACATGGAAGAATACCATATTGTCATCTGGAATGAACAATTATTTGGAGAACTGAGAATTCATGTGTAGTAGATGCTTTTTGAGGTCAATAAGTGCCTAATTATTCATTAAAGTGATGAAATTCGATTGAATGGTTACCTTTTCTTCAAACTCACTTATTTTGTTTCTGAAGTATGCTTGTTAATATTTAAATAGCTTTATGGAGCTTTTTCCAGTGAAAAAAGAAATGTCACAATACTATAATGATTTCCAGGCATTTTATTTTTACCTGTCTTTTTTGAGTAAAGAACATCATAGTTTCTAGCATCATATCACATTTATTATAGTGTTGCTAACTTCATAGGACTTGCCAGGAAAGCAGTCGCTGTGTTCCAAAACAACCCTTTTCAGTTCTAAATACTGGGGAATGTTTTGTGGGAAGAAGCAGTGAATTCTGTAGAATGGATATAACATAATAAGAAGAAATTATTGTTCTTGACCATACGGTATTTGCTTAACTAGCAGTCCTATGCAACCATGATAAGAGTGTCTCTGTAAACCTTCCCTTTTGTTATTTCCATGATTTCATTAAAAAAAAAAAAAAACCTTATAAAGAATATTTATAAAAACTACTTAACATTTTTTATTCTGTTGTGGTTTTATTTATTTTTAATGCGCTATCAAATCATTTTCAACTCAAAGCAACCACAAAGATTCCATGATGATCTTTCTGTAAACTGTTCTTTCAGGTTTCTTAATGGTGCACCTATTGCCACTCTAATGGAGTTCGTATACCTTGCTACTGGTCACCCACTTCTTTTCTTTCCTTCCGCTTTTCCCAGCATTGCAGACCTTTCTAGAGAGCTGCTGACACTTTGCATAATATATCTAAAGGAGGTTAATTTGAGCCTGGTCATTTGTGGCTTGAGTGAGAACTGTGGATCAATTTGTTCAGTGATACATGTGTGTTGGCTGTCCACAATATTTTCAGGAGTCTTCTCCAATACTAAAGTTCAAAGGCATCAATTCTCTTCTTATCCTATTTTGTTTTTCAACATCCAATGTTTGCTTCCATAGAGTGTCACAGATAATTCCATGGTTTGCAGCATTCTGATCTGTGTAAGTATAGTTATATCATAGCATTTGAATATTTTTTCTCAAAGCTTTACAGCTGCTTTATTATATTTTTTATTATGGTTTTATTTCTAATATTATATATTTAATGTACTGCACTTTATTCCAGAATAGTTTAGTAAGCTATTGCCTGCAAGCTTATATTGTAATTCTGCCTGCCATCATTATCCCATTGGTCATTCAGTATTGTAAACATGTTTCCTAATCAGATGACTTGTTTCTACTGAGAATAGGTTTGATGGGCACAAAATGAAAAGTTCCCACTACAAGCAATCTGCTGGTATACACTAATTGTTAAATTGAAGAAGTTCCAAGAAAACTATCAGACCTAATCACTTCCTGTTATCTAGTTATAGTTTGACAAAAAGAAAGAAATGTCTGCTGACCAAGCCTTCTCCCTGATGTCCCCTAAGGTCAGTCCTATAATTCGTTGTACCTTAGAGATGAATTTGTCATGGGTTATAATCTTATCTGATGAGGCTCTGTGAGAATAACAGACTTTACTTGTATGACATCAGGCCGACAAATGAAGAGGATCAATGTGTGACAGAGAGAGGTTGAAGTTATCTTTTCACCCCCACATCTCCTTTCATCAACGTATGATAACTTGAGGAAAGAGAATGAATGAATTGGGTTAAAGAGATGAGTCCATTAGGAACCACTGGTTTCCTCTAAAGTGACATAAGAGTAAAATAACTTCTATTGTTACATATTACAAATAATATTCAGAGAGGAAAAACCAAAAAGAGTCAAGAAAAGAATATTCATAGGTTTTTTTTCTTCCTTTTAAAGATGGCGTCCTCTTAAAGAGGTGTGTGTTACAGAGGAAGTTCAGTAGAGTTGTTCTGCCTCTTTCTCTATCAAGATTTGAGGGGCAATGTATCACTTCACAAATGACTAGGGCTTGTCTCTTTTCAAATAGTCTCTCTTGTCAGACTTCTTTTGTGTCAAAGAATGGGGAGACTACTATTACAAAATTTTAATAAAAAGTATTCTATTCTCCATCTAAGTAGGGAACCAAGCTTCTCCTATAGCCTGACATGTTTTACTGCAGTATTAATATTGAAAGATATAACCACATGATGATGTGCATATTGCTTCAGTAAATCATCCAAACAATCTGCATCCCATGATACATTTTTATTGGGTATTTTGCATAAATATTCTGTATCAAATGATAATGTCATCTTTTTCATATCCAATTTTTTTTCTAAACCTGGCTTTGCATGATTCAGGATCAACCTAGATTGGTCTTAAGAGTACAGGATGGGTACATTTTCACTGCTAAATTGTTGTAAATCTGTTTTTTTTTTCTTATGACAGCCTCTGATATGGAATATTTATGAGAAAAGTAGAATAAAGAGCCCACTGGGAAGTAGAGTGCATTCGAGTGCATAATGCATCCAGGAAAATTTGAATTTCTTTATTCAATATAGTTTATTTATAATATGTTATGACAGTATAAAAGATATTGGGTAAACTATGTTCCTGCTTATAAAAGCTTGGGCCTTAATATCTTTCTTGGGCTATTAATGTTAACACATGACACAGTAGTTTGGATACAGATTAGGCTTACAGAAATACAATGAGATCTTATTTGAGAGAAACTGGTATATATACAATTGCAAAAAATAAAAATAAAAAAGTAAGTTTGCATACAATTGAATAGGATGATACAGTGGCAAGTATTGTTTTCAAGTGATAGAATTCTAATTTGTAGGATTTCCAAAGATCTTCCTTATGTTTATACATAATTGTGTAGATTATAAAGAAACAGAATGTATAACTTTATCCTGTTAGGACTATGATATTTTGCCATACTTGTTTTTTTTTTTATTCTATTTTAATTATAGTGTGATCATTGCTGCGTACATCCACCAGACATTCAAACCAGTGTTCACTTTATTAATACTGCACTTGTTATATTCAATTTCTTTATACAAGCATGATAAATAGGTAGACAGTCCATGGCAATTGGGACCAGAATTGCCATTGCTAAGCAATGCAATCCTAAAGTACATTATGTGATTGTGCCACTTAGTGATGGCAATTTTCTCAATCCATTACCATTAAGCAATGACCATGCAGGCAATTAAGTGAAGAGCTCACATGACTGTTGCATCTGACTTCATGTTGGCTTCCCCATGGACTTCACTTGGAGGAAGCTGGCAGGGAACAATGTAATTCATGATCACATGAATGCAACTTGCTGTAAAGTTGTAGCCACAAGCTGGGCACCAAAAGCTGAATCACAATCACATGACCATGGAGAGCTGAACCTCTGAAGACTGGTCATAAGTACAAGTCATTCAAACTTTTCATAGCTTTTAATGGTCACTGAATGAATGGCCATAAGCTGAAGATCGCATGTAATTTTGTTTGTTTATCTTTGCTCATGTTTATTCCTGTTAAATACAAAGCCTCATAATATTTATACTGGTATTAGTAGATTGTGTTTTAATAGATTGTCATGATGACTTATGTAAAAGGTTGTAACCACAGTGATGCAAAAAAAAAAAATCAATTATATTATTAAAATTAATTTGCCTTATAAGCAAAACAGTCTAATGCTATGTTATTTTGAGTTATTATGATCCAACTTCACAAGCCAGGTTTTTTTAAAATATAGAACTATGGCTTATGCTATATTTTCAAGAAAGAAGAAAGCAAAAATGTGATTAGACAGAAATGTGAAAATATTATTTTATTGTAAAACAATTAATAACCAACTGCAATAATCAATTAATATTTCATGAAGGACATTAATGAGGGTCACCAAGATACTCTTAATCTTACACGGGAAAAGACCCGAAAAACACTTAGACCTACATATATACATACATACATACATACATACATACATACATACATACATACATACATACATATACAGGCTTCTGTATAGTGTTCGTCTGTGAGTCAGACTTTCACAGCCGTTTCTGTTTTAAATTTGGTGCTAGCCTACGCTGTGCCAGAATGTTTTTTTTTTCTTCATCCTGATTGGTTGGGAGTCTTGGTCTGTGTTTATTGGTCTTGGAGTTTGCTGTATTCTGCTTGATTGGTGTTTCTAATATCTTCTGTCTGTTTTGTAGCTTTTTTTGTCTTGATTGGCTGGCAACATTGTGTTCCTGTATTGGAGGCTTTTAGTGTGGCTTGGCTCCAAGTAAATGGACGGCTATCATTTATTAGGAAGCTAGGTTTCATCTGGGTGCCTGGTTGGGCTGTGTTTGAGCTGGAGGTATCAGGGGGGATCTGTTTGTGCCCAGGTGTTTGCCTGGCTAGTGGTGTGGAGATTTTTTTGTTTGTGAGTGCAGGCTTCCAGATAATTGACAGTCTGGTGGAATCAGCTCTTCAATTCATGCTTTCAGGTCTTTTTCAATCTCTATGACTTCTCTGATAATTCTGTAGCTGGGGTTTTCTATAGTGGCTAGGGTTTTGGTGCCATTGAAGTCGATGCTATGACCTGTGGCTTTCATGTGTTGGACTAGTGAGGAAGTGTGTTCCAGCTTTTTTACTGCATTTTTGTGTTTATCCAGGCAGCTACTTATTCTGCTATTGGTCTGTCCAATGTATGTGGCGGGGCATGATGCACAGGGGACTTCATATATGCCTTGGTTTTCCAGGTCAATTTTATCTTTGGGGTTTCTTAGGATGGCTGCTATTTTTCTGTCTGTTTTGAAGGCAGTCTTGATGTGATGCCTGTGTAGTATCTTACTGATTTTGTCTGTAGTACCTCTTATGTAGGGCAGGACAGCTGTTCCAAAGGTCTGTTCATCTTCTAGGTCTCCATTATGTCTCAGTGTGTTTTTGTGGATCAATCCGGTGATGACATGGGAAAATACCCGAACAAAGCTGAATACCATACATGTAAGTACCCGCGAAAACTTAAAAATGAATATATATATATATGTGTGTGTGTGTGTGTGTGTGTGTGTGTGTGTATGTGTATGTGTATATGTATATGTATATATGTATATATGTATATATGTATATATGTATATATGTGTGTATATATATATATATATATATATATATATATATATATATATATATATATATATATATATATATATATATATATATATATATATATATAATGTGTTCGCTTGTTGATTCTCACGCCATTGTAGTTCTTTTAAAGTTTAGCACGTTTCAGCAGAATCTCATCTGCCATCATCATGATGGCAGATGAGATTCTGCTGAAACGCTGCTACAACTTTAAAAGAACTACAATGACGTGGGAGAATACCCAAACCAAGCCGAACACCATACATGTAAGTACCATGCGAAAACTTAAGAAAACATATATATATATATATATATATATATATATATATATATATATATATATATATATATATATATATATATATATATATATGTATTTTCCCATGTCATCACCGGCTTGATCCACAAAAACACACTGAGACATAATGGAGACCTAGAAGATGAACAGACCTATGGAACAGCTGTCCTGCCCTACATAAGAGGTACTACAGACAAAATCAGTAAGATACTACACAGGCATCACATCACATACGGGTACAGGTATGCAGGTATTGGTGTGTTCAGGTCTTTTCCCGTTTAAGATTGAGAGTATCTTGGTGACGTTTCGATGTGGTCCCACTCGCCATCTTCAGGCTGGTGCTTTCGGCTTCGTGCTTGTGCGAGCAAAGCATGATCTGAGATCTTTCTATAAATACTGGTTGGCTCTGTTGTCATTTCTTGTTTGGTTGATGGTGTTGATGTTTGCAGATTGGCTGGCTTTGTTTTAAGAAAATGTGTGGCTTAAGAACATGTGTGGCTGAGGTATTGGCTGTGTGTCTATCAGCCTCCTGTGTTGCACATGCATGAAGCCGAAAGCACCAGCCTGAAGATAGATGAGATATATATATATATATATATATGGACCTTTCCTGAGACAAAAACTGGGATGGCAATGGAGAGTAGTTCAGATTTTCAAAAATGAGAAGCAGCCTTTATCCCACATTATTAAGAATATAAAAAGCCAATGACCTCAAACTATTTAATGAATTTATTGTATTTTTGCTACTGCATGTTGCTTTCCCATCACAGATTTAGATTTCTGCTATTTATCTGCAAGGAGGGTAGAATCCAATCCCCTTCAAGCTCAGCATATTGGTTCCAAGTTGTTTAGTTGTTGGAAGCCGATAGTTAGTTGTCCTGGCTAAATACCAGCTCTTCTCCAGAGGTTCTTATCTTTCCTTTCTCCTCAGCTCCTTTCCACCAGATTTTATTATTTTGCACATACTCCTAGTAAAGATGTGAACTATGTAAACATTCGTCTAGCAATTCAGAACTTAAAAATAAAATGAAAGAAAGAACACAATCCTTGGCATAGTTAGAAATTCTTTCATTCCAGAAAAAAAGAGCAAATCATTACATTAGTTACAATTCTTACATGTATACATGCATACGTACAAACAGACATGTATGCAATGGAGTCTAGATAGATTGGGAATGTAAATGAAGGCTGTCCTACATTTCAACTATAATTGTCCTTAGGGAAGCACTACCGCCCACAGTACACAAGAGATACATATTTTGGTTCAGCTTCATGATGCACCGTCTGGTGGGAATTTGAGGTAGCTAGAGTAGGGTTGGATGCCCTTGACCAATTTGCTTTTTCATACACTTTAACTTTAAAGTTCTTTCTATTTTGTCTATGAAGAAATGTTAGTAAATTCTTGTTTTTAAAATGCACAACAGCCTCACTATCAAATTCAGCATCAAATCCATTTCCATCATGAAGAGGATCATGTTATCCTTGGCAGCCTCATCAGAAAAAGAAAACAAATTTAATTGAGGTCCATGAAACCAGCTTGAACATAGAAGTTCCAAGCTCTTTAACAAACTTTTTTAAAAGTGAGTCCTCTTTAACTCTCTCATGTTTGCTTTTTCTGCTTTCGTTATTTTAAAATATATTTTTGATCCTGAATTATAAAGAAATGTGAAAATTCCAACAGGTTATCATTATAGAATGAACCAAATAAAGTTATCACCAATCCTTATAAAGAATGATGGATGAAGGATGTTGAATTGGAACTATTTCATGATGTGTAAATGTGACAGGAAGTTTAGAGTCATTCAAATATACATTCCTATTTTCTTGTTTAGCCTTTCAGATGTTATTTATATATTTATTTGTTTGTTTGTTTGTTTGTCAAGCAATTATAAGATAACAGGTATAAGTATAAACATAGTTATGAATACATGAAATGGATACATATAAGAAAAATAAAAAAGAAACAATAGGACAGGGATGGTAGGCATGCTGGTGCTCTTACAGACCTCTTAGGAAAGGGGTGAGGTCAATAGTAGACAATCTAAGGGTAAAGTTTTTGGGGTTTGGGGAAGAAACCACAGAGTCAGGTAGAGTATTCCAGACATTGACCACTCTGTTGCTGAAGTCCTGCAATCAAGTTTGGTGCAGTATACCTTGAATTTGTATCTATTGTGTGCTCTTGTATTGTTATGGTTGAAGCTGAAGTATTCAATGATGACAGGTAGGACATTTCTTTTGATAACATGGTCAAATATCCTCTGCAATATCAATTTGTAAATATTAGTAATTACAAACATTTGTGGAGGTATGACAACACTGATTAAATTTCTGAATCAAATCTACTTTTGTAATAGAATTATTGTATCAGTTTGGAACATTGAGTTGAATTGAGTGCTATCAAATTGTTTTAACCATTTCATGAGCTTTGAGGTATGTGTAAAACCCTTTCCTTTGGATCAGATCAAGAGTATGAATTAAATCAGTTTCACTGATAATTCATTTTGGAAATCTTGATTGGATCAAATTAGTTCTCAAAAATAATGTGAAATTAATGTAGGATAATGGGACATCAAATTTCTGCCTCCAACCCCTTATGAATTCAGTTTAGGATGAAGACAAGATTAATCAAACTGTTTTGACTATTTGCAGATCACAACCATGACTGTGGTCACATGTATGTTAGTAAACCAGAGTTTCTACTGCTGGCCAGAGCAAAAAAAAAAAAATATAAATTCGTCCTTACACACATACATAAAATGTATTTTAATCTTTTAAATAAAAATTCATCCCAATTTTAGACTTCTGAAAATTCACTGCAAATCCATAACTGAGTTAATCATGCTGACCTTCATATAAAAACAGGTCTGTGTAGAGTAGCAATACAATTACTGGAATGTTATTTAACAACTACTATGGAAAATAAAAAAAAATGTGCAAAATCAGTAGGTAACTAGCCTTTTGATGGAATTACTTTTATTATTCTTTCCACCCTCCAATTTGCTCCCTAATTTCTTTTGAAAAGAGCTCTCTTCTTTTAAGGGAGCTGTCAAACAAGGGGGAAAAGATTAAAATGAGATTGTTTTGGCCTTTCACTGATGAAACAAATCATGTCAGCCTGTATGAATATTTTATATTTCTATTAAACATAGTTTATCATTTATTCACAGTTTAGTTTGAATAAATTGGCATGGCAATGAAATAAAGATTTCTGTTGGATGGAGAAAACATTGACACTTCTTTGCTTTGTGGATGTCATTTGCATTTGCTCCTCTAATATTTTTGCTTACCAGAAATGAGGTAAAATTAGTTCTCTCGTGTTTAATTGTTCTGAGTTTGCAAAGCCTTTGCAGCTATATTTAAAATCAAATCTTGTTTCTCCATTTATCTGTGCAATGTGCATATAAATTAGCCATTTCATATATGCACGTGCATGCACTTCTTGGAAAGAAATGGATTACATGCAGAGAGAATATAATTGAGATCAAATTATACAACTGAATAATGATATATAATTTTGGCTTTCCATAAGCATCGAAAGAGGTCCAACTGACACAATTCTCTTATATCAGAAGAAGTCAAACCAAACCCAAAGCTCCAGCAGAATACTCACTATATAAATCTCTTCAGTTTCCTACATATATCCTCAATAACAATAAATGCTGTACAGTTTTGGAATTTAGTCAGTCAAGAAAGTCTGGAGATAAAGGACTTTCCATTATGACAATAGAACAGCTTGGAAAATTCTTTATTTTTTAATTAGCTGCTTCTCAATATTTCTTTAAATTGGTGGACATGGATTGACTATCATATTAAACAGAATGAGCCAACTGCTTTGGTTCTGGAGTATGGAAGCCCCTCAGTTGTTTCCTTTTATTTCAGATTACAAATATATCATTCTTCTAACTGGCCTGGTAAAAATTGTGATGCCATTATCAGAAAATTGAAAATGCTTGATTGTCCTGTTATGCCCCCTCCTGGGTGCTTATAAATTGCTCTGATGACACTAGGGTACTATATGAATCAAACAAATGAATCAATGGCAATCCAGTATCTAGGATAGAAAAGGGCAAATTTTTTATTTTTCAATGGCTGCATTTTTTTCAGGACCGATTTGTCAAAGAAGTATGGGAAACTGTGCTAAAGTGAGCAGAGATGGCTGAAAGGACCCAAATGGGTGAGAATATTGATGTTAATATCAATTTCTCTGCCCATTTATGTCTTTTTGACTTCATCTTCTTCTCTCCTAAACAAGTGATTGCAGAGGCCTTTTATAAAGGCACCAAGGTTACCATAATAGACTGTAAGTTGCCCATCCTCAGTCTAATAATGTATGAATAATGTATAAAAGGCACTTATTGGATCCATAAACTTTTATGAAAGTTTTTTCTCAGCCACACTCACATACATCCTTTGTATATTTATTCTTTTTAGCAAGGAATATCTGTGGCAAGTAAAATTAAATAGTGCCCATGGTTTTTTTCTTTCTTTCTCCCGCATTAGTCGAATTTAAATAACACCTTCCAGACTGTTACCTGAAAGATGATTACCTGAAAGATGACAGAAACTTTGCCAGTGTAACAGTCCATTACATTTTGAAACTTAGTATCATCCTCAGCCATGGCCCTCTTAAGAAAGGAGAGTATCATTTTCATATTCTTTTTTCCACCTAAGTAGATTTAGTTTTGTGACTGTCACGTCAGAGGATTTATTATACCGTTTCTCCCCATTATGGAATATCTCCCATTCTTCAGACTGAAACAGCAGCATGAAGTTTTCAAAGACAAATGTATCACTGTGATGTTTATTTATTTTATTTTTATTTATTTATTTTTATTTATTTATTTGATTTGCCAATTGTTTACAAGATAATAAGTATAAGTGTATACATAGTTGTGAATACATGAAATGGGTACATATAAGAAAAATAAAAGAAGAATAAGAGAAACAATAGGACAGGGACAGTAGGCACGTTGGTGCTGTGAACTTTTTCTAGAGAGTTAGGTACTTGACTTTTCATTGAAATACAGAAAACAAGGTAGGAAGTGGTCACATCTTTCTATGCCAGTGCCTCCTCTGACAAAGGGTTTCCACATTTTAGGCTTTGTCCCCAAGTGACTCTACTGACCTTGCCCAGCTGCCCAGCTGTCCCAGCAAATATTTAAGCTCGATATGCTCTGTTCTCAATTGTTGTTTTGCTATCATTTCCCGAGGGAAAGACTGGATTTTTAAATTAACAATTTACCTTTATAATGTATTATTTTAGAATGATAAAATGAATACAGGTAGTCTTCAATTTACAACAGTTCATTTTATAACAGTTCATTTAATGACCATTCAAAGTTACAATGGCACTGAAAAAAGTAGCTTGTGACCAGTTTTCACACTTATGACTGTTGTAGCATTCCCATGGTCATGTGATCAAAATTCAGACACTTGGCAATTGACTCATATTTATGACAATTGCAATGTCCCTGGGTCATGGGAATCCCTGGATCATAGATCTTCAGACAAGCAAAGTCAGTGAGGAATTTACTTAACAGTTTGATTATTTTAACAACTACAATGATTCACTTAAGAATCATGACAAGAAAGATTGTAACATGGGGCAAACTCACTTAACAAATGTATTACTTTGTAACAGAAATTTTTGGCTGAATTGTGGTCGTAAGTCAAGGACTACCTGTATTATATCAGAGGCAAATACTCTTTTTCTGGCTAATCTAACCATGGGGAAAGTGGAGGTGGAATAATCTTTGACATTTGTTTTTGGGTTTTTTTTTATGTTGGATTCTAATACTACTGTATTCTTTTCCCTATTTAAAGACATAGAGACCCTGGCTTAAAATTACTGTTTTCAAAGCCATACACCTGAACATTTTCTTATCAAGCATTTTAATTAAGTGCAATTGAATAAGTAAGAATGATGGTGTTATTATGCATCTTTTCCAATTTGGCTTAACAATGAGCATCTAATTACATCTTATGGTGAGTCACAATCTCAAGCCTTAGAATAGATAGAAAGAACAGTCTTAAAGTCATTTGGTAGATATTTTCCAAATTTTTAGTGCTCTGTTAATTATATGTGGCTGCAATTTGCCATTAAATTAGAAGATTGTAAAATCTTCAAACCTACCTTCTACTGAGCGAAATCCTATATTTCTCCTTCAGGCTATGAACTGAATGACACAAGCCATAAATGTGTAGGGAAAGAGAAGGATGATTTTGTAGAACTTTCTTTCTTGTGTATTTAAAAACAATTTCTTTGGGTGAAGATGCTGACCATGAGATTCAGGTGACAGCTGTGAAGTCCAGAAAAATGGCCAATATCCCCAAACCAGGATGAATTGTACCACTAAAAATTTCTGTCTTACCAAGGATCCATTGTGATGGTTTTGAATTGCTTCCCTTGTTTCCTTTCTCCTACAATCAGAAACAGGTCCGATGTATCTTAGTGGCAGCATCTGATCCAAAGAAGCATCAAATACAGTTTCCTGGCTGCTGGAAGTATCATCTGATAAGGAGGAGAAGTAACATTACAGAGGCTAAGAAAAGTATAAGTAGTAGAAAGCCAAATATATCAAAGCCATGAAAAAGGGAGGGAAAGATAAATAAAATTAGTTTACACCAAGATTCAGTATGTCTCCATAACTTTTTCTCATTGTGAACCATTCTTATTCCTATCATGTGCACAAACTGCTTCATATATTGCCTTAGTACCCCTTTCTTTTTCAGGATCCCATCAATCCCATCCAATTATCTCCATCTTTCCTTTCCTCTCAACCCATTTCTTCACATATTTGTTTTATAGTTTGATCTTCATTCATACTCTCCACATCATCAAACCACCTCCTTACACACACACACACACACACACACACACACACACACACACACACACACTCTCAATCCTCATTCATGCAGCGCCACTTTATTCTTCTCCATGTTTCTTCTCCTTTTATTCTACACATTTTTAGGTCGTTCCATTCCCTTCAACTTAGTTTTGTTTCTTCTGACATATACAACTCCCATTTTCATATCACATTGTATGTGCTTATAGATAGTCATTTTCAGTTTTCAAGAAATATTAATTTCTCGCTATAGCCCACATAGAAGCAATCACCTCTCTATCAGTGCTTGGCTCTCTTAAAATTTCTCTGTCTATTTCCCCATAAACATTCTATTAAAGCATATTTTTTGCTCTAATTTTCCACCACTTACATATATAGATAGCCATTATAATCACACTTGTGATTACAATTTCCAACTTCCAAGCATCAAATTTTCATCTTCTGACCATATGAATGGTTCAACAATTGTAAGTGTAAGGACTGGTTGCAGCTCACTTTTTTCAGTGCCATTCTAAATTCAAACAGCAGCTAAATGAATAGTTGTTAAGTCAAGGACTACCTATAGTGTGACTCATTCATTGCATTTTATTTATCAAACACAACTGTTGTGATTTTCCACTGATTATTTTTCACAACTGTACACCTCATTACACCATGGTTCTTATCACTATTAAATATCCCTTAATTGTGTGTCTCTAAATACATAGTATAAATGAATACATAAATCTTATAATTACTTATATTTGCTTTGCACATTAAATGTTTAGGTTCTCAGCCAACAATACAGCATACAAATATACTCAACAGTATACCAACCTTTTTGCTTCCAACCGTATGTCTAATATCACAAGCTTTATTAAGCACATTGTTAAGCACATTAAGCAACAACGAGAACATCATAAATCCTTATTTTACACCATTCTCATGCCAGCATTTTTATTTCAAGCATGTTTTTAACATTCATCATATACAGTACTGTTGTTATTGCATTCAGTCATCACCTTCAACTTCATATTGTTACAAATAATTTCATAATTTGTGCTTATTCACTTTATTATAGGCTTTCACTCAGTCAACAATGTACAATATACATCCTATATAAAATTCATGTACATCTCAACTATCTGATGAAGAGTAAACATCCACTCTTTGTACATCCTCTGCCTGAAAGTATACTTTACAAATTCTACTCGTTGTTACCTCTTGATCTCTTTTGATCACAGTTCTGCCAAATAACTTATCAGGCACATATCACAAATATAGTTTGTAGTTTTAGAATTCAGCTCCCCCCCCCCCACAACCGTACTAAGTTTTTTTTTTCAGGGTGAAGGCTAAGATTAGTCAGGTGCCAAAATAGCAGCAGAAGAAAAATTGGAATGAATCTAGCCAATAGAACAATCTATTCACATCCCTGTTGAATCTCAATGGGAAGTCTATGACTTCAAGTATGAGAAATGTAGTCAGGTTGGGGGTACTCTTCCTTCCTTCCTTCCTTCCTTCCTTCCTTCCTTCCTTCCTTCCTTCCTTCCTTCTTTTCTTTGTCAGTGAACATATCTAATGTTCCCTCCTTCTATTTTTCTCACAACAAAACTCCTGTGAAGTGAGTTGGGCTGAAAAATCAGAACACCAAATACAAGTTAGGCAGAAGCAAATCTCGTAGACAACCCTCACTCTGTCAAGGACCTAGGAGTACTTATCTCAAATGATATAAGCCCCAGAGCTCACTGTAACAGCATTGCCAAAAAGGCTTTAAGAATTGTTAAACTTATTTTGCGGAGCTTCTTCTCCGGCAACATTGAATTGTTAACTAGGGAATACAAAACTTTTACCACACCAATTCTTGAACACAGTTTATCCACCTGGAATCTGCACTGTATATCGGACATTAACACAATTGAGCAGGTTCAGAGGTATTTCTTGAGAAAAGCACTCCACTCCTCCACTCACAATAGAATTCCCTATGCCTCCAGGCTTGAAATTTTGGGCATGGACAATCTGGAACTGTGCCGCCTGCAGTTCGATCTAAGCATAGTTTACAAAATTGTCTGCTATAACATCTTTCCTGTTCTTCAGCTTCAGCCACAATAATACACAGGCAAACAATCGATACAAACTCAAGGTGAATTGCTTCAAGCTCAATTGCAGAAAATATGACTTCAGCAACAGAGTGATCAACACCTGGAATGCTCTACCTGACTGCGTTGGTATAGCTTCAAACCCTCATGGCTTCAATCTCAAACTGTTTACCATGGACCTCACCCCCATTCCTAAGAAGTCAGTAAAGGGGGCATGCATAAGTGCGCAAGTGTGCCTACCATCCCTGTCTTACTGTCCCCATTTATCTGTATTTACTTCCTTTGTTCATGTTTATGTTCATACCTATACTTGTTATCTTGTACATGTTTGACAAACAAACAAAATAAAATAAATAAAAAAGAGTTACCGGCCCAAAGTTACCCAGATGGCTTTCATGCCTAAGGTAGAACTAGAACTCACCAGCCCCTGGTTTCTAGCCTGGTACCTTAACCACTAATGATGGGGAAGGCAAGGCTTCAATGTCCACTAAACCTGTAGCAATGTAACTGGTATTCCTGTTTTTACTGGCCTGCCCAAGCATCAGGCTAAACCTCATGAAGAACTTTTATTGCACATGGCACATGATTGGGCAGATGTGCTAAAGTGTAACATTTTCTTTGTGTTTTTAAATTAACGAACACAGATTATGTTTGAGCAAGCTTTCTGATCCATCTTTTTTTTAAAAAAAAATGTTTAAACCCCATTTGAATTATAGTGAATTCTATCTGGGGATTCAAAAGATCTGGTGAGGAAAAGAGAAGCAGAGGCAGAGAAAGAGGTCTCATTAATTGAGTTTCAAGAGGAACAATTGGAGATTGAAGAAGAGGAAGGTGCAGTAGGTGGACAGGTGGATAGGAAAGAACAGCGTGAAGTGAGATCCACGAGAGCTGTTAGACCTAAATATAAAGCATAATCATGGAGGAAAAAAAATTGATTACAATGAATATAAATGGACTTAATTCAGCTGTTAAAAGAAGGAAAACTTTTCATAAATTAGAGAAATTAAAATTTGATATAATTTATTTACAAGAAGTACATATTAAAAAGCAACATGAACAACTGTTAGTACAACCAAAATTAGGGAAAATATTTACTTCTTTGATTCAATGTAAGAAAAGAGGAGTGGTTCTATACATTAAAGAGGTCATCCCAGCAAAATTGATCTATACGGATGAAGATGGAAGAGTATTAATGGTGGAAATAATGGACAATAACATAAAAATACTCTTGATTGCAATTTATGCTCCGAATGATAAACAAGAAGAATTTTATAAAAAATTACACATGAAAATAACTGGACTGGACTATGTTAATATAATTATGATGGGAGACTTTAATGGAATTGTGGATAATAAACTGGATTATATAGCAACAACAACAAAGCAAAATAGAAAGACTCTCCCTAAATCTTTTTTTAAAATGACAGATGAATTAACCTTAAAAGATATTTGGAGAGAAAGAAATGTTAAAGCTAAACAATTTACTTTTTATTCAAATAGACATTTATCATGGTCCAGATTGGATATGATTTGGATCTCATCAGAATTAATATCTAATATTCAAGAAACAAATATTGAAACAAGTACTTGGGCAGATCATAGCCCAATGACAATTAAATGGGAGGGACAAAAAAAAAAGATCGAGATGGACGTTAAACAATACTATTTTAAAGGAAAAAGATTTTACACAATGGATGGAGAAAGAATTGGTTTTTTTTCTTTAGGGAAAATAAAAAAGAAGATACTTCATTGCAGAATGTTTGGGATACAATGAAGGCATATGTTAGAGGTTTGATAATAGATTATACAAGAAGAAAGAACATTAGGAAAAGGCAAGCTACTAAGATTTTGGAAGAGGAATATAAAAGACTTGAAAAAGAATTACAGAAAATGCCACAGAAAAAGGAAATTAAATTGAAGTTGGATATAACTAAACATAAAATGGAATTAATAGAGAAAGAAGAATTGGCGCAGAAAATTAGAAATGCTAAACAGAATTACTTTGAAGACGCAAAAAAACCAGGTAGATGGCTAGCATATAAATTGAGAAAAGAGAAAGAATCAAGAAAAATATTGAAGTTAATAGATGATCAAGGCCAAGTTTGTTATGGTAACAAGGAGAAAAAGGAAATTGTTCGAGATTTTTATGGACAACTATATAAACAAGAGAATATTGATGAAGAAAAAGTTAAACAGTATTTACAGAATGCTAACCTACCGAAGATGCCTAAAGAGATTGAAGAAATGCTAGAAAGCAACATAACAATGATGGAATTAACTGAAGCACTTAAGAAACAAAATAATGGGAAAGCACCAGGTCCAGACGGGCTTCCGGCAGAATTCTATAAAACATTTCAAGAATCATTGAGCATTCCATTGCTTGAAGTTATGAATGAAGCTATGTCAAAGAAGATGATACCTAAAACATGGTCAGAGGCTTATATTACACTTATTCCAAAAGAAGAAGAGGCTGATCCACTGCAAATTAAGAACTATAGACCTATTTCTCTATTAAATGCAGACTATAAAATTTTTGCTTCAATTTTAGCAGAAAGACTTAAAAAATACTTAAATAATTTTATTCACCCAGATCAAAATGGATTCCTGCCAAAGAGACAAATCAGAGATAATATGAGAGTAATCTTGGATACTTTGGAATATTATGAGGCACATCCTGAAAAGCAAATGGCTTTGATATTTCTAGATGCTCAAAAGGCATTTGACAACGTGAACTGGAGATTTATGTTATTACTATTGGAACAGATGGGTTTTGCCAGAAAATTTGTCCAAGCAATAGAAGCCATATACAATAAACAGACAGCAAAGGTAATGATGGAGGGAGAACTTACAGATTTTATTAATATAAGAAAAGGCACAAGACAAGGATGTCCCCTATCCCCTTTGCTATTTGTATTGACTTTGGAAGTGTTGAATAGAAATATTAGAGATGATAAAAGCATAAAAGGAATGAAAATTAAAAAGGAAGAATTTAAACTGCAAGCTTTTGCTGACGACTTAGTCTTTATTTTGGAAGATCCGTTAGAAACAGCTCCAAAGTTATTGGAAAAGATAGAGATATATGGTGAGGTGGCTGGTTTGAAAATAAATAAAGACAAAACAAAGATTTTGACAAAGAACATGCTACTGAGACAAAGAGAAGAACTGGCAGACCTGCTGAAAATTCAAGTTACGAATAAGGTTAAGTATCTGGAGATACATTTGACAGCAAGATGTAGCACATTAAAAGAGAATGATTATATTAAACTTAAACAACAGATAGCTATAGACTTGAAGAAATGGGAAAACTTGCAATTGTCATTAATAGGGAGAATTTCAACAATTAAGATGAACATTTTACCTAGAATCCTATTTCTCTTTCAAACAATACCAATTAGGCTCGGAAAAGACTATTTTGATGATTTAAATAAAATTATGTTGAAGTATATATGGCAAGGTAAGAAAGCGAGAATAAAGCTAAAGCTTTTGCAAGATGCTAGAATTAGAGGAGGTTTTGGTCTGCCCAATTGGGAATTGTACTATCAAGCTGCAAGTTTGATGTGGGTTAAGGAATGGATAACATTAAGAAAGACTAGATTGTTGACATTAGAAGGTCATGATTTGCTGTTGGGTTGGCATGCTTTTTTATGGTATAAGGGAACTAAAACACAGGGTTATTTTAGAAGACATTATATACGGGAGTCTTTGTGGTTAAACTGGGAGAAGATAAAAAGACAATGTTATTTGAAAATTCCAGTTTGGTTATCGACTATTGAAGCATTTTCCTATCCTATAATTTATAAGAAGGAACAAACAGTTAGATATGGGGAACTATTGGATGAAAAGGGTGAACTTAAATCAATACAAAGTTTAGAGGAACAAGGTATAAAGATGAATTGGTTTTCATATGCGCAAATACATTCAAGGTATGATGAAGATTTTAAAACAGAGGGATTCTATGATAAACAGACTGATCTAGATAAGATTTTGATGGGTACTGATGAGAAGGTGATAAAAAAATTATATGGTTATTTATTGGGAATTAAATTAGAAGAAGAACAAGTTAAAGAAACTATGATTGTTTGGGGGAAGAATTTTGGATATAGGATTGATTTAGAGAAATGGCAAAAATTGTGGTCTCAAAATTATAAAATGACAATGTCAACAGCATATAAGGAAAATTTGTATAAGATGTTTTACAGGTGGCACTTTCCCCCGACAAGAATAGCAAGAATGTTCAAGAACAAATCTGCAAAATGCTGGAAATGTCATCAGATACCTGGCTCATATTATCATATGTGGTGGACTTGTGAGAACGCTAAAAAATATTGGACTAAAATTCGCATGTGGTTGGAAAAAATGACAAAAAAACATATAGATTTGAAACCGGAGTTCTTTTTATTGGGAATCTTACCAGATACATATAGTAAAGATTTGAAATACCTGATTGTAAATGTGTTAACAGCGGCTAGGATTGTATTTGCTAAAAACTGGAAGAATGAGAAGACACCATCGCAGGAGGAAATTATTAAGAAAATGTTGGAATGTGCTGAGATGAGTAGATTGACATTTGAAATTAGAGAGCAAGAGGATAAACAATTTTATGAAATTTGGGATCTTTTTTATCAGTGGTTAGATGACAAAATACGATAATAGAATATTTAGAAAGTTAGATAGCAAGGAATACTTTTATCTTTTCTTTTGCCTATGTTATTTGACATTATATCTATAAAGTGTTTTTAGGATAGATTTGGTATGACTATATGATTTGTTATAGAATAAACGGCTTAAAGTTTTGTTCTCTCATAAAATATGAATGATTAAAAGTATAGTCAAATGATTTATTAATAGTGATATTAGGATATATGAGTTTGGATTGACAATATGAGTTGTTATGTAATGTAACTGCAATTGAGACTATGAAATGAATGCACAAAACTGATGAACCAACCGACACACTGTATGTACATAAGAGAGTTGATGTTTTGATGTTTTGTTTGTCTTGTTTGTTTGTAGAAAATCAATAAAATTGGTTTAAAAAAAAAAAGATCTGGTGAGGAAGAAAGAAGGAAAGATGGGAGGGGGTGGAGAAGTGAAAAATAAAAGAAGGGAGAGAGAAGTGAATATTTGAAAGTACATGAGAGAGTTTGAGAGAAAGACATTGAGAAGTATTGGAGACATAGAGTAGGGAGAGAAGCAAAGAAGAAGAAAAGTGACAGACAGGCAAACAGTGGGCAAGAGATGAGAATGAAAGCCAGGGAAAGAAATGAAAAAGGAGAAAAGAGACAGGGTCCATTTAAGGTGTCTGAGAGCAAAATTTGTTCTTTACAAAACACTCTGTATCAAACTTGTGCCAAAACTTTCCATTCACCTCTTCCACTTCTTGTTTTATTGTTTTTCTTGTATTCAGTAAAAATGTGGTGCTTGCAGAACTAGGCCTCCCTTCATGACACCAAAAGATCAAAATGGTGTGACCTAGAAATATGTGATTGCTTATGTGAGGCTATGGGAGAGATAAAGAAAGTGCATAAGTTTCTTTCTGTGTTTGTGTGTGTGTATGAGAAAGAGAGAGAGAGGGAGAGGTAATAGAAAAGAGGAGTAAGAATGTGTGTCATAACATTCTTCAAGAGCAAGTTTGTTTGTTTTTTTACTGGCACCCATAGAATTCCGATAGGATTGGAATAGATATGGAATCATATTCCTACTTAAGAAGAAGAGTACATCTGACCTTTCTTCCTTGCTTCAAACATGATTCAAAAGTATTTTTCTAAAGTAACCTCCCTCAAAGAAACTAGAAATATCATCATGGGTGCTTGACAACAAGTGCATCCAAGATATAGGAAGATCTGTTCCAGCTTTCTGTGCCCATGTCCAAGGAAATCTCAGGATTATCAAATATCTGAAGAAGCTGTCCACAAGACAATCTCGATTCTGATAGGAAATGAGAGTCTGCAGCCAGATTCCAAACAGGTCAAAGGCAGTTTCAACCTACTGACTTTGTCTAAATAAAGATACACAAGCCAGTGTTCCTAAAAAGGTTCTGGCCAAGGTATTCAAGTCACTTAGCTTGTTTCATCTGGAAAAGATGAGTATAAGGACATAATTCTTCTTGTGGAAAGTTTGATTTCATTTCAATCTTTTCTGAAAAAGCTTACCATTGCAGACATATTAAATGTCTATTGCCAGGAAAGACAGGAGGGCTTGATAGGTGGAAGAAAGAGAGGGGGGAGGGAGGAGGGAGGGAGGGAGGGGGAGAGAGAAAAAAAACCATTCGGGTCTTACTGATCATTTTGGTTTACCTAATTTCAGGTTAGCCACGTTTACCATGTTCATGCTACACACACACACACACACACACACACACACACACAATATATCTATATCTATATCTATATCTATATCTATATCTATCTATCTATCTATCTATCTATCTATCTATCTATCTATCTATCTATCTATCTATCTATCTATCTATCTATCTATGTTTTCTTAAGTTTTCGCGGGTACTTACATGTATGGTATTCAGTTTTGTTCGGGTATTTTCCCACGTCATTATAGTTGTGCTTCTAAAGTTGTACCAATGTTTCAGCAGAATATCATCTGCCGTCATCAGGCTTCTGTACTGTGTCACAGACTCACAGACGAACACAATACAGAAGCCTGATGATGGCAGATGAGATTCTGCCAAAACGTTGCTACAACTTTAAAAACACAACTATAATGACGTGGGAAAATACCCGAACAAAGCTGAATACTATATATATATATGTGTGTGTGTGTGTGTGTGTGTGTGTGTGTGTGTGTGTGTGTGTGTATATATATATATATATATATATATATATGTATGTATGTATGTATGTATATATGTGTGTATATATGTAAGTACCCGCGAAAACTTAAGAAAATATATATATATATATATATATATATATATATATATATATATATATATATATATATATATATATATATATACACACACACACACACACACACACACACACACACACACACACACACACACACATATTCTTAAGTTTTCACGGGTACTTACATGTATGGCATTCAGCTTTGTTTGGGTATTTTCCCATGTCATTGTTATTGTGCTTTTAAAGTTGTAGCAACGTTTCGGCAGAATCTCATCTGCCATCATCAGGCTTCTGATTGTGTCCGTCTGTGAGTCAGACTTTTACAGTGGTTTCAGTTTTAAATTTGGGGCAGCCTATTGCTGTGCCAGAATGGTTTTTTCTTCATCCTGATTGGTTGGGAATCTAGGTCTGTGTTTATTGGTCTTGGAGTTTGCTGTGTTTTGCTTGATTGGTGTTTCTAATATCTTCTGTCTGTTTAGTGGATCTTTTTGTGTCTTGATTGGTTGGCAACATTGTGTTCCTTTATTGGAGGCCTTTTGTGCAGCTTGGCTCCAGGTAAATGGACGGCTATCATTTGTTAGGAAGCTAGGTTTCATCTGGGTGCCTGGTTGGGATGTGTTTGAGCTGGAGGTATCAGGGGGGATCTGTTTGTGCCCAGGTGTTTGCCTGGCTAGTGGTGTGGAGATTTTTTTGTTTGTGAGTGCAGGCTTCCAAATGATTGACAGTCTGGTGGAATCATCTCTTCTATTCATGCTTTCAGGTCTTTTTTCAATCTCTATGGCTTCTCTGATAATTCTGTGGCTGTGGTTTTCTATAGTGGCTAGGGTTTTGGTGCCACTGAAGTTGATGCTATGACCTGTGGCTTTCATGTGTTGGACTAGTGAGGAAGTGTGTTCCAGCTTTTTTACTGCATTTTTGTGTTCATCCAGGCAGCTACTTATTCTTCTATTGGTCTGTCCAATGTATGTGGCCAGGCATGATGCACAGGGGACTTCGTATATGCCTTGGTTTTCCAGGTCAATTTTATCTTTGGGGTTTCTAAGGATGGCTGCTATTTTTCTGTCTGTTTTGAAGGCAGTCTTGATGTGATGTCTGTGTAGTATCTTACTAATTTTGTCTGTAGTACCTCTTATGTAGGGCAGGACAGCTGTTCCATAGGTCTGTTCATCTTCTAGGTCTCTATTATGTCTCAGTGTGTTTTTGTGGATCAAGCCGGTGATTTTGCTTTTGTGGATATATATCCTAAAATTGCAGCTTTACTTTTATCTAATGGAATATTTTCATAATTTTAGAAAATGAATTTATAAAGGTTTATAGGCCATGGCAATTGTCCACTCTGACCACTCTAAGATAGCCCCCCCCCCTTTTTTTATCTTTCACTTCAGGCTATTTAATTCCATTTAGTAATCCACAATTATATAAAGTAGCAAACAATAATGCAACTATAGAATCAATGGGGGGATTTTTTGTGTGAAAGCAGCAGCATATAAAACATGAAAGCTAAAAACTTCAGCACAATTTTTAGAGGAACAAGGACCAAATAAATTTTGCTGAAGATATAAGAAATATCATAAAGTACAAGTGCACAAAAATATTGGACTGCATAAAATATTAAGCTACTCACTAGGTAAAGGAAGGAATCGTAAAAAAATACAGATTTGCAAAAAAATAAGACCATGAGGGGATAGTATACAGAACACACAGACAGCATCAAAAATATGGGTTAGAGAGGGGAATTTTTTTCCAGTTAGATATTCTAAGACAGCCTTTTAAACTAGACTCTATTACATTTTATTAGGTTGTTTTAATATTCAGTTATTGAAATATTCTGAGAATTTGTGTGACTTGATTGGGTGGGGGCTTGGCTGTGTTCTGATTCATTGAAGCCAAACAACAGGATCACAGCTCACCAGCTCAAATGCCCCGCCAATTAAGACTAACCTGAGCACAACCAAGCCCCCACCTGAACTATGTTGGACTAGTGAGGAAATGTGTTCCAGCTTTTTTACTGCATTTTTGTGTTCATCCAGGCGGCTACTTATTCTTCTATTGGTCTGTCCAATGTATGTGGAACAAAGCTGAATACCATACATATAAATACCCATGAAAACTTAAGAAAACCTAAGAAAACTTAAGAAAACATTTGTCTGTCTGTCTATCTATCTATCTATCTATCTATCTATCTATCTATCTATCTATCTATCTATCTATCTATCTATCTATCCAATAACATGACCACCAAGCCACGCCCACCAACTAAGCCACAGCCACAGAACCGGTTGTTAAACCTCAGGATTATCAAATACCTGACTAGATAAGCCTTTAATAGTCTCCTCCTCCTCCTCCTCCTCCTCCTCCTCCTCCTCCTCCTCCTCCTCCTCTCCCCATCCTCTTTTAGGCATGCCTCTAGAGATGTCAAAACTTTTGCATTTCTGAAGCAGATTAGTGATATTTTCTAGAATGAATAGAAGGAAATAGAAGGAAACAAATAGAAGGAAAACCCATGGGATCACCCATCTTACCATCGCAAACCTCTACATGGAACATTTTGAAACACAAGCTCTAGAAAAATATGATCACAAACCCAAACTCTGGCTCAGATACGTAGATGACACCTTCATAATCTGGCCACATGGGAAAGAAAAGCTGAACAACTTCCTCACACACCTCAACAGCCTACACCCCAAAATACAGCTAACAATCAACTTCCCTTCCTAGATGTCTTGGTATACAAAAAATCCAATGGCTTCTTAGGACACACCATCTATCAGAAGAAAACACACACAAACTGCTGTCTACATGCACTCTCACACCACCACCCAGCACAGATCAATTCTGTAGCAGAGACACTCATCTCCAGAACAAATGCTTAGCCGACGAACAACACCAAAAAATCGAACTACACACTCTCACTAACGTACTAACAGCCAATGGATTCCAAAGAAAGAAGATTACCCACCTAATCCAAAAAGAAACCCCAACCAAAATCCAAGACAGAGGACAAGAGAATGGCAAAGCCCTCCTCCCATATATAAAAGGCACTACAGACAAAATCAGCAAGATCCTCCAAAAACACAACATTAAGACAGCATTCTGCACAAACAGAAAAATATCCACCATCCTAAGACACCCTAAAGACAGAATCGAGTTAGAAAACCCATGCACCGCCTGTCCTACCACATACATCAGACAAATCAACAGAAGAATAAGTATACGCATTGAAGAACACAAGAACTCAATCAAAAAAGAAGAACCGACCTCTTCCCTGGTCCACCACCTCAAAGCCACAGGACATGAGATTGACTTTGAAAATACCATCTTCGCCAAAACTGAACACTTCAACAACAGAATAATCAGAGAAGCCATACAGATAGAAAAACGCCCACACAGCATGAATAAACAAGATGATACCTCCTGCCTACCAGCCATTTGGAAACCCGCCCTCATTAACAAACGAGTACCTAACATGAAGAATGACACCAGACCCACACCCACACAGATGATGAGACATGACTACGGACCAGAAGCCATAGCGCAGCTACATCACTACCCGCTTCAAACCCCTCCGACCCATAAATAAAGCGAACAGACGCCCACCATGAAAATGTGGAATGACCACAAACGCGAAGCCAAACAACAGGTTCACAGCTCACCAGCTCAAATCCCCCAGCAACTAAGACTAACCTGAGCACAATCAAGCCCCCACCTGAAGATAACACACCCCAGCCAATCAGAACACAGCCAACCCCCCAACCAATCAGAACACAGCCAAACCCCCAACCAATGAGAACACCCCCCCACCCAATCAGAACACAGCCAAGCCCCCACCCAATCAAGTCACACCCCCACTAGCAGTTAAAAGGAAGAAGCAGCTGCAAGCTCACATTACTCTGAGAAGCACAAAGCCGAAGACACAAGCCTGAAGATGACGAATGAGATTTCGTTGAAACATCGCCAGGATACTTCCAATTTTATGCGGGAGAAAACCCGAATAACCAAAGATCCAGATATAGATATAGATATATAGATATAGATATAGATATAGATGATATAGATATAGATATAGATATAGATATAGATATTTCAAAAAATGATCAATTTAAAAAGAGCAGTCTCACAAATGAGAACATTAGTATGGGATATGTTTCCCTTTTTCATACAACAATAAATGTAGAAATTGCTTCTCTATAAGATTATTTCTGATATGGTAAGAATATGAACTGAAGTTGATTTTCATCTCACAGACACAGACACACACACAATTGTTTTTGTGATATTGCTTTTTCTTAACTCACCTATAAGAATTGACTCTACAGCTTCAAGCATGCCATTTATCTAAATCTTGATAAGTTTATCTAGTATAAGAGCCTTCTGAATCATACAGTTTCTATGGAGAAACATCAAGAAACAGTCAGCTAATGTAGACAAGCAGCCTTAAACAAGTACATATATACATGCATAACGTTTTCTAGACTTCCCTCCTCTATTACAAAGCTAGAAAAAGTAAATAAATTGTTGCCTGGGGGATTTTAACAGAAGGTGACACCCACGAATATATCACGTGGCAATGAAATATTACAACTAAATATACAATTGAAATACCAAATTTTGAAAAAGAGAGAAGCTGCATTAAATGTCAGAAGAAAGTATAGGGTTATCTTCATCTGAGTTCAATAACATGCAATTTGGATAAGAAAAGGTATCTCAAGTTCTGCATCCCAATTCTTTGGGCAGACATGGAAAACATACAACTTGAGCAGCTCATTATATCAATTATAATAAGTATACCATGTTTTGAATGAGATGAAAAAAAAACATTATTTTAAAGAGAAGAGATCATTCTGTTATAATCTCACCATTTTGTCCTGAAATATTTGAATGTAATCTATGGTACTGAAACATCATATTAACATAGACAGACATATGGTCAGATGGATAGAAACTTTTTTTAACAACAATAATCAACACAGCTTAATTGATATACCTACTGTTTCTGTTGCAATATTGATTCTGGATGAACAGCTCTCATTCATCTTAGAAATGGTTTCAGCTTCTATTTTCAATCTCTTCTGCTAATTGGGTTTTAGTGAATAAGACATTATCAAAGGTGCCTGTGTAATTATCTTCAGATATCTGCCAATGTAGCATTTTTTTTCTTAAACTACATCAAAACAATGCATACAAGAATAGTCTGGATGTACATCTGGATATAAGTCTTCAACTTATGACCACAATTGGGAATTTCAAGCAAGGCAGTTATTAAGAGAGTCATCACTTATTTTACAACCCATTTTTGCCCTGGTTGTTAAGTAAATCTTTGCAGCTGTTAGGAAATCATAGGATGATTAAACCAGAGTGGGATGGAGCCCCTTAAATGGCTAATATAAATGTGTGTTATCACTGGTGTGTGGTGTGTGTGGGGGGTATTATTTTATGAGCCATGGTGGCGCAGTGGTTACAGTGCAGTACTACAGGCTACTTCTGCTGACTGCTGGCTGCCTGCAATTTGACAGTTCAAATCTCACCAGGCTCAAGGTTGACTCAGCCTTCCATCCTTCTGAGGTAGGTAAAATGAGGACCCAAATTATTGGGGGCAACATGCTGACTCTGTAAAGTGCTTAGAGAGGGCTGTAAAGCACTGTGAAGCAGTATACAAGTCTAAGTACTATTGTTATTGCTATATTTCTGTTTATTATTTTTATTTCCTTTGTATTGTGTTTTTATTTCCTTGTAAGCTGCTTTGAGTCACCATGTGTGAGTTGGCAGCGATATAGATTTTCTAAATACATAAATAAAACAAATCCAGCATTTCCCATTGACCTGACTTGTTAGAAGTCATCTGGGAAGGTCACAAATGGTGATCACATGATCACAGGGCACTATATCTGTTCTAAATAAATGCTGGTTGCCAAGCACCTGTAATTTCATCACATGTAAATGCAACTGGTGGTCACTGGTCACTTTTTTCATGTTGTTAAATAGTTGCTGAACAAATGCTTGTAAGTTAAGACTACCTATGTAAGTTGAGAAACTTGGGTATTTTTCTTTATTAAGTAGACACATTTTATTTCAGTTTGTCATAGAATACACTTTTTTTCTTGTCCATTGTACAATACTGTAAAATTCTGGAAAGTACAAATATCTATAAAAATATCTTTATGATCCTTTCTTTTATTTTCTCCTCTGCTTTTTCACTAGTTTCCCAATTGCTTATTTTTGGTATGTATGTTTACACATTGTATTGTAAATACAACCTGTTTATTTATAGCAAAAGCCACATAAATAGCAATGTCCCAATGATATAGGTATATTTTTAAAAATGCCAGTTTCATGCGTTCTTATGAAAACGTGTGGACAGAAATCTCCTTCTAGGCCTTTTCTGAGGGCCTTGTCAGAAATTGTGCTTCTGCTCTCAACAACACAATATTTCCTTTGTGCATCCTATGACTTTTAGTCTTGTTTCAAGTAGTATTTTTGCAATCAGCTCAGAGATTGACCTACACCCTTTATTTAATTGAGATTGCTTCCACCATCTCACCCTTCGGTATGTCTTCCTTCAGTTCACTCCCAGTAGCGTCTTCAAGGAAAAGAGTCAAAGGCATTAAGATGGCAACCATAGTGGTGGGATTGTTAACATTCTATAAAAACATTAAGTGATAGGGCTTCAACTATGCCTTTCTGACCACTATCTGTCTTTTTTGACATTCCCTTTCCCAGCAGATACTGCTATTTCCCTTACAATATTGTATTGGGCCATTTCCTGGAAGTTGCTTTTCTTCATCACCGTCACTGAGATGTCTTTCCTAATTGTTCCCCAAACTCTTCCACATAATTCCACACTTATTGTTTATTGATTGACTTGACTTGACTTGACTTGATTTGATCTCAGGCAACCCAGGTTCAAATGACTCTGAGCAGTTTGCAAAATGTCAAATAATTTAAAAACACTACAGTAAGAAACAACAAACATCAAAGCCAAACTCAATCAAAAGAAAAAGACAGAACCTGAAAGACACCCCACCAATCTAATGAACATCTAATGAACAAGGCTTCACCACTCCAGCCCAAGGCCTGTGAGAAGAGTCAGTTCTTTATGGGCCCCTGAATTTAATAGGATGGGAGCCATTTGTATTTGAGAGGGACCCTTATTCCAGAAAACAAATACGATGATAGAGAAGCCACATTTCCTGGATCCAGATGACAATTCAATCGAAGAAATCTAGAGTACATCAACCTTGGACTAAATTTTGTTTAATCCATCACTGCTGTTTTTTTTTTTACAGAATGCTTTTTGAAATATCTATACCACTGACTATTTACATCCTTTTGCCTTGAGCTCAGATATTGCTTTGATAGAAAATATTCCAGTTAGAAGTATAATTTAGATATCTAAAAACATCTGTTCCAAATATATTATCACTGCTGAAGGGGAAAGTTAATTTGTCTCTGTCTTCTGAATCCGTTACAGTCCAGAAACCATCTAGCCTCGAGCTAAATCTGAGCAAATATTCTATACTGTATTCTTCCTTTTTATTAAGAAAGCATGTTAGTCAAAATCTAGCATTTTAAGAGCCATCAACAGGAAAGATCTCACATGTCTAACTCTAACTAATGAAATAATAATCCTAAAATTTCATTTTTCTTATTCTTAATATAGAATAATCCCAAGATTGTATTTTGGGAATGGATAAAGATTTATCCTAAAGATTTATCCTAAAACATTCATCCTAAAAAAATTTATGCCACCAGATAAAAACTGAATGCACTAATTATCACATTAAACAAGAAGAAAACCTTCCCAGATCATGCCCAGTATTTCCTAGTCAAACCACAGACAACTACAATGATCTAATACATATCGATTTTACAGAAGACAATGTTGAAAAAGCACTACGTAATCTAAACCCATCTCTATCTATTGGACCGGACTGAATATGTGCCTACTTCTTAAAAAAGCTATCCACTGCCATAGTCGAGCCTCTAAGCATAATCTTTGAAAAATCTTGCAGGACCAGCTCCTTGCCAAAACTAGGGTCACAAGCCATGGTCATCTTCATCTTCAAAAAGGGAGACCCCAGCCTAGTTGAAAATTACAGACCAATCTCCTTATGCTGCATCACCTGTAAAGTCATGGAATCAATTATTAACCAATCCATCATCCTCCACTTAGAGACAAACAACCTACTCTCCAATAAACAATTTGGTTTCAGAAAAAAACTATCCTGTAATCTGCAACTCTTACACTGCAAAAACATATGGACGACACAACTCGACCAGGGCAAAGCAATAGACGCAATCTACGTAGACTTCTGTAATGCCTTTGATTCAGTAGTACATTACAAACTACTACTAAAACTAAAACCTTACGGTATCTCTGGACACCTGCATAACTGGATAGAAGCATTCCTGTCAAACAGACAACAAATGGTCAAAATTGGGAGCGTCCTATCAAATTCTGTACCTGTCAACAGTGGTGTCCCCCAAGGCAGTGTTCTAGGACCAGCTCTCTTCATACTCTACATAAATGACCTCTGTGATCATATCAAGAGCAACTGCATTCTCTTCACTGATGATGTAAAGCTATTCAACAACACAGACAATACTGCTACCCTTCAAAAAGACCTTGACTATGTTTCAGAATGGTCAAACAAATGGCAACTTCAAATCTCAACAAAAAAATGCTCTGTCTTACATATTGGCAAAAAAAATCAGAAAATAAAATACAAGCTGAATAGTCAAGACCTTGTTGATGATCCAAACTCTGTCAAGGACCTTGGAATACTCATCTCTAATGATCTAAGTGCTAGAGCCCACTGTAACTACATAGCCAAAAAGTCGTTAAGAGTTGTTAACCTAATCTTACATAGCTTTTTCTCTGGTCATATTACATTTATAACTAGAGCATACAAAACATTTGCTAGACCAATACTCGAATACAGCTCATCAGTCTGGAACCCACATTACGTATCTGATATTAACACAGTTGAGAAAGTTCAGAAATATTTCACAAGAAGAGTTCTCCACTCCTCTACTTGTTGCAGAATACCTAATGCCACCAGACTCGAAATTCTAGACCTAGAAAACCTAAAACTACACCAACTTCGGTCTGATCTAAGTATAGTATATAAAATCATACATTGCAATGTCCTACCAGTCAATGAATACTTCAGCTTCAACCATAACAACACAAGAGCAAACAATAGATACAAACTCAAGGTTAATCGCACCAAACTTGATTGCAGGAAATACGACTTCAGCAACAGAGTGGTCAATGTCTGGAATACTCTACCTGACTCTGTGGTTTTTTCCCCAAACCCCAAAAACTTTAACCTTAGACTGTCTACTATTGGCCTCACCCCTTTCCTAAGAGGTCTGTAGTGGGCGTGCATAAGTGTACCAACGTGCCTACTGTCCCTGTCCTATTGTTTCTTTTATATTATTTTTTATTTTTATTATATTCATCCATGTATTCATAACTATGTTTTTACTTATACCTATTATCTTGTAAGCAATTGACAAATAAAAAATAAAATAAAAATAAAATAAAATCAGGTGAGTTTTTATTTCTTTTTACAAATCTCTCCCCACTTCCAAAAAAAAATATATGGAGAAAAGATGGGCAGATGAAAACAAGAAATCCACTTGTATAATTCAGGGATGAGGTATAGCCTAAGCTATTTTCTGCAAGATATTGTCATCCTCTCTTTAAGGAATTTAAATGTCTCCTTCAGCAGCTCAAACTTCAGCACTCCCTTGTTCAGTGCCACAACAATCCTTTGGGGTAAACTGGGCTCAAAAAGAATGACTGGGTAAAAGTCACCAACTGATCTGTGGGTTGACTTGAATGTGGATTTTCAGCAGTGGTGGGATTAAAAAAGTTTACTACCTGTTCTGTGGGTGTGGTTTGGTAGGTGTGGCTTGATGGGCATGGCAGGGGAAGGATACCATAAAATCTCCATTCCCACCCCACTCCAAGGGAAGGATACTGCAAAATACCCATTCCCTCCCCACTCCACTAACCTGCTTTCCAGCTCTGTTCTCCTGTGCAGGGCAACAAAACAAGACCCAGGAGGCAGAGAATAGATGGGGGCAGGGCCAGTCAGAGGTGGTATTTGCTGGTTCTTCGAACTATTCAAAATTTCTGCTACCGATTCTCCAGAACTGGTCAGTACCTGCTGAATACCACCTCTGGTCTTCAGCATAACCACTACACTGCAAGATCTTTCTACTTCTAAATGTGCATGGATATTATCATCTTATTAAAAGTTATACATTGAACATATGCAAAATAATGACTGTGTTTCAGTCACCTTAATGCATTATTTGAGCATGATAAGTACAGTTAATAGTTATGCTAGTTGATAATTGGTCTTTTACCATTAACTTTGGCAAAGAAAAGGAAAGGGCTAAATAGCTTTTGTTAATCACTTTTCTTGCTCTTGTTAAAGCTTTATGACTTTTCACCCTGTGGTTTGCTTATTTTGGTATTAGTTCCATTGCAAAAAGACTGCATACTGAATGAAGAGACTGAACTCCATCCATTATTCCCTCAGTGTGGTTTTTAAGGTTGCAGCAATTGATTAGCATAGATATGGGAACTGAACAAATACTGTTCCATTCCATAGATAGCTTAGCAAGACTGAAGGACCACAGGGGCTTAGATGGTTACCTAATCAGCTTCCTGCTCACCGAATGTTCTTCTTGTAAATTTCACTGGGACCAGGCTATATGAATGCATTCATATAGAAAAGTATGAATGATGAAAATAGACTCATCAAAATCAATTGACTTTATTAGTGCCTCTCCCAGTGAGTTTCAATCAGGGGTGGGATTCTACTGGTTCCGACCGGTTCTGTAGAACCGGTTGTTATGATTCTGAGCAGTTTGGAGAACCAATCGAATGAACGCCCAATTGTGCCCCTGGCTGGCCCTGGCCCTCCTCTTCCCACCCAGTCAGTCCTTATCGCGCATGGATGACATTGTGTGAATGTCCGACGTTGCTGACTGCGTTCTCCCCCACCTAGTCACTCCTTGAGGTATTTCTTTTCCCCCCTCATGACGATCAGCTGCAAAAAAAAGGAGAAGCTATGCCCACCCAGTCACATGGCCATACCCACCTAGCCATTCCCACCCCACTCCAAGGGAAGGTAACTGCAAAATCCCCATTCCCTCCCCACCCCACTAACCTGCTTTCCAGCTCTGTTCTCCTGTGCAGGGCAACAAAACAAGACCCAGGAGACAGAGAATAGATGGGGGCAGGGCCAGTCAGAGGTGGTATTTGCTGGTTCTTCGAACTATTCAAAATTTCTGCTATCGATTCTCCAGAACTGGTCAGTATCTGCCCACCAAGCCACTCCCACAAAACCGGTTGTTAAAAAATTTGAATCCCACCCCTGGTTTCAATTGGCCCAGAAGGTCCTTCTCATTGTCTGTTTTGTGGGGGTGTTTGGTTTGATCCATGCAATTTTATTTTCTATTGCACTTGCAGTATGGTTCTATTGCCTTGTTGAATTTTGTACTTTTAGGTAAGACTTCACAAATTAAAGCAAGTAATAAACTTTGCGAACAAACAGTTAACTAATTAATCCCACTGATTTCTATATGATCCAACCCACAAAATATAAAAGGCCCAATCAAGATTTCTTAGCCAATTTCAATTGATGGACAACCCCCTCCTCCCCAACAAATAAACCCCTTCCTCCCCACCAACACCCCCTTCCCCCAATGATCTGGTGCTCCAGGTCAGCCAGAATGTAATAATAACATTGTTATTGAACGTTCTTTCAAAAAAAAAAACTTTGATAAATTCAAGCAATATTTCAGTTAATTTTTCCTCAGCTATTTGCTGTTTCAAAGATGGCTAGAGATACCTTTATCCCACAAAGGAAGAATGAGCTGATTCAAATGACTATTCTCTGTGGGATACTGTTACTATTTTGAGTTCTTCCAGCTGTGTTTCTCATATGGTAGATTTTTACAAGCAGAATTTATTTACAAATGAATTCGTGCAGATTTAAATGTGCCTATTTCGCCTAAGAGAATGATTTCACTCTTACATTTTAGATGCATATATTTCTTAAAATGAATGGGTCTTAAATTAAAGTTGAGTAACAAATTCAAAAATATTTTTCTTTTTTGGCAAAAAATAATAATAGACTAATAGATCGCAAATGCAATCAGATCATCAATCCATTGAGTGAATGGGACCATATATTTATATTTCCCATTTTTATTTTATCTATCTATCATCTATGTATCTATCTATTTATGAATTTTATTTTCTGCCCATCTTACAGAATGCTGAAGCATCAGTCTTTTGACCATAATAAGGGCATAGTGAATCTATTTAGGTTGTCCTGTTGTAAATTCCATGCACTAGGTATGTAGTTCAAGAGAATATTACTCCTTGAAAATTTTAGCTTTTGTTGCACAATCATATTTATATCTACTACTTTCTGCCAAATTTAGTAAACATGTCCTTTAAAGAAGTATTATCCTTATTGCATCTAAAATAAAATGCTAAACTAGATTATCCTTTTTTAATGTGAACATAATGGAGCCTAACAAATTCTAAATATTATTTGTTAGAAGTCATAATTTTCTAAAAATATTTTTTAGGAACTGGAATTCCTCTCAGAATATGAATTAATCTGGAAATAATATTATTTTTGAAAGCATTTACCTTTCCTCCAAAAGTGAGGTGTAATGACTCCCATGTATTGATATCTGAAGAAATTATATTTTATTTATATTGCATGCTGTATTGTGTCTTTATTCAAATCTATTATATCTACATCTAATCCAGTGCTATCTGTTGCATGTCTAGTTTGTATAAACCTTATTTGATCATTCTTAATAATGAACAATGCCACTTGCTTTAATTTATTTTCTAACACTGTTGTTAATATATTTCTTTCAACATTAATCAATAATTTGCACACTATATTTACCTACTTTTGGCATAATTGTAATAAATCTGATTAAATGCCACTAATAAATTTCCTGATCAAATATCTCATCATACAATTGTCAAAGTTTTGGCACCAAAAGATTTATAAATGTTTTATAGCATTCATTAGGGAATCCATCCAATCCTGATATTTCACCATTTGCCATTTTCAATTGCTAGCTTGGACAGAGGAGCATATAAAAGGTGTTTTAATTTTAAAATGTCTTTATATCTTCATTATATATATTGTATGGTTTGCTATATAATTCTGACTAGATTTTTAAAAATTGACAATTTATATCTATTGAAGCTTTATATATTTCATCTCTTGCACCTCTATTGATTGCAATTATTGCCCTATGTTTCTTTTGCTGTAAATCAATGGTTCTCAACTTATTTTTTGCTATGAACCCTCTTTAAATATCTTTTGTGGCAATGGACCATGACCACCACACTGTCCCTCTTATGTCACATTTCAATCTTTTGTTCATATAAATACTGATAACCACAATTGAGCCCAAAATTTCTGTTGCTAAGCGAGACAGTTGTTAAGTGAGTTTGCCTCATTTTATGACTTTTCTGGCCACAGTTGCTAAGTGATTCACTGCAGTTGTGAAGTTAATAACACAATTAAGTGAATCTGGCCTGCCCATTGACTTTGCTTGTTAGAAATTTGCAAAAGGTGATTACATGACATGGGATACTGCAATTGTCATAAATATGAATCAGTTGCTAAGTGTCTCAGTTTTGATCACATAACAATGGTCATAAGTGTGAGAACTGGACACAAGTCACTTTTTTCAGTGCTGTAAGTTCAACCAGTCACTAAAAAAGTGTTGCAAATTGAGGATTACCTATTAGGATGCAGGGACCAATTATGCCTTCTAAATGTGGATTAGCTTATAATGAAGAGTTAAGATATGGAATGAGGAGTTTTACATGTGATAATGAATGTTACTATAAGGCTCTGTTTGGACTTTTTGCTTTATGCAATAAGATATTATTTATTGTATTTGGCTATAATTAGGACTTGAATTATAGGAGAGAGAGTTTTTTATCTGTTAATTAAGAGGAGGTGAAGAGCTAACAAAATTGTTTATACTTGTTATGATGAGGCTGGAAAGTTTCTTTCATAGGAGATTTTTTTCACCCGTTTTTTATTCCTTTTTTTCTTTTCTCACGCATTTATTCTGCCTTTCTATTATTTATTCAAGTACTAAGAAAATTTATATGGCTGCCCAACTCACAGTGACACCGGGCAGCTTATAAAAATAGTTTATTTTAGTTTCTATTATCTTTTACTATTGTAATTAAAACTTTCAATAACATTTAAAAAAAAATAAAGGGCAATTTTCAGAGGACAGAAATAGATACGCTACCATTCAGCAGACCACCAATTAAGCTATTCAGCTCATGTTATATAATGAAACTGATGTTCTTGATTTCAAGAGGAAAAGAAGAGGCAAATAATAATTATCTAGAATATGTTGTTTGGAATATATCTGTGCAAATGTCTGATAGCAGTCCTGATATTATGTATCTGTTGTAAAGAGGACAAGATTTATAATAAATTCCAAATCTAAGGTCCACATGCCAGAGTTCTGAAGTTGACTTCACTTCATTCTGGGAAATAATCTGCTTATACATCAACCATGGGTTATTTGACATCAATATCTTTTTATTGATTTTGTTATCATATCTATTCATTATTATTATTTTTTATGATTGACCTCCCAAGATTTAAGATACTCTATGAGACTCAAATGGCTTTGACCAAGCAAGATTCATTTTGTTTCAGTATGAAGAAGCTGTTCTTTATCACATAAGAAGATTCTTAAGAAGCTTGGGCTTCCTGACATAACCCATTATTCAAAGCCATTATTTTTTAAAAAATTTTTTATTAGTTTTTAAAAACAAACATAAACAAACAAAACATAAAAACATCAAGCTATCTTCCATATGTGTACATACAGTGTGCCGGTTGATTTACAAATTGTTTTGTGCTTTCATTTCATAATCTTCAATTACAATTGCATTGCATATAATCTCATATTTTCAATCAAAAATTTAATATCTTGGTATCATTATTAATCAATCATTTGACTATACTTTAATTCATTCATGTTTTACAAGATAATCATAATTTACTTAGTTTATTTTATAACAGTTCATATTATCATCCCAAATCTATCCTAAAATCATTTTGTAGATATAATAAGAAAGAAGTACATCCTTATATATTTATTATTTTCTAAATGTCTACATATTTCATTACTGTATTTTATTATCTAACCATTGATAGAAAAGATCCCAAATTTTATAAAATTGTTTATCCTCTTGTTCTTTAATTTCAAATGTCAATCTACTCATTTCAGCACATTCCAATATTTTCTTAATGATTTCCTCCTGTGATGGTATTTTCTCATTTTTCCAGTTTTTAGCAAATACAATCCTAGCCACTGTCAACACGTTTACAATCAGGTATTTCAAGTCTTTACTATATATTTCAGGTAAAATTCCCAATAAAAATATCTCTGGTTTCAAATCTGTATGTTTTTTTGTCATTTTTTCCAACCATGTGTGGATTTTAGTCTAGTATTTTTTAGCATCCGCACAAGTCCACCATATATGGTAATATGAGCCAGGTGTCTGATGACATTTCCAACATTTTTCAGATTTATTCTTGAACATTCTTGCTATTCTTGTCGGGGGGAAATGCCACCTGTAAAACATCTTATACAAATTTTGTTTATATGCTCTTGACATTGTCATTTTATAATTTTGAGACCACAATTTTTGCCATTTCTCTAAATCAATCCCATATCCAATTCCCCCAAGCAATCATAGTTTCTTTAACTTGTTCTTCTTCTAATTTAACTTCTAATAAATATCCATACAGTTTTTTAATCACCTTTTCCTCAGTACCTGTCAAAATCTTATCTAAATCAGTCAATTTATCATAGAAACCTTCCATTTTAGAATCTTTATCATACCTGTTAAAGCAAGAAAAAGAACAAGAAAAAGTGACTCTGCAGATGATTATGCAAGGAATTCAAAATATTCAAGCAAGATCAGAGAATATTGAAAAGAGAATAGAGAACATTGAACAAAGAACAGAGAACATTGAACAAAGAACAGAGAACATTGAACAAAGAACAGGGAAAACCAATGAAAAAGTGGAGAACATCCAACAAATGATGTTGAAGTATGATGAGAGATTCCAAAAAAAATGAAGAAGATAAACAAAGAGACAAGAAGATTGGAGATATTGATAATAGATTAACGGTGGTTGAACAAGATAAAAGTGGTATGTTGAGATGGGAGATGGATAGATCAGAATTCTATCTTAGATTCCAAAATGTAGAGGAAGAAAAAGGACAAAACTTAGCTGAGATAATGATAGAAATACTGGCTGAAGCTTTGGAAATAACTCAAGAGAAGATGAGGGATGGAATACATGAGGTTTATCGAGTTTTCACAAGATATGCAATGAGAAATAGCTTACCAAGAGAATTTCACATTAGATTTATAAAGAAAGCCATTAAAACACAAATATTGCAAGTGGCAAAAGAGAAAACTTTGAAATATAAAGATAAGGAGATTGTTGTCTTGAAACAAATACCCAGAAGAGTGAGAGAGATGAGAAGAGAATACCGATTCCTGACTAAAATGCTACTTAAAAAAGAGGTGAATTATAGATGGCTGATTTCAGAAGGTTTAATGTTCACATGGCAAGAACAGAGACATAGAATTGACTCAATTGAGAAAGCAGAATTATTTTATACAGAATTTTTTGGAGGGAAAGAGGAAGAGGCAGGAAAAGTGATCTCACTAATTGAATTCCAAGAGGACTGCCAAATGGCGACTGAAAAAGAAGAAGGTGCAGTAGGTGGAAAGGTGGAAGCCAAAGAACAACGTGAACTAAGATCTACGAGAGCTGCTAAACCTAACTATAAAATATAACCATGGAAGGAAAACCTTTCACAAATTAGAGAAATTAAAATTTGATATAATTTGTCTACAAGAAGTACATATTAAAAAACAATATGAACAATTGTTGGTACAGCCAAAATTAGGGAAAATATTTACTTCCTTGACACAATGTAAGAAAACAGGAGTGGTTTTATATATTAAAGAGACCACCCCAGCAAAATTGATTTATACCGATGATGATGGAAGAATACTAATGGTGGAAATAATGGACAATAATACGAAAACACTCCTGCTTGCAATTTATGCTCCGAATGACAAACAAGAAGAATTCTATAAAAAAATTACATATGAAAATAATCGAACTGGACTATGCTAATATAGTTATGATGGGAGATTTTAATGGAATTGTAGACAATAAATTGGACTATACAGCACAGAAACCAATAAAGCAAAACAGAAAGACTCTCCCTAAATCTTTTTTTAAAATGGTAGATGAAATAAACTTAAAAGATACATGGAGAAAAAGAAATGCTAAAACTAAACAATACACCTTCTATTCAAATAGACACTTATCATGGTCCAGAATAGATATGATATGGATGTCAACAGAATTAATAACTAATATTCAAGAAATAAATATTGAAACAAGTACTTGGGCAGATCACAATCCAATGACAATTACATGGAAAGGACAAAAAAGAAGATCTAGATGGACGTTAAATAATACTATTTTAAAGGAAAAAGACTTCACACAGTGGATGGAGAAAGAATTGGCTTTTTTTCTTTAGAGAAAACAAAAAAGAAGATACATCAATTCAGAATGTATGGGATACAATGAAGACATATGTTAGAGGCTTGATAATAGACTATACAAGGAAAAGGAATACTATGAAAAGACTAGCCTCTAAGGCCTTAGAGGATGAACATAAAAGACTTGAAAAAGAGCTACAGAAAATGCCACAGAAAAAGGACATCAAGCTAAAAATGGATATAATTAAACATAAAATGGGTCAAATAGAAAAAGAATTAGCACAGAAAATTAGAGGTGCTAAACAGAACTACTTTGAAGATGCAAAGAAACCAGGTAGATGGTTAGCATATAAATTGAGAAAGGAGAAAGAATCAAGGAAAATATTGCAATTAATAGATGATCAAGGCCAAGTTTGCCATGGTAGTAAAGAGAAGAAGGAAATCATTCGAGACTTCTATGGGAAATTATATATGCAAGAGAATATTGATGAGGAAAGAGTTAAGCAGTACTTACAGAATGCTAATTTACCTCAGATACCTAAAGAGACTGAAAAAATGTTAGAAAGCAATATAACGATGATGGAGTTAACTGAAGCACTCAAGAAGCAAAATAATGGAAAGTCACCAGGCCAAGATGGACTTCCGGCAGAATTTTATAAAACATTACAAGAATCGTTGAATCTTCCATTGCTAGAAGTTATGAATGAAGTTATGTTAAAGAAGAAGATACCTAAATCATGGTCAGAAGCCTATATTACACTTATTCCAAAAGAGGAGGCCGACCCATTACAAATTAAGAACTGTAGACCCATTTCTCTACTAAATGCAGATTATAAAATTTTTGCTTCAATATTGGCAGAAAGACTTAAAAAATATTTAAATAATTTTATCCATCCTGATCAAAATGGATTTCTGCCAAAGAGACAAATTAAAGATAATATGAGAGTAATCTTGGACACCTTGGAATACTACGAGGCACATCCTGAAAAACAAATGGCTCTGATATTCCTAGATGCACAGAAGGCATTTGATAATGTGAATTGGCGATTAATGTTATTACTGTTGGAACAGATGGGTTTTGCTAGAAAATTTATTGAAGCAATAGAAGCTATATACTATAAGCAGATGGCAAAGGTAATGATAGAGGGAGAACTGACAGACTCTATCAATATAAGAAAAGGAACAAGACAAGGGTGCCCACTATCACCTTTGTTGTTTGTGTTAACTTTGGAAGTGCTAAACAGAAATATTAGAGATGAAAAGAATATAAAAGGAATGAAAATCAAAAAGGAAGAATTTAAGCTGCAAGCATTTGCAGATGATCTGGTTTTCATCTTAGAAGACCCTTTAGAAACAGCATCAAAATTGATAGAAAAGATAGAGACATATGGAAAGGTGGCTGGTTTGAAAATAAATAAAGATAAGACAAAGATCTTGACAAAGAATATGCTATCAAGACAAAAGTTAGATCTGGCAGACCTATTGAAAATTCAGGTCACGAATAAGATTAAGTACTTGGGGATATATTTGACAGCAAGATGTAGTACATTAAAAGAGAATAATTATATCAAACTTAAACAGCAGATAGAGCTAGATCTGGCGAAATGGGAAAATTTACAACTGTCACTAATAGGGAGAATTTCAACAATCAAGATGAATATATTACCCAGAATTTTATATTTGTTTCAAACAATTCCAATTAGACTTGGAAAATATTACTTTGAAGATCTAAATAAAATTGTGTTGAAATATATATGGCAAGGTAAGAAAGCGAGAATAAAGTTAAAACTTTTGCAAGATGCTAGAATTAGAGGAGGATTTGGTTTGCCTAATTGGGAGTTGTACTATCAAGCTACAAATCTGATGTGGGTTAAGGAATGGATAACACTAAGAAACACTAGATTGTTGACATTAGAAGGAAATGATTTGTTGTTGGGGTGGCATGCTTTTTTATGGTATTAAGGAACTAAAACACAGGGCTATTTTAGAAGACATTATATACGGGAGTCTCTGTGGTTAAACTGAGAGAAGATTAAAAGACAATGTTATTTGAAAATTCCAGTCTGGTTATCGACTATTGAAGCATTTTCTTATCCTATAATATACAAAAAGGAACAAACAGTTAGATATGGTGAAATATTGAATGAAAAGGGTGAACTCAAATCTATACAAAAACTAGAGGAACAAGGTATAAAGATGAATTGGTTTTCATATGCGCAAATATATTCAAAGCCATTATTGTTACCATTGTACCATTGTGCACAGCAGATTTGGCTTTATGGTGGATTGATCATTGAAGAAATAATAGAGATGAATTTTTGTTTGTGTCTTGCTTTCTGGTTTGTGCAAAACAACACAGTACAAGTGGACCATGCTGGAAAATGTCCACGTTTTGGTGAGAAGTTATCGAGAAAAATGTATGTGAAGAGGAATAGATTGAAGTGTAGCATACTTCTAAAAGTAGCTGAAGGACCCTCTGTGTGTGTGTATATGTGTGTGTGTTTGTTTGTTTGTTTGTTTTAAGGTCTTAATATAGCATAAGCCCCTGTGGTGCAGTGGTTAGAGTACAGTACTGCAGGCTACTTCTGCTGACTGTTGGCTGCCTACAATTTGGCAGTTCAAATCTCACCAGGCTGAAGGTTGATTCAGCCTTCCGAGGTGAGTAAAATGAGGACCCAAATTGTTGGGGGGAATAGCTTGGCTCTGTAAATCAATTAAAAAGGGCTGTAAAGCACTGTAAAATGGTATATAAGTTTAAGTGCTATTGCTATCTTCAACAGGGCTAGAATGGTTACTGAAAAATACATAATGCATAATTTTACTTTTTTGCCAACATTGAATTAAAACTGAAAAACTGGTTAATCTGGATGAGATATAAATCTGTACGAGATATAAATATATTCAAGTTTTACGAATTGTACAATGTGGTGTAGCAATATTTGGCAAAATAAAATAAGTCCCTAATGATTCTCTCCCTCCCTCCCTCCCTCCCTCCCTCCCTCCCTCCCTCTCTCCCATGTAGTAATTACCACAAATGTAAATGGTGAAAAGTTATGTTGTTTCTTTTGAGATACAAATTCCATGCAACTTGTCTCCTAGCTCCATGGCCTCCTGCCCTAACTCCTGTGTTATCTGTCAAGGGATGGAGGCCTTTTCTGTTTGACATCCTCATTTCTTTGGCCCAGTCACATCACATTCTGTCCTAGCTCAAGCATATTCTGCCCTCTGTCTAAATCAAAAGTGAAAGATCCTAGGGAATCTTCCTATTTCAAACTGTGCCTCTTCTGCAGTGATAGTTTATGATAATGATTCTGGTCAATAAAAATGCTTAAAAGGACATTTTTCAGGTGCTAAATATATGAAAAGCAGGGGATATCTTCACCATTTGTGTTTGTGTGTGTTTATGTGTGAAAAAACATCACATTGGAAGTTGCAACCAAATGATTATACAGCACTGACACACAAAAAGGGGTGGAGCTTCGAAAGTTATCTTGACTTTTTTTTAACCCTCACTTATGTTGATAAAGCATTTTGAAGATAATCTCTTCATTTTTACCATTTTATTTCTCAACCAGTGCTTATCCTCTTTCACCTTTAGTGCTACAAAACAAAAGCAATTCCTGGGTTACCAACTACTAATAATGTTCTCCTTTAGTCCCTTAGCAGTAGGGTAAGTGGACAAACTGTGACCCAAGTTTGCTGACACAATTATGCAAACACTATAACTTCTCTACTTCCATCAGACATCGCAAAGCAAATATGTCATTATGCAGTTCCACCATTGTGTATATGTCACCATTTGGGTATAATTTGAGTTTGCAATAGATGCTGCATAGATCTTTGTCATTTTATTTCATGCTTCAATTTGCTAATTACAAAATTTTATGCTAGAGTAATCCAATTTACAGATCGGGGCCAGTTCATGAGCTACTGCTACTTTAAAAATAGTAGCTGGACAAAATTCTGAAGGTCAGATGGCTGCTATATAATATGAAAACCAAGTATGGAAAAAAAGACTAGAAATAAATCGCTACATAAAAAACATAAACAAAATAAAGCGAAAGAGCCAAAATGTATATCAAAAAAATATTGCTATTTATTTATGCAAACCCAGTAATTCTAACCACTCTGAAACATCCCCACAGCTGTATTTGCATGATAAAAATGCATAAGACAAGTCAAATCAATAGCATAGAAATAACATGTTCCTCCTCATTCTCCAATTGCAGTTTTAAATTCAGAGAGATGTACTCTAATTTTTCACCATATTCAGAGCAAGATAAGTGTGTTCTGTTGCTCTGAACTTAGTGTGCGACTTTACACCATTATAGCATTATAGCACACTGTCAAGCTGTGTTAATGGGTTGAAGTAATATTTTTTGCTTGATACTATGGAAAAAAGCCATGTGGTAACTCTTTTTTGGGGGGGAGATCAGGCAAAGCTATAGCACATTGATAATTAAATGTTGCTTTTCCCACCAGTTTTGGTGTTTGTTTGTTTTTTCATTTTTGGAGGGTATTCCAAGTGAACCAACAAGGCAAGAAAATTAAGCAGAACATGGTTTTTGAGATTCTTTCCAATTTCTTAATAGGAGTTTTGTTATGAATCATATGGTGGGGGGCTCAGAATGGAGGAGTCAGCATTTCATGTGGCTGTTCAACTGAGTCTCCCATACTGGGAAAATTTTAGGGCAGGGAAGGATATATTTCTCTGCAGACCTCTGCTGGATATGGCCCATTTTGTAACTCAATTTTTCTTGCTATCTACTCCTCCTATTGCTCTGAATTTATTGCTCGAGCCTACCCTCCCCCCAAAAAATATTATGGAGCAGATCCACATTGAAAGTGGTATTTGGCTGAGTTTCCTGGTCATTCAAATTGCAAAGAGGGAGAGAACAACTGGTCTTCAGAGTTCATGCAAAAAAGAAGCATGTTGGTGAGGAAATCTACATGCAAATATACCTGGCAGGAGGGAAACTAGACACTCTCTCTCCTTGAGAATGAAGTATCCACTTTCACCTCTGATTTCATAGAAGTAAACCTCACACTATCTCATGAAGCTCTTCTCCAGAAGGATAAAGGTGGAGACCCACACAAATTAGAATGATTACAAAAACCAGTTATTGACTAATTTAGATAATACCCATAGCTCCATGATGACTAGTAACCTGTACCAGAGGGTATCTGGTCCCATATTTGAAATACCAGAGGTACCATGGGTTTTTCTTTGGTAGAGATGCTCCAAAGATAAATGAGCCCAGGTAGCTGGTGTAAATCACTGAGAGTTGAGGGTGCTGATTATGTGGTGGATTAGCAGTGAGGAGACCCAGATTCTAGTCTTCCTGTAATGGTACATGGGAAAGACCTTGGGAGACTGGGCAAAGAGATGCTGCCAAAAGAATGACCAACTAAGAGATGTAGCTGGTAGATGTAGCTCACAATTGGATAGTGGATAGGTTAAGGGTCTCAGAAAAGAGTCTTCCTTGTATCTTGGTCCATAAAGGAGAGACCAGGGGCAGGATTATACTTTCAGACTGACACGATTGATATCAGTCTCATGGAGCAAACCAGATATGAATCACAATCAATTGAGCTGATTCTATTTTATTGAAATGCTACACTGACTGAATTTTGCAAGTGTGAAAGTACAATCTTATCTCCCCATCTCCTCTACAGTCTGAAAATACTAGAAAGGGTCTCTTCTGAGCCTCTTGCCCTGATCACTACACAGTTGACAAGCTATGTTGTCTCTTACCTGACTCTTCCCTTGGCAGCATCTCTTTGCCCCATCTCTCAAGGTCTTCCCTACATGCCATTACACCTCCCTTAAACAGGGAAACCTTTCAGCACTAATCAGAATCAGGCTGTACAACAACCAGATGAATAAGGAATGTTTCCATGGCATTGTATATTGATAGCTTTGCTATATGAATTGATTGCAGCCAGCCCAGTATAAAACAAGCAGCCTCTTAAATTAAGCTGAATAAACACTAGAAATCTAAATGGCATAAACCTCTGCAAAGGTGGAGACCCAGTTCTACTCATGTACCAGATGGATCTGGATGGTTTTCTGAATGCATTTGGGTAATTTCCCCCCTTCGTTTATCCATAATACCGTTGAGAACTGTGGTGGCGCAGTGGTTAGAATGCAATATTGCAAGCTTATTCTGCCGACTGCCAGGAGTTCAATTCTGACCAGGCTCAAGGTTGACTCAGCCTTCCATCCTTCCAGGTTTGGTAAAATGAGGACCCAGATTGTTGGGACAATAGGCTGACTGTCTCCAGGAAAGGCTGATGTTGCTTTTTATTCACAGTGGAACAAATACCTTCTTCTCCTTCCTCTTTTCTCCAGTCTCCCAAATGCTCCAAAATATTATGTGATACATGGTAAGGAGAGCCATAAAGTCCCAGTCCCATTCAGGCAGAAAACTCATTAGTTTGTACAAAGCCAGTCACTGCATCGTAGTCCAGAGTACATCATCATAGCTGATGGGTATACAAATTGGGTAGTGGAGAAACTGTTTTGCTGCTTTGAACATCTTGTTCACTGTAGAAGATTGAAATTGTCAATCTCCTTACCACAAAACCCATCACAAGGCTCACTGATGATTCACAGCTGACCCATTATAGACACTCACACCTGAAACCCTTATAAATAAAGGAACATCCCCTAAACTTCACTGAAGATGTTATTTAGCCTGGTAACAAAATGTTTTGAAACCAACCCAAAAGTTTGGGGAATGAACCTTCACCCTCAAGATTGAAATTGTCTTCACACTTCTCCTCTTGGCCAGTGGTCACCAACCAGTGGACCAGGGACCACTGGTGGTCCGCAAAAATTTTTTGGGTGGTCCACAGAAAAATGTCACCCCCAAAGCACTCCCCAAAACAATTAATCCAGGCTGCGTGGGAACACAAGGCTGCCCACATGGCCTATGGGAGCACAAGGCTTGCATCACTTGCATTGTGAACAACACGAGGTAGTGAGGGGAGGGGGAAAGGGCAGAGGGGGGAACTTGCCCCACTTACCCCACGCACCTTGCCTGACCACAGGGATGCTTCTTTCCACTTCTTTCTTCTTCTGCTTTTGGCTACATGCAAGAAAAGCAACAAGTCTTTCTTTCTCTCTGCCAAACTCCACCAGAAATGAGTCTTTGGGACCCTACAAGGCATCCTGCTCCAAGAGGCTATGCTGGCGTGACCAGTCTCACAAAGACTCATTTCTGGCAGAGTTTGGAGGAAAGAAAGAAAGACTTCTGCTGCTTCTTCTGCTTTCCTTGCATGAAGCCAAAAGCCTCTCTCTCTCTCCCGCTGAGAATGGAGCTGGAGATGGTATCCTATGATCCCAAATAATGATCAATTGGTAGGAAAACTGGGTGGGGAATTTTCCTACTGTCTTTTTGGGGGATTTTCCCAGGGTCTCTGGTCCACAGGAATTAAAATTATGAGTTTGGTGGTCCCTGAGGTTCAAAAGGTTGACGACCCATGCTTTAGGCTTTCCAGAGATAACATTTGATGGGAACATTAAGTTGGAAGGATGTTTGTCTTTAATTCAGATATTAAGGTATTAGAAGATGTGTGGTGATTTTTTTCCTGATCTGATGGCTTCCAGTACCATTCACATTAAACCAATCAGAGCCAATAGCCACCAATGAAGACAATTGGAAGTCTAAAGCTTCCAATCACCAAGAGATCACCAAGTTTGGAAAAGTGGATATAGGTAGTCCTCAACTTACAAGAGTTCACTTAGTGATGGTTCAAAGTTACAACAGCACTGAAAAAGATTATTTATAACCTTTCTTTCACACTTCTGCCCATTGCAACAAACTCATGCTCATCATGTGATCAAAATTCAGACACTTGGCAACTGACTCATATTTATGGACATTGTGGGGTCCTTAGGTCATGTGATCACCTTTTGCAACCTTCTGACCAGCAAAGTCAATGGGGAAGCCAGATTCACTTAACAACCGGGTTAATAATTTAATAACCATAGTGAGTCATTTAACAACGGTGGCAAGAAAAACGTGGCAAAACTCACTTAACAACTGTCTCACTTAGCGAGAGAAATTTTGGGCTCAGTTGTGGCCGTAGGTCAAGGACTCCCTGTAGTTTGTTAGTTTGCTTGGCTTCGGAGCTCTCCATGCATCAGCTGACTTTTCCTTCTCTGTATTATGCATTACCTGTATTTTTTCTGCCTTCTTACCACAGATACAGAATTACAATAGCTTTTACCTCTCTGAAAGTCCCCCCCCTTCTCCATCCATGCTCTTCAAATTATGCTAGTTTCAGAAACACTTTCTCTTTTTGTTAATTAAATGTGGAAGGAGAAATGTTCCCCAAGAGACATTTCATGCCAGCTGCTTGCCACTCGCACTTTGTTTTCTTACTTTGTCAAAAGCTGCCATGTTTAATTTTATAATGTAGACTGAGTTAAAGATTATCAAGTATTTATTTTAGCTCCTAATGCCAAGATTGAACCAGATGTGAGATGGGTGGTTTCTGGACGCTTTAGTGGTCAAGAGGAGGCCTCCTCTCCACCTACGCTTCAAAACTACTGTCTGCCCAATCTTTTAAGTGCTGCTAATAATCAGGATGGTTGTATTTTGGTAGGGATTATTCATGAATAAAAATATTGCACCTGTACTTCTGACAAGTTCAGGAGGACACATGGTCAAATATAGAACCGTTGTGCTAATTACAGCCTTTCAGCTAATTAACTGTGGGTTTTAAAAGAGGAAAATCACGATTTTCAAAAACTGCACTGAAAGGTGTAGAAATTGCTTGCGGTAGATCAGTACAAAATAATAGTAATAATCCCTGAATCTTGTTAATGGTCTGCAGTCAGAGCTTTTTTTTTTTTTTACATTTCTGGTGGACCTGTGGTGTGAATGACTCACTCAAATTGTCCTGTGAGAATTGATGTGGATATGAAACTATTGGTTAAAATTGTTGTTTATCTGAGCCCTGAGCTAGAACCCTGTCCCATTCTTTAATAGAATAACAGTTGGAAGGGACTTTAGAAGTCTTCTATTCCAACCCCCTTCTCAAGCAGGAAATGGTACACCATTTTAGGCAATGGGCCAAGCAATCTCTTCTTAAAAGTTTCCAATGATAGAGCAACCACAACTTCTGAAGACAAGCCATTCCACTGATTAATTGTTTTCACTATCAGGAAATGTTGCCTTAGATCTAGTTTGGGTCTCTCCTTGATTGGTTTCCATCCATTGCTTCTTGTCTTGCCTTCTGGTGCTTTGCAAAATAGATTGACCTTCCTTGTGGCAATCTTCAGATATTTGAAGATTGTTATCATGCTACACCTAGTCCTTCTTTTCACTAAACTAGACATACCCAATTCCTGCAACAGTTTGTATGTTTTAGCCTCCAGTCTCCCCAATCACCTTTGTTGCTCTTTTCTACACTCTTTCCATAGTCTCTACATTGTTTTATAACATGGTGACCAAAACTGGACAAAACATTGCAAATGTGGACTTACCAAGTAATTATAAAGCAGTATTAACACTTCATGTACTCTTCATTCTATCCCTCTGTTAATGCAGCCACAGATGGCATTCAGTTTTTTGGTTGTTGCAGCACACTGCTGGCTCATATTTAAGTCATTGCCCACTAAGACTCCAAGATCCCTCTTGCAGTTACTGCTGTTGAACCAAGTTTCATCTATTTTGTACCTGTATATTTGGTTTTTTTCTTGCCTAAGTGTAAAACATTACTTTTCTCTACACTGAATTTCATTTTGTTAGATAGGTCCCATTGTTCAAATCTGGTGAGATCCATCTGGATCTTGACCCTATGTTCTGGAATGTTGGTTATTCCTGCCACTTTGGTGTCATCTGCAAATTTAATGAGTTCCCTTTCTATTCCTTCATCTACATATTTTATGAAGATATTGAAGAATACTGGGCCTAAGGCAAAACCCACTGCTTAATTCTCTCAATGCAGATGTAGCTCCATTAAGGAATACTCATTGAGTGTGGTTTGTCAGCCAGTTACAAATCCATCTGGTGGTGATGTACTCTATGCCATATTTTTCTAACTTACCAAGAAGTAGTTTGTGATCTACTTTAATGCCTTATTGAAATCCAAGTATACAGAATTTCTCTGGTCCAATTTGTCACTTTGTCAAAGAATGAAATAAGACCTGTTTGACATACTTTATCCTTCAATCACTTTGCTATGATAACTGCTCATATGATAACTATGACAGTACATTGGAATGAACTTCCTTGTTACCTCTGAAAGAGACTGTGTTGATTTAATATCAATTTAAATCCCAGATTTGTAAAATGTGGTTTAATGCTGTCTTTAAAATATTGATCATTAAACCTGAAAATCTCATTGAGAGTAAAGGATGAACAAAATAGAATTGTAGAATCAAAATGTATCAAAGAATGGAAGGAAGCAATGGGAAAAGAGAAAAAAGACCATGTACTATATAAGTAATTCTCGATTTATGACCATTCACTCAGTGATTGTTTAACAAAGGGACTTATGACCTGTGCCTAAAGTTATGACCATTGAAGTGCCCTACCCCCCTGGTCATATGATAAAATTTGAGTGCTTAGCTGTCTGCCCACCTTTACAACCAGCTGCAGGGGTGTTACAACTTCCACCCCACCCATCTGTGCAGTAAAAGTTTGGAAAGCTCCAAAATCTGGAGTGAAGTATCCCTCCCCCTTGAAGGACCAAACATCAAACATTGCAAGAAGAGGAAAAATGGTTTCAAAAACTTTGGGTATTTTTCAAATGGACTCCAAGCTCTTTTCCCCCTTCTTGCAATGTTTGAGGTGTGTCTGTGTGTCTGTGTGTCTGTGCATCTGTCCTTCTTTAAAGCCCTAGATATTGGGAGGAGAAGGGGGAAGTTTGCTGAAGAAGGAACTTGTGTGTGTTTCTGTATGTGCAATATGTCTCCCCTTTCCCAAAAGCCCAAAGTGCATCTGTGCCACTTTCCCCACTTCTCCATGTGGATTCCAGTGGGTTGTTTTCTTTCTTTTGAGCTGGCAGGACAATGGGGACACTTGGGGGAGAGGGAGCTTCCTCATCTTCTTAAGTCCCTGGCAGCTGCAGAGAGGTAGGATCTGGAGCCCTAAACAGTATAAGCAGATTGGTTTAATCTAACCCCAGCAGTGAGATGACAAGCAAAGTGAGCACTATTGTGTTAGGGAAAGACACTGGTGGAAGGAAGCCACCAGCGAGGGTGGTTTGGTTTGGTCGCTGTGTATGGAGAAAGGCTTGGATTGGAGCAGTTTTGATGGCTGCCCCATCCCTGTGGCCTACCTACTTCCTGCCTTCCTGTCCTGTAACAAAGCTGAGACTTTCCAGGTATTTGACCCTTCATTGGGGGAAGTGGTTGCTTCATCCTGCACTCTTTGGTACTTCTTGAGGTTTAGCACTTTTTGCTGTGCTGCTGGGTCAGACTGGTGTCAACCCTTTCTATGCTTACTATTCTTTCTATGGGTCTATTACCTGGAACCCTGACAGTAGGGGCCACTGAGTCTTCTTTCTCATGGTGGCTTCTTTCCCAGCCTCCTTCCATTCATGCCACACTGCAGCACCTCATCCAACTTGCATGCAGAACATTCCAGACCTGCTTGGGCTTCTTCTACTCCACTGAGGCACACCTACACTGGAACTCCATTCACTTAATGACTACAATTGGTAGTGTTAGTATTGGGGTCATTGAACAATTCCAGGGTCAGAGTCCTCTCCTGGCACATTGATTGCTGAAATGGACCTTCTGAGGAGCTAGGCCTTCACCACCCTGAAATACCTCATGTGCACTTAATGAATCTTGTATTTGATTAATGAATGCATGGGCAAAAGAAAGGAGTGATCACGTTCAAGATATGAGATTCACTCCCACAAATCCTCGGGTTACAAATGGAATGGGCAGGCTCTGTTACATTTGTAACTCGAGGACTATCTGTACTTATGACCATCAAGTCAAAAGCAGTCCTTAAAGCAAGAGTCTTCCTGTCCCTTAAAGCCCCTATTTTTTCATATGCCACATCTTATTCCTGCTTCCTCTGGTTTAAGAAAAGTTCAGGGTTTCTCCTCCCTTATGTTGATCTTCTTATATCATCTGGCTTGCCAAAGCTTTAGCATGGCAGCAATTTAGCCCATTTTCCATATTGAGTTGTAGAAGTAGGCCAATTGTATTTAGGGAGATTTCTTATTGAATCTATTTTTGATTATGATCTCATCTCATTCTTTTACAAATGTCTACAGAGAAAAGAAGCGGGGTTCTGTGTCTCTATAGACAAAGAAATAAATACTATACAGATATATGTATGCTAGTCATATGCATACTGGGAAACTGTGCCATAATGTTAGCTCCATCAAATGGGAATAATTGTGAGTTCACTCTTCAACTTCCTAATGAAGATGGGGAAAAATTCTTTGCTTGAAGTCACCAGTGTAAGGCTTTCAATGAATTTTATGTGAATCAGCTAATTACACATAGAAATCAATTAAAGATCGTTGCTCTCATTTATATTGGACAACATAAATATAGGACTACCCTTGAAAAGTCTCTGTTAATAAAGAAAAAAATATTGCTGTGATTGCTTTTCTCAAGGTTTATCTGAAATCTGTACTATACAGCAAGAATACAATTAACAGAAACCAATACTCATATCCACTTTTAACCGAATCTATGACTAATCTGATCATCATATTTTACAAACTGACTGTAACAAATGTAATAAAGCCTCTTCTTTACATTTTGTTGAACATTAAAAGAAACATCTTCATCATATTGTTTTGGTTTTTCAAAGGTTCAGGGGATGTTCTGCTCCCCCTCAGAATGTCACCATCTTTCCAGAAGTATGTCCAATTTATTTCTTAACGGTTGATTTCTTAGCAAGTATGTGTTGGATTGTAGCTCAAACTCTTAATTTCTATTGGTAAATGAATTTTAACAAGTGGTTTATCCAATCTTCACATTTAGTTTAAAAGGTAATATAAAGATTCATTCTTGTTACTTATAGAGCTTTGGAGTGGTTTTGACCTGGCCTTATAATTGGGGTTTATGATCCATAGCAGACCAGATCTTAGAGAGCTTTCTGGCTTAAAATATTTCCAAGCATCGTCGAAACGTTGCCAAGATACTCTCAATCTTACATGGGAAAAGACCCGAATACGCCAAGACCTGCATACCTGTACCCATGAAAATCTACGAATATATATATATATATATATTCTGTCTTTATATATGTACAGGTATGTAGGTCTGGTGTGTTCGGTCTTTCCGTGTAAGATTAAGAGTATCTTGGCAACGTTGTGAGGTCCCACTCACCATCCTCAGGCTGGTGCTTTTGGCTCGTGCTTGCACTGCTTGCACTGGCACGAAGCTGAAAGCACCAGCCAGAGGATAGTGAGTGGGACCTCGCCAAACGTTGCCAAGATACCCTTAATCTTACACGGGAAAAGACCCGAACACACCTAGACCTACATATATATATATATATATATATATATATATATATATATATATATATATATATATATATATATATATATATATATATATATATATATATATTTGTTTTCTTAAGTTTTCAGGGTACTTACATGTATGGTATTCGGCTTGGTTCGGGTATTTTCCCACGTCATTGTAGTTGTTCTTTTAAAGTTGTAGCAACGTTTCAGCAGAATCTCATCTGCCATCATCAGGCTTCTGTATTGTGTCCGTCTGTGAGTCAGACTTTTACAGTGGTTTCAGATTTAAATTTGGGGCAGCCTATTGCTGTGCCAGAATGGTTTTTCTTCATCCTGATTGGTTGGGAGTCTTGGTCTGTGTTTATTGGTCTCGGAGTTTGCTGTGTTCTGCTTGATTGGTGTCTCTAATATCTTCTGTCTGTTTTTGGCTCTTTTTGTATCTTGATTGGCTGGCAGCATTGTGTTGCTTTATTGGAGGCCTTTAGTGCAGCTTGGCTTCGGGTAAATGGACGGCTATCATTAGTTAGGAAGCTGGGTTTCATCTGGGTGCCTGGTTGGGATGTGTTTGAGCTGGAAGTATCAGGGGGATCTGTTTGTGCCCAGGTGTTTGCCTGGCTTGTGGTGTGGAGATTTTTTGTTTGTGAGTGCAGGCTTCCAAATGATTGACAGCCTGGTGGAATCATCTCTTCTATTCATGCTTTCTGGTCTTTTTCAATCTCTATGGCTTCTCTGATGATTCTGTGATTAGGGTTTTCTATAGTGGCCAGGGTTTTGGTGCCATTGAAGTTGATGCTATGACCTGTGGCTTCCATGTGTTGGACTAGTGAGGAAGTGTGTTCCAGCTTTTTGACTGCATTTTTGTGTTCATCCAGGCGGGTGCTTATTCTTCTATTGGTCTGTCCAATGTATGTGGCCGGGCATGATGCACAGGGGACTTCGTATATGCCTTGGTTTTCCAGGTCAATTTTGTCTTTGGGGTTTCTGAGGATGGCTGCTATTTTTCTGTCTGTTTTGAAGGCAGTCTTGATGTGGTGTCTGTATAGTATCTTACTAATTTTGTCTGTAGTGCCTCTTATGTAGGGCAGGACAGCTGTTCCATGGGTCTGTTCATCTTCTGGGTCTCTATTATGTCTCAGTGTGTTTTTGTGGATCAAGTTGGTGATTTTGCTTTTGTGGAAGCCGTTGGCTGTCAATATTTTAGTCAGGGTGCATAGTTCAGTCTTAATGTGTGTCTTGTCTGCCAGGCGTTTGGTTCTGGTAATTAGTGTTTTAGCCACGGAGTTTATCTGTGCTGGGTGGTGGTGGGATTGGGCGTTGAGGTAGCGGTTGGTGTGTGTTTTCTTCTGGTATATGGTGTGTCCTAGTGTGCCATCTGTTTTTTGTAGATTAGTACATCTAGGAATGGTAGTTGTTTGTTTGTTTCTGTTTCCATGGTGAACTTGATTTTGGGGTGTGCGCTGTTTAGGTGTGTTAGGAAATTGTTTAGGTTTTCTTGTCCATGGGGCCAAATCACGAATGTGTCATCGATGTATCTTAACCATAGTTTGGGTTTGAGGATGGCATTGGCCAGGGCTCTGGATTCGAATTCTTCCATGAACAGTTTTGCAATGACAGGTGACAGTGGTGATCCCATGGGAGCTCCTTCTATTTGTTTGTATCTTTGTCCTTTGTATATGAAATATGTGTTGGTTAAGCAGTGTTCTGTTAGTTCCATGAGGTGTTTAGCTGGTTGGTATTTATTTTTGAAGATTTCAAGGGTCTCTTTTATCGGGACTTGAGTGAATAGTGAAACCACGTCAAAACTTACAAGCAGATCTTCTTGCTCCACGTGTAGATCTTTGATCATTTCCAAGAAGTGGTATGAGTTTTTTACATGAGAAGCTGCTGTTTCAGCATGGGGCTATAGCTCTTGTGCTAGGTGTTTAGCTAGGTTTTGTAGTGGTGCTCCTCTGGAGCTGACTATGGGTCTGAGAGGTATGCCTTCTTTGTGTATTTTTGGGAGGCCATATAGTTTGGGGCATCTGGAAGATTTCTCTCTGGGTATGATCGTGTGTTGGATCTCTTTGCTTATGTGGTTGGTTATAATTTTCTTCTTGGTTAATTTTTCCAGATATGTGGTTGGGTCTGTGTTTATGGGTTTGTATGTGGAGTCTTGGAGTAGGTCTGTCAATTTTGTTTCGTAGTCTTTTCTGTCCATTACTACAGTGGCATTCCCTTTGTCTGCTGGGAGGATGATTATGCTGCTATCTCTTTTCAGGGTTTGTAGCGCTTTAATTTCATTTTTCTGCAAGTTGCTTTTGGGTGGTTTGCTTGTGCATAAGATGTTGGTAACTTGGTGTCTTATTTTATCAGCTTCATCTGTATTTAATTTAGTTAGGCTGGATTCTACTGCACATATGATGGATTCTGTGGGGATTTTTTGGGGTGCTATAGCATAATTGAATCCTTTGGTTAGGACATCTGTTTCTGTTTTGGTGAGTTCTCTGTTGGAAACATTGTGCACTAATTGTTTCAGGTGTTGTTGTGAGTTGTTGGGGGTTTTCTTGTCATGTTCTAATTTCTTTAATTTTTCAATAATTTTTCCTGTTTGTAAATGCCTTCAGAATCAGCTCTCCAAGTTGTAAGTTGTTTTATCTTGTCCCAAAGTAGAGGGTGGATTTTGCTGCTCAGTTCCAGGTGTAGTGCTAGCAAATCTTTGTTTAACTGATCTAATCGGAATCTCTTACTGTGGAGCTCGTTCCTTAGTAGAGCCATTTCAGTTCTTTTCAGGATACGTTTAGTGGCTGCTGTGCTTTGATGAAATGTTAATTTGAAGCAGGTTGGTGTAGTATTGTTGTCTCTGCAGCTGCGTAGGAATTGGAGGTCACATAGTATTCCTGCTCTTTTAATTTCCAGTTTCTCGTAGGTTTTGATCTGGCTGTTTATTTCCTCCCCGTAGAGGTTTGATATTTGTTTTCTTAAGTTTTCGTGGGTACTTACATGTATGGTATTCGGCTTGGTTCGGGTCTTTTCCCACGTCATTGTAGTTGTTCTTTTAAAGTTGTAGCAACGTTTCAGCAGAATCTCATCTGCCATCATCAGGCTTCTGTATTGTGTCCGTCTGTGAGTCAGACTTTTACAGTGGTTTCAGATTTAAATTTGGGGCAGCCTATTGCTGTGCCAGAATGGTTTTTTCTTCATCCTGATTGGTTGGGAGTCTTGGTCTGTGTTTATTGGTCTCGGAGTTTGCTGTGTTCTGCTTGATTGGTGTCTCTAATATCTTCTGTCTGTTTTTTGGCTCTTTTTGTATCTTGATTGGCTGGCAGCATTGTGTTGCTTTATTGGAGGCCTTTAGTGCAGCTTGGCTTCGGGTAAATGGACGGCTATCATTAGTTAGGAAGCTGGGTTTCATCTGGGTGCCTGGTTGGGATGTGTTTGAGCTGGAAGTATCAGGGGGGATCTGTTTGTGCCCAGGTGTTTGCCTGGCTTGTGGTGTGGAGATTTTTTTGTTTGTGAGTGCAGGCTTCCAAATGATTGACAGTCTGGTGGAATCATCTCTTCTGTTCATGCTTTCTGGTCTTTTTTCAATCTCTATGGCTTCTCTGATAATTCTGTGGCTGGGGTTTTCTATAGTGGCTAGGGTTTTGGTGCCATTGAAGTTGATGCTATGACCTGTGGCTTCCATGTGTTGGGCTAGTGAGGAAGTGTGTTCCAGCTTTTTTACTGCATTTTTGTGTTCATCCAGGCGGGTACTTATTCTTCTATTGGTCTGTCCAATGTATGTGGCCAGGCATGATGCACAGGGGACTTCGTATATGCCTTGGTTTTCCAGGTCAATTTTATCTTTGGGGTTTCTGAGGATGGCTGCTATTTTTCTGTCTGTTTTGAAGGCAGTCTTGATGTGGTGTCTGTATAGTATCTTACTAATTTTGTCTGTAGTGCCTCTTATGTAGGGCAGGACAGCTGTTCCATAGGTCTGTTCATCTTCTGGGTCTCTATTATGTCTCAGTGTGTTTTTGTGGATTAAGCCGGTGATTTTGCTTTTGTGGAAGCCGTTGGCTGTCAGTACTTTGGTCAGGGTGCATAGTTCAGTCTTAATGTGTGTCTTGTCTGCCAGGCGTTTGGTTCTAGTAATTAGTGTTTTAGCCACGGAGTTTATCTGTGCTGGGTGGTGGTGGGATACCCGAACAAAGCTGAATGCCATATATATATATATATATATATATATATATATATATATATATATATATATATATATATATATATATATATATATATATATCTTTGGTTATTCGGGTTTTCTCCCGCGTAAGATTCAAAGTATCTAGGCAACGTGAACAGAGCACGCCTCCAGCCAATCAGAACACGGCCAGACCCCCAACCAATCAGAACACAGCCAAGCCTCCAACCAATGAAAACACACCCCACCCAATCGGAGCAGCCAAGCCCCCACCCAGTCAAGTCACACCCCCACTGGCAGTTAGAAGGAAGAAGCAGCTGAAAGCTCACATCACTCTGAGAAGCACAGAGCCAAGAAGCAAGCCTGAAGATGATGAATGAGACTTCATCGAACGTTGCCTAGATACTTTGAATCTTACGCTGGAGAAACCCGAATAACCAAAGATCCACATACAAATACCCTGAGAACCTCAGAAAACATATATATATATATATATATATATATATATATATATATATATATATATATATATATATGTGTGTGTGTGTGTGTGTGTGTGTGTGTGTGTGTGTGTGTGTGTGTGTATCTTTGGTTATTCGGGTTTTTTTCCCACATAAAATTGGAAGTATCTAGGCGACGTTTCGATGAAGTCTCATTCATCATCTTCAGGCTTGTGTCTTCGGCTTTGTGCTTCTCGGAGTAATGTGAGCTTGCAGCTGCTTCTTCCTTTTAAGTGCTAGTGGGTGTGTGACTTGATTGGGTGGGGGCTTGGCTGTGTTCTGATTGGGTGGGGTGTGTTCTGATTGGTTGGGGGTTTGGCTGTGTTCTGATTGGTTGGGGGGTTGGCTGTGTTCTGATTGGCTGGGGGTGTGTTCTGTTCAGGTGGGGGCTTGGTTGTGGTCAGGTTAGTCTTAGTTGCAGGGGGATTTGAGCTGGTGAGCTGTGATCCTGTTGTTTGGCTTCGCGTTCGTGGTCGTGCCACATTTTCATGGTGGGCGTCAATTCGCTTCATGTATGGGTCAGAGGGGTTTGAAGCGGGTAGTGATGCAGCTGCGGTATGGCTTCTAGTCTGTGGTCATGTCTCATCGTCTGTGTGGGTGTGAGTCTGCTTTCTACGTGGAAGTGTGGTGGTAGCATCTTGTGTGGCCCTAGTGGGTGTGGGTCTGGTGTCATTTTTCATGTTAGGTACTCGTTTGTTCATGAGGGCGGGTTTCCAAATGGCTGGTAAGCGGGAGGTGTCATCTCTCTCTCTCTCTCTCTGTGTGTGTGTGGTGTGTGTGTGTGTGTGTATGTATGCATATGTATTTCACTTTAGGAAAAAAAGATTATTTTCTATCATTCTTCTGGGCTGGACTGAGATTTTTAGTCATTTGATCTTTAATCTGTTCCAATCTTTAGATCACCAACAACTGTTCCAGTTGCAATTCAACATTTAGGAATGAATCTCATTGAATGTAATGAAGCATTTCTGATTTTACAGGAAGAGACAGTTTGTGCTTTAATTTTCTACTGGGAGAGAGAGAGGAGAAGAGAGAATATGCAAAGTTTGAAAGTTCATAATGATTCGGGGTATGCAGAGCTCCCAAAGTGTGCTTTGCTTTGGCAAAGATTTGAGAGACATACATCCTTGAAGTTGCTTTGTGAAATTTCCCTCTCACCTTCAAGGGTGAAATGAAGAGAGGTATTTTACTTTCTTTTCAGCTTCTCCTGGTCCTTTTCCATATAATTTGCACTTGAAATAAAGCTGAGAACCATTTTTCTCCCATCATAATAGTCTACTAATTTCTCAAAATGGTTGGAAAAACAGCTCAAATTTTACTAGTTGATGTCCGTATTGCTATTAGCCAATATTTAGGAAACTCAAATTACACCCAGAGTCTGGTAGCATACAAGTTTAAATTATTTATGAGTTTAAATTGTAAATTATTATTATTCATGAAGAAGAATGAGAGAAATGGGAGCTAGCTGACCCTAATTATTCCTTTTTTCATATCTATAGGCATTCTGACTTCTCCTGGAGAGGTCATAGTAAAGAACAGGCATATGAAAACTTTCTTATGGGACAAGTGTTCCTGAGGAACCATTCCAGCAGATCCACAAAGTCCTGTTTTATGAAATTTTAAATCAACAATATGTGTAAAGAGCCAATTAAAGGCCAATGTTTCCTGTTTTCTGTATTTTATTAAACTTTTTTTAAAGAAAATCACTTATACTGCTGTGGAAGAGCATGATGCTGAGAGAAAAATTGTAGGCATCTGGGTTATTTTTTCCTTCCCTTCCATTTGAGACTTCTCCCCATCATGAGCAAGGCAGAATTGCCTATAAAATCTGCAACTCAGAAACAGGTAAGGAAGGGAGATGGATGTTTTGGGAAGTCTGCAGCCAGCAAAAAACAGAGGAAGCAGCCAAGTAAAAAAGGAGACTGAATGGTCCAGATGAAAAAGAAAAGGCTCAATGCAGCAAAGTCAAAAGCAAAATGTGAGAAAGTGCAAGGGCTTTATATGTTGCCTATTAATAAAGAAGAAAAGAAGAAATACCAGAAAGAAAGAGATGGGGAAATTAAAGACACACCATTGTTTGTAAGAGGAAGAGATTGCTCTTTGCTAGCAATAGTATAGAAGTAATAGTACTAGAATATGGAGGGTCAGTTTAGTGTAGTGGTTAAGATGCTGGAAACTTAGAAATCAGGAGAAGGTGAGTTCTAGTCCTTCCTTAGACATGAACCCCAGCTGAGTGACCTTGAGCCAGTCACTCTTCCTCAGCCCAAACCCCTTCACAGGTTTGTTTTGGGAAAAAATAGGAAGGGAAGGTGTATTATGCAAGTTCACCACCATGACTTGTTTATAAAAATGATAAAGGAGGAATAGAAATATTGTTTTATTTAAATAAATAGAAAAATATTCAAATAAAAAACATGTAGGGCACATAATTGTATAGTCACAATAGAAAAATAGAGTATAGGATAGAATAATAGCAACTTTGAAATTGCCCTGGCGTTGAGAAGGTGGAGGGCAGGACACTTTAGTTCCTCCTTGGTCTGAAGCTCAGTTGGGATACAAGCAAGAGTGTCTCCAAAGCTCCCCAATCCAGCCTGAACTTTTAAAATGCCTTTCATTTGATTCTTGAATATATTATAAACCAACTCTCCTTCCTGCTCTCCCTCTTCCCTCAGCTGCCTCATCTGTTTTAGATTTTGAGGCTGAAGAAGGATGCCCCTCTCTTTTAGGGTCAGAGACAAGCAAAGATCTGAAAAGGGTGGCATAAAAATATAGCAAATGAAGTAAAACAATCAACAGCAGTCCTGTGGAGTTGATTTCATCCAAACATGTGGCCATTTAGATGACAGCATCTTATGAAGCTTGGTTGATCCTAAAGCCTAAATAAGACTGGACTGAGTTAGCACTTGGATGAGAGACAATCAGGAAGTTTCAGAGTTACAAATGAGACTGGAGACTGGGGAAGGGATGGGAAGATAGTGGAAAAAAAGGCAATGCAAAAGTTTCCCATACTGCCAAAACTAAACCTGGTATGGTTGGATCCATATAGTTTTCCCCAACTCAAGTAAATTTTAACTTTACCTACACAAATGCACACACAAGCACAAATTGGTTTACACAAACTATTCAACATAATAAGCAATACTAAATATAAATTTCTCAGATGGATTTATGACCCTGCTATAGTTAAATACTCAAGGAATTTCTTGCTATATAAAATATGCCAATTATATTTCTTGTTCAAAGCTCTTTTAAATCCTAGCTTCTTTCATCATCATCTCAGAAGACAAGGACAAGGGACAAGAAAAACAAAAGCAGTGACACGGATCACTCAAGAAACATTTATTCAATAATTTCTCCTCCTCCTTTACTTTCTCCTGTTTCTATAGAAACTAAAGCAAAGCTAGCTAACAAAGAAGCAAGAGATTATAGTCGGGAAATTTAGCAACTTCATGGAACTCCATTTTTTTCTAGGTTCTTGTAAAAAATGGCCTGATTTATATGTCATGTGCCATCAAAGTATCATACATATGCCTGAAAAGGGTATTTTGATGAAAGAAAATGCACATTTCAATATCTATCTATCTATCTATCTATCTATCTATCTATCTATCTATCTATCTATCTATCTATCTATCTATCTAATCATCTCTCATCTCTCTGTGTGTCTGTCTCTGTCTCTCTGTCTCTCTCTCTCTCTCTCCATCTGTCTGTCTGTCTGTCTGTCTCTCTTTCTCTCTCTCTCACCTATTCTTAAAGAAAACAGTCAGTTTAACAACCTAAACTACCAACAATATCTGTTGTGTGTTGAATTCTACTTGCACAAGAGGACTTTCTTCTTGATTCTTTCTTGGGTTGCCTGTTTGCTTCTGCAAATTTGTTCTGGAGTATCCGAAAACGTCTAACAAAAATTTGGGGGAGCATACTTTCTGTTCTCTGTATTGGCATGATTTTTTTCTAGAGTATTTCTGGCCAGGCAACTGAAGTATATTGCAAGAATCTTGCAATGATAAAATGCAGGACAATTGCAGGTCTCTATTGATTCTTTCTATGTAATCAAAATCTATATACAGACAGATACACATAAAGATCTTTTATCATGTGATACAGATATTGTAAAAGTAAGTTATAGTTTTCACTGCCAATATAGTTGATATGTTTTCTCCTTTTGCTACAGGGTGCTATCTACACTTAATTATTGTATTGTTTTCTTGTGATTGCTACTATTTCTGTAGGAGCTTTATCTTAATTTTGCTATTAATTGTAAGTATAATTTTGATTTGGGGGTTTTCTGTTTCCATTTTTCTTTGTCATCTTGACTTCTTACCTAAACACAAAAAATATTTCCATTTTATAATAGAGATATTCTTTGTAAAGATAGTAGAAGCAGTATTATTGTCTTTTCTTTGATCCTGGCTATAATGGATGTGTGAATAATCTCTAAACAAAGATACTTGGGATTTCATCAATAAGATTGGCTAAAATGTACCATAACATGAATGGAAATGCAAATAGAACCAAGGTTCCTTCTATCATATGTGGTGGTCATGCCCGGAAGCCCAAAAATACTGGACTAAAATATGGAGTTGAATACAAGAAATTGTGGATGATCGAATAGAATTTAAACCAGAGTTGTTTCTATTGGCAATCATTAAAAGGAAATATAGGAAAAAGATTAAATATATTATATTACACATATTGACAGCAACAAGGATAGCATACGCACAATGCTGGAAACAAAATAATATGCCTTCAGAGGAATTAGTAATTCAAAAAATTCTAGATTGAATAAATGAATAAATTGACATTAAAATTAAAAGATAAACAAGAGTCGAAGTATTATGAAATTTGGGACAATTGGTATAAATGGTTGAACAATAGAAATAAGGATAATGGAGATAAGAAAATTATAGATAAATGTATATGAATGTATATAAATGTAGATATTTATATGAGATTGGTTTATAATAATGCACAGTACTGTTACTATTAAGGTTAAAATGTGTAAAAGGTGAAAAAGAACAATAAAAATTATTGGGGGGAAAAAGAGTTCTTAGGGCACTTCCTCACTTGTTCTTAACCATAGCATAAACATACCTCTGCCATGTCCTCGTGAAGCTGCCTTTGTCTCTTCTCCATCCCAAGGCAAGGCATCTAAAACATGTCCTTGGGTGTTCCAATTTTAAAATAATGTTTTCCCTCTTCTTCCAAAACAACTTTGCTGTGGATATGATCTGTTATCCTCAATTTATAATTTGGTTGCTTATGCCTGATTTTGGATTGGTGTAGTGGCTAAGGCACTGAGCTTGTGCGTTAAGGTTTCACTGTATAATTTATTTCATGTATATAGCTGCCCATCTCACCGAAGTAGTCTACAAAAAACGAAAACTGTGTCATAAAAATAATCATAGTTTCTTTGGTATTTGGCGTACTGCAAAAGGAAGAGGGGACAGCTACAGAGAGCAGACAGGATGTTTACTATGCTGGAAAGATCACTGACATAGGAAAAAGGACAGACAGAAAATTCTTCCTGGCCAAAATAGAGTCACTCCCAGAGGTGGTATTCAGAAGGTTTTGACCAATTCTGGAGAACTGGTAGTGGAAATGTTGAGTATTCCAGAGAACCAGCAAATACTACCTCTGACTGGCTCCACCACCATCTATTCTCTGCCTCCCAAGTCCCAGCTAATCAGCTGGGTCTTCTTTTGTTGCCCTGCACAGGAAAACAGAGCTGGAAAGCAGGTTAGTGGGATGGGGAGGGAATGGAGATTTTACAGTATCTTTCCCCTGCCACGCCCACCAAGCCACACCCATCAAGCCACACCCACATAACTGGTAGTAAAAAAAAATTGAATCCCACCACTAGTCACATCACAAGTGACCTGGTTTGTTTGGCATTCATAGTTTTTAGTACTCGATGTGCTTCCCAGAACCAATTAATGTAGGGTACCAAGATACCACTATTCAGTAAATGCACTCCCTTTTGCTTGTCATTGTTTAAGGACCTATTTTTCAGTGCTATTACTTTCTATACCAGTTTATTTCAAGAAAATAAGTTAAATAAAGTCATCATAATAAATATTTACAGTTAGAAATGCATCAAATAACACTTGGGGCTAAAAGGCATTTGGCTTACATTAATAGTCACTTAAGTGCCAGCTTGGAGTAGTGGTTAAGCCATTCGTAGGAGATCACCAGGCTGAGCCCAAGAGAGGGTTCAAATGCATCATTGGTCTTGGGTCTCTTAGCATCCACAAAAGATCTAAGTCCAGCCCACCTTGAATTCTATTGACTCTTATCTACTACCTATTTGCTTTGACTGTTAAAGGTTTAGATTCTTGAACAGAACATAAACTTGCAATAAACATTTATATTATTTGAACTGCCTGGACTTCCTGATTTTCCCATGCTTGACACCATCAGCCTAGAAACAAAGAGATTGTGAGTTTTAGTCCCAATTTAGGCACAAAGCCTTCTAAGTGATCTTAGTCTACTCTCTTTCTCTCAGCCCTAGGAAGGAGGCAATGGCAAGGCTTTTCTGAAAAACCTTGCCAAGAAAACATCAAGGACTTGTCCTGGCAGTTTCTGAGAATTGGATATGAGTACATGGAAGGGGGAGGGGTGAAGGCAATATTGAAAACAATAGACACAATCTACATAGACTTCTGTAAAGCCTTTGATTCAATGGTACATGAGAAACTACTCCTCTAAAACTAAAATCTTATGGTATCTCTGGACATCTGCATAACTGGACAGAAGCATTCCTGTCAAACAGACAACAAATGGTCAAAATTGGGAGCATCCTATCAAATTCTGTACTTATCAACAGTGGTGTCCCTCAAGGCAGTGTTCTAGGACCAACTCTCTTCATACTCTACATAAATGACCTCTGTGATCATATCAAGAGCAACTGCATTCTCTTCGCTGATGATGTAAAGCTATTCAACACCACAGATAATTCTGCTACCCTTCAAAAAGACCTCGACTATGTATCAGAATGGTCAAACAAATGGCAACTTCAAATCTCAACTAATAAATGCTCTGTCTTACATATTGGCAAAAAAAAAAAAAAAAAAAACAACAGAAAATAAAATACAAGCTGAATAGTCAAGACCTTGTTGATTATCCAAATTCTGTCAAGGACCTTGCAGTACTCATCTCAAATGATCTAAGTGCTAGAGCCCACTGTAACCACATAGCCAAAAAGGCATTAAGAGTTGTTAACCTAATCCTACGTAGCTTTTTCTCTGGTAATATCACACTACTAACTAGAGCATACAAAACATTTGCTAGACCAATACTTGAATACAGCTCACCAGTCTGGAACCCACATTACGTATCTGATATTAACACAGTTGAGAAAGTCCAGAAATATTTCACAAGAAGAGTTTTCCACTCCTCTACTCGTTGCAGAATACCTTATGCCACTAGACTTGAAATTCTAGACCTAAAAAAGCTAGAACTATGCCGCCTTCGGCATAGTATAGTATATAAAATCTAAGTATAGTATATAAAATCATACATTGCAATGTCCCACCTGTCAATGAATACTTCAGCTTCAACCATAACAATACAAGAGCACACAATACTGGCTCATATTACCATATGTGGTGGATGTGTGCGGATGGTAAAAGATATTGGACTAAAATCCACACATGGTTGGAAAAAATGACAAAAAACATATAGACTTGAAACCAGAGATATTTTTTATTGGGAATCTTACCCAGAACATACAGTAAGGAATTGAAATATTTAATTGTAAATGTATTAACAGTGGCTAGGATTGTATTTGCTAAAAACTGGAAAAATGAGAAAATACCAACGCAGGAGGAAGTTATTAAGAAAATAATGGAATGTGCTGAAATGAGTAGATTGACATTTGAAATCAGAGAACAAGAAAATAAACAATTTTATAAGATCTGGGATTTATTTTATCAATGGTTAGACAATAAAACATGCTAATGAAATATGTAGATTTTTAGAATATAAGGAATATATAAAGATGTATTATTTTCATCATAATCATAATATAATTATAGGATAGATTTGGGATGATAATATGAATTGTAAATCAATTGTAAATAAATCAAGTAAAATATGGATTATCTTGCAAAATATGAATGAATAATAGTATAGTCAAATGATTGATTAATAATGATATTAATGTATTTAGGAATATTTGATTGACAATATGAGAATATATACAAGGTAATTGTAAGTGATGACTATGAAGTGGATGCACAAAACAATTTGTAAACCAACTGACACACTGTATGTACATATGTGGAAGATGGCTTGATGTTTTTATGTTCTGTTTGTCTATGTTTGTCTAAAAAAGAAAAAACTTTTTCAAAAAAACAAAACAAAAACAATACAAGAGCACACAATAGGTACAAACTCATGGTTAACTGCACCATACTTGATTGTAGGAAATACGACTTCAGCAACAGAGTGGTCAATGTTTGGAATACTCTACCTGACTCTGTGGTTTCTTCCCCAAACCCCAAAAACTTTAACCTTAGATTGTCTACTATTGACCTCACCCCCTTCCTAAGAGGCCTGTAGGGGGCGTGCATGCCTACCGTCCCTGTCCTATTGTTTCTTTTTATTTTTCTTATAAGTATCTATCTCATGTATTCAAAACTATGTTTATTCTTATACCTGTATCTTGTAAGCAATTGACAAATCAAATAAAAGAAAGAAAGAAAGAAAGAAAGAAAGAAAGAAAGAAAGAAAGAAAGAAAGAAAGAAAGAAAGAAAGAAAGAAAGAAAGAAAGAAAGAAAGAAAGAAAGAAAGAAAGAAAGGCATAGTATTGGTAGTTCCAGGAACTGCAAAGGAGGGGGGACTACTTAATGTTCCTGAAAAAGGGGAAACTTGTCTGTGGAATAATTGTACAACTTAGTAAAGTCTTAGGCTATATCGTCTCCTGCATCTACTATTAATCAGTTAGGGAAAAAGAAGCACACCAGTTAATTTCTCTCCACTGAGGAGTCTGATCAGACTTTATCTTAATCACTGCTTGGAAACACAGCTAAAATATACCATTTCCCCTGCAACTAATGTCATATCTATTGTTATTCTCACTTTGATAGTGCTCTCAGTTCATTGTTAAGATGCAGCCCTATATACTAAGCTCTATACTATTAGGAAAGAGGTTTTTTTAACATCATGTGCCTTCTTAGAAAACAGATGAGAACTGAACTGTTTGTTTCCTTCTCTTCCAGCCACCTGCTAATCAACTATATGCTGATATAAAACATCAGCTAAATTTCTGACTCATTTATTATATTTAATACTACAGAGAAAATCAGGAAGGTAATGTAACACTTAGCTCCAAAATAAGATGAATTTACTTTACTTATACAATTAATTCAGGTTAAAATCAGAATATTCCTTATGATATGCTATTTTATCCATTTTCATGGTTTTTTTTTTCTGTTTAACCCTTTGACATTGAGATGTGGGGTGTCTTGATGAGAAATCACAAAAGCAACAACAGCTATTTTCATCCATCCCCCAAATTCTGTTTTGATCATCTAATGAATCTGCAGTTGGAAGTCTTGAAGACAGAACTGAAACACAAGTCCTGAAACATAAGTTATGAAACACAATTCTATGCAATTTCCAATATGAAAGTCACACTATGAATGTTATATTTCTATTTTATCAGTCTTCCATCAATATACAACTGGAGAGGAACACCATATTTTCGATAGTAAGAACTTGGATCCTCTCCTACACAGTTTTTCAACGTACACTCCTATCAAAATGTGTTTACAAAAATACATATTTTGGACTAAAATGTAGACACAAAAACTCACATATCAAACAAGATAATGTACAAAAATGAGAGGAAATTGTTTGCAGCAAATATGTTTATTAGATAAAATTGCATAGAACAATATAAACAGGTAGAAGAAATATCTATCAACATACATATCCAGGTTCAAACTTTTTGTCTAAAAGGAAATTTAAAACTAATGCAGGGAAGGAAGGAAGGAAGGAAGGAAGGAAGGAAGGAAGGAAGGAAGGAAGGAAGGAAGGAAGGAGGGAGGGAGGGAGGGAGGGAATTTAATGTGTGTGTGTGCTAAATTAGTTCTATGGTGCATCAGGAGCTCATCCCTTTCCTCACAAAAGTGAGCAATGTTTATCAAAGATTGCATGCAAAAAATTTGCCATTGTTATTGATGTGTGATTGTTGATTTGTACATAAAATTACATTCCATCTCCTCTTTTTTGAATGATTGTTTTTTTTAACAGCTTTGGCAGGTTTGTTGTTGTTGTTGTTAGTTGTGAAGTCCATTGCAACCCCATGGACAATGTTCCTCCAGGCCTTCCTTCCTCTACCATCCCTCAGAGTCCATTGAAGCTCATGCCCACTGCTTCAGTGACTCCATGCAGCCACCTCATTCTCTGTTGTCCCCTTCTTCTTTTGCCCTCAATCTTTCCCAGCATTAGGCTCTTTTCCTGTGAAGAGTCTTTCCTTCTCATTAGGTGGCCAAAGTATTTGAGTTTCATCTTCAGGATCTGGCCTTCTAAAGAGCAGTCAGGGTTGATCTCCTCTAGGACTGACTGGTTTGATTGCCTTGCAGTCCAAGGGACTTGCAGGGTTTGGCAGGTTAAATCAGATTTGTCCCTCTCTCCTCGAGAGCTAGAAGGATTTCTTTTTTTTCAATTTGTGCAATCTGTTTTTGCAAAGGTCACATTTGCATTATTTGTACCTTGCCCTTTGGACTGCCATAAAAAGTTTTGGTACATCTCTGAATGTTACATAGTCATTTTCAAATGTCTACCTCAATTTTTACAATGAAAGAATAGGCACCACAACTGTGTATCAGTATAGCAGCTAGCTTATTGAACAAGGATCCTGAAGACATGACCTATACTGACATACCAGAGGTGCTCATTTAATCTAAACTGCAAATAGAAGATTATTTTCAGGGGCAAGACAGCATGCCTCAAATACATTTGCATAGCGCAATCTAAGTAAATTAGTTTAAGGAGCCAGATATTATCAAGGTCTGCCACTAGTCAACTGTCAAATGTAATTTAACATTGCTTGTTATCTATTAAGTGCCTCACATTACAAATGAACCAACAAACATTGTAAGTCAGCAATTATGTATCAATGGTCAAATATAAATGATAGCACTGGAGTAGCACTGGAGATCAAATGCAGCTGTTGAAAGTTCAATGATTATTTGCATATATCCAAGGGAGCATAAGATGTTTTGTGGCATGATAACAATGAACAAATGCAGAGTTACTTAGATTTTGTGGCTCACAACCTACACTGGTAACAACTCCGGTCATCTTTTGCACTGGGTTCAAATGAATGTTAGAAAAGGGTTGTTGCTATAGAACAATAGATAAATTCACAATAGATAAATTCACACAATGCATTTAACCAGGAAGTGGTTTACTAGCAAATGCGCTGGTGCTAATACATTGTGCATATTTGCTGGCATCTTTAATGGGTGTCTAGAATAGTTGGTTTATTAGCATCCATCCAGGATTGGATGAAATAAGTCATCTGAACACTCTTTCTAGCTTCTAGAGACTTTGGACTGCTTATAGTCTGCATTTTATGACTGGGAAACTAACCAGAATTTGCATCATCCTGTTATAATGTTTTCCTTATATGTTTATGATAAGTTTTAATGAAGAATTGATGAAAGATAGTATAGGAAGTAGTAATGTCATTTTATAAAAGAAAAAAAAATCTGTTTCTGCCATTATAAATAAATGGGCACATCATGTAGCAAAACTTAGGAAGACATCTCTCTTAGGCATAGGAAGACATATGTATAGAAAAGATAAAATGCTCATTTATATAGACATTGTGATTAACTATAGATAAAGAAACATCTGTTTTAGCAGAATATGAAAGGGAGGAAGGATTGCACACAGGAGGAATGTCTTCATGCTGATCGAGCAGGAACAATTGTAATAAGCTAATACATTCCTCCTATTGATAATTATTAGCTAAATCTTTAAACTAAAAATCTATAAGAAGGGAGACAGAGGAGCAGAATATCATGGCCATCACTCGATGTTATTTTGGGTTAAATATATATATTTTCTTTGACATTCCATTGACTGTCCGGCCTTTTTTATTGGATTCCAGGCTTGGACACAAGGAAAAGAAAGTGTCTGATCCTTTCACAGGAGAATGACTGTGCAGGATGAGACTGAAGGATGTCAAAGATAGGTTTCATTCCAAGTGCATTTTAAGCTAAGCTTAATATTCCACATCTCAAAGTTGGTTTCTTTATTTTTTTGCAGGGCATCTAGGGTTCTCATCATACCCATGAAAGCTGAAGAGAAAAGAATTCTCTTTCTCTGCCTGTAATCAGGAAGGGATGAAATGTCCCTCAAAGCCTCATTTTGTAACATCAACTCCCTGTTGCTGCACCCATCAAGGCATTCTGGACACATATAAAGGCGCACGTTAAGCTGTTTGGTGAATTTCTCAAGAAAGGCAAAAAGTTGCAGTTGGATGCAGTCTTCTAAAACATTTTACCAAATAATAATTTTAATGAGATAGGAAAGGAACACTGTTAAATACAGAGAGAGACAGAAATTTCACTCATTGACCAATAAAAATACATTTAATAAAACCAAGCAAATATAGATATTTGGCAACCATTTGTGGGTGAAATTTACACATAAAGCAGAAGAAATGTGCTACTTTTCGAGAAATAGATGTGTAATTTTTAATTGTATTGTTTGTCAGACAACCAGAATAAATGTGTCTGTCTGTTAAATATTATGATAGCCCTCAACTGACAACAGCAATTGAGGGCAGAATTTCTGTCACTAAATAACACACACACACACACAGAGAGCACTTAACAGACAAGCATTTTGGAAGCAGCTCCTTTAAATTTCTCCAAGGCTGGAGTGGATTCCCCCACCCCCTCTGTCAGACTGCACTCCTTCTCACTCCAGGCACTTTAACTCACAAGGGGAAAGCGATGGGGAATCCATTGGAGAAGTTTTTAAAAGACCTGCTTCCAAAATGCATTTCTTTTACCTTGCAAAAGTTCTCCTAGGCTCGATTCACACACCCCCGCCCCCTCTGTCAGACTGCACACCCTTTCTCACTCCCGACAATTAAGAACAATTAATCAATGGTATGGCTTGCCTCTAGAAGTTGTGGGTGCTCCATCACTGGAGGTTTTTAAGAAGAGATCAGGCAGCTATTTGTCCAGAACCAACTAGGGTCTCCTATTAAGCAGGAGGTTAGACTAAAAAACCTCCAAGGTACCTTCCAACTCTGCAATTCTGTAATTCAAGTCTTTCACATACTTTGTTATTTCCTCATAAATGACAAGTGTTTAGGAAAGAATTTGATTTGATTATGGGCAAGTCTGACCTCAGGTGAAAGGTCATTCTTGCCCATCAGGTTATTTGCTTCATCATAAGGCCATTTGGGGGCAAGCTAATCCCAGATCCTGATGCAAAGTGAGAAATCTTTATTGTTTTAAACAACATTTCAGCCCTGTATTTTCACCAATCTTCCACGCTGAGCAGAAAGGATGCTTTTTGAGCTACAACAGTTGTTTTAACTGATGTAGAAACTACTTTATTTTATGGGAAAGGACAAGAAATTCATCTCTTATCTCTCTACTCAGCACCTGCTGATCAGCTCCAGAATTTCTGAAAGTGTTCCATAGTAGCAGGCTTGTAGGCCTGCATTCTGATTGGTCCGGAAAAGCCGGGCCGCGATTGGACGATATATAGCAATCCTGATTGGTTCATATACGGGTTGCCGCGATTGGGTAAAACCAAGCGCGGCAAGCTCAAAAGCCTGTCATAGGCTGTCTAGCCGCAGCCAGCTCTATAAAAAGAGCTGCCGCGGCTAGGGTTTTTGTCTCAGTATCTGATTTCCTAATAAAGAGCTGTTGTTACTATTTCGAGTCTCGTCTCTCCTTGGGACCCACCGCCCAGACATAACAGAAAGAGACATAATTATTTCTTGCAAATATCTGTTTGAAATGTGGCATTGGTATGTTCATGTGGAATATAATAGTATCACAAATCACATTTTATCCCCAACAGCAAAGTTATAGACACTTGGAGGAAAAAAAACCCAAAACAAAAAAGAAAATTACAAACCTTTACACTGATTTCTGCAAATTGTGAGGCTATCTTATTGCCTTATAAAGCTGGACTGCACTTTTTATACTCTTGGGCTGAGAAACACATTACCAATTGTGACTTTCCTATAATTTGGGAAAATAAAGTGCTTTCTTAGTCATTTACTTTTTCTTCAGATCTGGACAACAAATCTGACTTGTTTATCTCCTGGCCAATGTATACACATTACTTATTTCCAGAGCTCTAGATTAGGCCTCAAAACTAGACAATATTCAGTTCTGCTCTACTTAATGCCAAGTATACCTTTATAATAATTAGTTTAACCATCCAGCTTTCTAATTTCTGCTGCTGTGAGTTAGCACCAATATGTCTTCATCATGATGCCATTTGAAACTGTTTGGTAAATGGCCTATCCCACAGAAAACACGAAGAATCTTTAGTTCATAACTAGAGCAAGATAAAAGATTTGAGTCAGTACAATGTGTAAAACTCTTGCTTAATACATTTTAGAGCTGAAAGCAGGGTTGGCCCTGCTATACCTTGCCTTAATTTAAACTGACAGCTCACTTCAAGTTACACCAGGGTATGAAATTGCTGGTCCAAGACCCTTTCTTCACAGACCGAGCTTGACAAATTGGATTAGAAACTTTTGTCAATATTAAGGCAGATTGGTGCTCCTTAACCCTTTTATGCCTAAGAAAAGAGAAGATGCACCTTTATGAACAGGGTTAAGTGCTTCTTTGCCTTGGGCTCATAATTCACTTCCATTTAAGATAAACCATATATTTATATTCTGTTTTGATGTGGGAATTTATATCAGGCAGGCCAGAATCTATTATGTGAGTCACTATCTGGTTCTTTCCAAACCAATGTCATAATTTATGAAGAAAAATGGAAAAATACTCTATAATGGCTTGAACATTATGGTTTGAATGGCTTATATACTAGTAATAAGAATAATTTCAAATCTGTTTAATTTTAATAATGTCATACAATTACATTAATTTTTGTCTGAGACCAAACAGTACATTTTAGACAATAATTCCATCAAGCCACTCAAAACCTTTATATGGCTCTTTGCCCAGATATAGTTTGAAGGCTTGTATTGTATATACTGTAGCTGGATATTAGTGATGCTTTTTTGTATGTTTATTTCCATGGAATCCTGCCAGATAAACTGAATCTTCTAAGTTACATTGTAGTACATATGCACTTTATCATATCCTGCAGTTTTGCTGATCATTAGTATGTAAATACAAATGAACCAGAGTAAAAAACCTAAGAACTGTGTACTTTTCCTGAATGGTAGTTGTTGGTAATGTGATTGTCACTGAATTGTTGTCAGGTGAGGACCTTGTAGAGGAAAGTAGATGTAACTTCTGAGTAGTGGCTCTCTCTGAATTACTTTTGATGCCCCTCAAAACTAGCCTGCCATTACTGTATACTGGAGAATTGAGGGACATCACAGGGATAGGCTGACAGACAAACAAACAGAGGGTTTCTTTCCCTCTGTTGATTTAAATGTTGATTTAAGATAAGATTGCCACCTGGGATGACATCCTCTTCCATTCCATACAGAAATATTGGCTAATTTTTAAGACTAGCACTAGAACCAGTTTGACCACCATATCTGAGGAAAACATTCTTGTTTCATAAGTTCAGGGCACTTCTGCCATCTGCTAGTTTCTAATGCCTGAAGTAACTAACTTGCTTGACAAGTCAAAAAGAGGTGGAAGTGCCAAAACCCTTTATTTTTTCAAATATTTAAAATTGATTGCCTCAATCTAATCCCAAATTTTCAACAAAGATGCTCTTTCATTTGAAGCTGCTAATATAGCAGTGGCAATAGCACTTAGACTTATATACTGCTTTATAGTACTTCACAGCCCTCTCTAAGTGGTTTACAGAGTCAGCCAATTGTCCCCAACAATCTGGGTCCTCATTTTACCCACCTTGGAAGGAGGGAAGGCTGAGTCAACCTTGAGCCTGGTGGGATTCGATCTGCTAAATTGCAGGCAGCTGGCTGCAGCAGAAGTAGCTTGCAGTACTGCACTCTAAGCACTGTGCCACTCAGGCTCATTATTTCAGATTTTTCAAATATTTCAGATTTACCCTGTGATTTAATCGGGAAGCCTTACCCATTCATTTTGAATGGTGCTTTATTGGGCACGAGGTACCTTTTGCTTGAATGAATCTTCCTCCAATGATCTCTCCCACAATGGGATCCAAATGTGAGAGGGATCAATTATATTGTGGATGTTTTCTGTGGAAAATTCCAACCCATAATGGCAGATGGCTGCTCTGATCACCAGAATCCCATTTCTTAATGGTTCATCTTCAGTTCATCATTTCCATTTTGATAAATAGCAGCTAGTTTATATTAGGGACTATATTTTGAACTGAGGAAGAACTGGCATGAAAGCCTGGGGCATTTGGAAGTAAAACCCTGGATTTGGATGAAGCTTAATAGATGGGAGTTTATTTGAGTTCTTGCTCACGTACTGCCACAGGCAGACCAAATCTGGGAGGTGAACCTGAGTGTAATGAAAAAAATAAATAAATTCCTGGCCTAGGTCAAGTGAAGGGAACTGGCCCCTGCATTATCTTCCAGCCTGAAATGAGACAAAAGGATCATTAATTAACCTTTTACTACTCAACCTGTAAAACAACAGAGGTTTCAGCCTATTGGTAAAAAGCTATTTAAGTCTGTCTTCGGCTCTGTTTCACTTACAGACCTAAGATCTACAAATTTGGAAATCCATGTAAAATTATGGGCAGAACACATTTCTTATCTGTCCTCAGGATTTGCAGTGTGATTACAGTACAGGTAGTCCTCAACTTACAGCAGTTCATTTAGTGATCATTCGAAGTTATAATGGCACTGAAAAAAAGTTTTTCACACTTATGATCATTGCAACATCCCTGGGCTCACATTATCAAAATTCAGATGCTTGTCAACAGACTCATATTTATGATGGTTGCAGTGCTTTTGGGTCAAGTGATCAGCTTCTGAGACCTTCTAACAGGCAAAGTCAATGGGGAAACCTGATTGAATTAACAACCGTGTAACTTAGCCAACACAGTGATTCACTTAACAACCATGGTAAGAAAGGTCGTGAGATGTGGCAAAACCCACAGCCATAGAAATTTTGGACTCAATCACAATCGTATATTGAGGACTAATAGTACAAGTTACCATCTGGCAGATGCTACAGGATAATAAAAACAAGGACAAATAGGCTGAAAAACAGCTTCTATCCCAGGGCAGTGACTCTATTGAATTCTACTGTATCATGCAATATTAATGCAATATCAGGGGTTTTCAATTCAATGTATAGAATGTGAAGGATGTGTGTTTGTGTTTATTTTCATAGTCATAATGTGCACTAAAGATGGTATTTAATTTTGTTGTACGAGATGCAATGACAATAAAGTAAACTAAACTAAATTAAACTAAACTAAACAAGTGGAAAAAAAAGGAATCAGATTCAATATTTCTGATTTCATTCAATAATGAAGGAGAAAAATGTAGAACATAACTAACTGTGCTTAGTATTTTAATTTGATCTTTTTGCACACCAAGATCCATGGAACATTCTTCTGAGAAAATGTGTCAATTACTGTTGGAAACATGAACTACTTTGATGCAGTGTCCATTTATATGTCTTTAGGTGTTCCGTCTCCTGCAACTTCATGTGCTTTACACCTTGGTTTTATTTTTGCTGCATGGTTATCTCATCTTTACCAGTCATTTCTAGTGGTGAGGAAAGCTTTCCTAGGAGGAGAGACATGATCATACATTATTTCAGATCAAAGCTACCTGCCTGAAAGAAGCCAGCTCAGTCTTTTAGCCAGACCAACAGATAAATTCCATTCCTTGCATGGGGATAGTTCAGACGGACGTTCAAAGCAAAGAATGGATTTGGGGGAACTAAAACCATTGTGACTAGCCTCAGAATTTAACAGCTTGTATTTTTCCAGATGTAATTTGAACAGGATGGATAGCACCTGCAGTGCAGAGTTCATATCTGTTGCTACACTAAAGCAGCTTGAAAACAAGAAAACAAGGAGTGAAAAGTATTAGTCTGCCTTTGTGCAGCTCTTGTAAGTCACCTTTTCATAGTTTGATGGGGGAGTTTAAGGAAGATAGATTAATCCTCACAAACATTATCCTACTATACAATTCCACGACACAAACCTACCTGTCCTTTCAGTTCAGTATCTGTACCTTTTAAAAGCCTATTCTTATCTGCAGAGGCAGAGCTCTTGATAACGCTCCTACAGATGAAGCTTTATATATGAAATTCTTGTCCCAGATAGTTCGGGACTACTCAGCCCATCAGCTCCAATACCATTGGCCAAGATTTCAGGCGCCATAGCTAAAACAAATGTGGGAAGAGAAGGAGATGGCTTAAGAGCTGCTTAAGCCATGTCTAAATCACCCTTTCATTATTAAACAAATGACATATTTAAAACATTTTATGCTGCTGTTGCTTAGTTTTTTGTGATTTGTGTATATGTGCTTTCACACATACCTGCTTGCCGTTGCTCTTAGCTTGGCATTGGTTTTATGATTCTGCGTTTGTAAATTTTTCCCTTTGTGGATAGCAGGCATAACAGCAAAGTAATGCACACCTGATGTTCCTCTTTGTATTCCACTTAAAGGTGGAATAGAAAGGGGAGAAAACATATTAAGTGGTATGTCCAATCTGCAGTTTGTGGTCACTTGAGTGATCTTTCTTATAGAATATAGGACTATAGAATATAGAAAAAGCTTGTAGAATATCCTGTCCTTGGCAGCATTATTTTCCTCCTTCTTTGGTACAATTATTATAATTACTGCAATAAGCTTCAGGAGGCTTAGCGCATTTATGCACTATTTCCCAAAAGCTGTCTGCAAATAGTCATTAAATTATTCCTCTCCTGTAATTTTTCCTCACTGAGAAAAGCTTCTTTTGGCCTTTGCCAATGAAAACAAAAATAGAAACACACCCACTAAGGAGCCAAAATGAAGCCCAAAGTGTGCCTTCAATTCCTGCTTTACAGAACCCGGGAGACCTAAATTTACCAAATCTAAGTATACATATCATGAGGAGAGATCTACTGGATTTAGCAGGACTTGCTTTTGAGTACAAAATTACACTGTTAGTCATTTGGTCCTATTTTAGGCATCCTATTGATCTAAAAAGATTGATAACACTCTGCCAGTCATTCTTCTGCTGACCTCAGAAGAACAATTTATCATTCACCAAAGTGCTTATTTCAAATTTCTGCTTCATCATTTGAAAATTGACAACTTGATGCTTTGGATGGATGGCAGAAGATAAGCTGCATTTTAAATTGGCATTTTGGCTGCTCCATTTTGCACACTTCTGTACATTCCCCAATGAACATAGAACAACAGAGTTGGAAGGGACCTTGAAGGTCTTCTAGTCCAAACGCCTGGTCAAGCAGAAAATCCTATATCCATGATGGTGAACGTATGGCACGTGTGCCACAGGTGGCATCCAGAGCCGTTTGTGCAGGCACTCGAGCCCCAGCCAAACTTACCTCACTGCACATGCACGTGCCTCTCAGCTGGACCCGGAAGTGATGAAACGGGCCTGTTTTTCGGCCTTCAAAGGCTGCAGAGGCTTCCCTCGAGCCTCTGGGAGGCCGAAAAAGGCCTCAAATGGGCCAAAAATCAGCTGGGAGGCACACACATGCACAGTGCAGGTAAGGGAGCGGCAGGGGAATTGCACGTGCATGTGCAGGGGGCAGGGCCCCCCCACCCCCGCAGGCATTGCCTTCTGAGTGCTGGCACGCGAGCATGCAAGCACGCGCACGCAAGCATGCACACAATTTTTGGCACAGGAGCCCAAAAAGGTTAGCTACTACTGCCCTGTATCATTTCACACACATAGTTGTCCAATCTCTTCACTAAGATATTGTTCAAATCTTTGACATCCATATGCAAATAATTATTAGTACCAGGAGGATGCCTGGGCTATACAAACTGGCTCAGCTAGCAATCTTAGAACACACCTAGCTGTTGTCCTGTTTTAGTCAAATCTTAAGTGTTAGATCTGAAGGAGTGGGCGCAATAATGGAGACGAGGCATCGGATAGTGACTCAACTCTTTAATAGTGACTTCAGAACAGAACAATATACTTGGGCAGCAGCAGCTCTTTTATAGAGCTGGCTGCTGTCACAACAACCAATGAAATTGAATTAACCGCTCTAAAAGCGTCCAATCAGAGACGGCCCGCTGTCAGCCAATCAGGTCAGCCAGAGACAGCCAATCACGATTCGCTTATCCGCGGGCCAATCAGAAGTGCAGGATTACGAGCCTGCTGCTGAAGTAAAGCTAGTAGGGTTATTGATGAATGAGTTTGCTTAGTTCGTAACATTAAGGGTTAGGGATGTCAGATAAATCTGCTATACATTTTCATGGGTGAAAACTGGCAAAATCATGGAATGATTGCCATGGAATGAATTGGCAGCAGTGAAGTGAGCTTGCAAACAGCAATAATGGAACACATGCACAAAGAAAATTCATGTCCCCCAAAAATGTTTGTGTTGTGTTCTCATTTAATGGAGGTGATTTTTTTAAAAAAATAGAGATAGATTATATTTTAAAAAAAAGATTACATTGTTCATAAAAGTCTATATACTTTTTAGGGTAAAAACAATGAATATAGATTTCTTAGCACACTTTTTAAATTCTCTGTTCTTTTTTAATTCTAAAATGGTCTCGTGCTAGATTCTGATCATTCTTCATATTTTTGTATGTAACACAACAATATTTTTCCTGGTTTGTCGTAATTTCCTTTGTTCATATTCTGGTAAGAATTAAATCAAATTAAAAAATCTGCTTTTTCTAAGAGGTAAACAGGATTGAAACCAAAATTAGGAATGTTAATGGATTTCATATGTCTCCAGTTTTACATGACTAATAGAATATGATGCCTTAATGCAAATGCTTTTTTGGCATTTAGTGACAGCTTAGATGAATTATAAAAAAATGCTTCAAAGACCTTCAATGTTTTTTTTTTTTTTTTTTGGACCTGCAAAGCAAACCTCTGCACCAGATCTTTGGTGGCAGCAAAGAAGTCTATTTTGATGTTTTGCTTGGAAACTTCAAGATGGAGCATCTTGCTGCTACATCTGAGGTGCTGTTGCAGACTGAATGGTTCTTTTGATACGCTATTTGATTTGATCTTGAGAGGGACCCACATTTCATAGGCTTAACAGATACCTGAGAGCAAATTTAGGATTGATATACTTGGTCATGGTCTCAAAGAAGAGAAGACATCTTAGGAATTCCCCAAAGCCTCATCATTATCTTCCAGTTTTTAGCATTTGATGTTTGCTGTAGTTTTCAATTCCTTAATTCCCATCTCTGGCAATTATTATTGTTGCATCTGTGTATGAAAACAATATACTCTTGATGTGATTCAGATGGAATTTAATGGTCCTTTTCTGCTGGCAGAGCTCCCTCTTCAATGGAAGAGGAGGTTGATTCTCCTTCCTACACCCTCTTGTTTCTTCAAAATTTGCTTAAATGGGATTACTGAATCTTTCAGACAATTGAAACAAGTTACAAAGCAATGAATTGTGTATCCTATATTTGCAAATTACAAATTCTGTTGAAAAAAAATATCAACATTTAGGATAGAAGGAATAGATCTAAATGTGATCCAAATGTGATGAAATACCCCACATAAAAGGATTTGTCTACTAGTCTACACTTGCTCATAAATTGTTAAGAAAGAAACATAGTTTCATGGATATAAATTTTTGTACGCAGTAATCAATCCAATATTCTATTTAGTAAAGTTTATATTGTATATATTGCTTTATATATTGCAATGAATTGTGTATATCTATATATATATAAGTAAAATACCACTCATGCATCATCACAAAATTTCCAGAACCGTAAAGCCTACAAACTTGAAATTTGGCACGTATGTTCCTCTTGGCTTCTAGGTGCTCACCAAGAAAAGATTTTTCGAATTGACCATCAGACCATTAGTATTTCGTATATTATTATTAACACTCTCTGATGCTAAGGAGTTCTACTCCCCCTCCCCACCTGAAAAAAAATCTGTTCCAAATGCAAAACACAAGCACAAGAGAGGAGTTTTAGTTGAAGTTTTAGTTTCACAGCAACAACCAGCTTCAGTACAGAACAGTTGAGCTAAGCCATGCCCAGGCTTCTTGCTGTCTTCTTGTTCACACAGCAAATACTGTTTCACTTTCCAAACAGCCCTCAACTCTCTCACACAATGACAGGACGCTAGCCAGATGAATACCGATGGATGCTGGTAGGCAGAGGCAGAATTTTTTCCCCTTATTTTCCACCCCAAAAACTAAGCCCGACCACATAGTTTCATAGCCAAGCATAGGTATCGAGCTAGTTGTATATATTGCAGTGAATCATCAAAACTTGGCAAATATCAATTTATCTGTAATATAGAAAATATCAGATGAATAACTTATATAAATGCACACAAAATATGACTTTTTTTGCAAGGTACATATTTACAGGACTTCTGATGCCTAAATGACCATCAATATTTTGAGTTTTAAGCCGGGGCCAATAACATGTAAGCTTATTATTTCACATGCATAATTTTGAAATAAATGTGTATACTAATTGGCTGAAACCATGAACCCATTGTAGGAAGTTAGCACCCACTCCTCTCCTAGAAAATTGAAATAGCCTAGGACATATTAAAAAGGCCGAATATTTCCTTTAAAAAGAGTAGAAACTCGGAAGCAGAAACTCATCCCAGAAGCAGAATCTCACCCCCATCTTTGTTAATGGGTGGGCCATTAAGGCCTGGGCCAGAATACTTTACATAAGAAAGATCTCCAGGTAAAGCTATAACAATTGTCAAAAGCCCTTTTAAGGGCATAAATCATCCAGCAAGGCTAGACCAAGCCTGGAACTCAGGACAGCCTACAGAGTTGCCCCTGGGAGTCTGACAACCAATCAGAATACAAGGTCAAATTCAAATCCCAACAGAGGGTTTAAAACCCCACTTGGAACTGAACCCAGAAGGATATTTCTTTCAACACCATATTATAGAAGTACAAGCTCATCAAGTCATTTTGATTGTTTTCTCCCTCTGTTTCTTGTGGAACCGTCTGGTTAGAACTTTTTAAAATCACTTATAAACAAATAATTTTATTTCAGTTTAGAAATAGAACCTTGTTTTTGTTTTAATGTTGGAACTTTAATGTTAGAAATAAGGAATGCTACTTGGAGATAATATCATATGTGTGGGTGTGGGTGTGAATTTGTGTGTGTATATATTATTTTGAAATATCAGCACACAATATAAATAATTCATTTCCATATGAAGTAGTTTCAACAATTCCCTTTAACTGAATGCTTTTTTTCTTCCTAAGCAGCCTTGCAACATTACTGAGATATTAGTATTAACATATGTCTTCATCACCCCACCCTACCCCATGTCAAAGCAAGGCCCTTCTTCTAAGAGATGCAGCCTTCATTCAATTAATATACTTTCATGCCACAGGACTATTATGATTTGACAGATCTTCTGCAGCCAAGTAAAACATTCCAGCCAACTTATGAGACAGGAATCCTGCCATTTCAACAGATGGCTGGGATTGCTTGCAGCCTAGAGACCATGTATGTAATTCACGTGTGGGTGTTGACAGAATTTACAAGCTGAAAATCCAAATGGCAGTCAGTCTCTGAATGTGTCAAAGAGAGATGGTCACATGATTTGCTTGAGAACTTCTCTGTTTTCTCTTGCTTGCAGACAGGAGAAGAGGCTTCTGCTCAAACCTTACCACCTCATCTGATTGTAGCTTTTCTATTGCCAAAGGACCCTTTGAGGAAGTGATAAGGGAGCACTTTGTTGCATATCCTCCTTGTAGTGTTCTCCCAGCACTTGGGAAAATGATAATCTTTCCTGGTTTATGCAACTGCTGGAAAATTGACAAATCAAATAAATAAATAAAAATAAATATTCTGTGAGGGAGGAGACTGTTGCCTTGTTGCTTCTTTTTAACCTCCTCTTTGACTTGAAAAATCTGTTCTCACTGAAGCTCCAGGGCCAGAGGACACAAATGATGAGGGCTGAAAACCACTTCCCTTCACTCTGAGACTGGGAAGAGGGGCATATTGCCGTGGAAAGCAGCCTCATCCAAATGAAACTTCAAGAGAGTTGTACTTGATGTTGTGCATAGATTTATTATGATGGCTTCCTTCCAGTGGGTGAAAGAACCTATTCCACCTTTGCCTCCTGCCTTGGCAAAATGGTTCGGATGATGCTGTATTCTGTGTGGGGTTCATAACATCTGATAAATGACTAGAGAAGGTCTTTTTCTTCTTTTACCCCCTCTGTCCCTTCTTCCCCACTTTTCTCCTTCTTCCCTCTTGTTCTTCTGCAAGCATTGCCATCATCATCTTGCATGTAAGAGAAAAGCTTAAATTACAAAAGTCAAGGGAAAGCATAAATGTTTGCCTGCCTATGACATCACTTATATTTTTGTCATCATCAACATGTATATCAATAGGTCAAATACCCCTCAAAAGTGTGTGTGTGTGTGTGTTTTCACTATTTGAAAAAGTTAAAACAAGATGTGATTTGTTTACAAAAACAGTGATTTGTTTGTGATTTGTTTCCTTCCAGTTTTTTCTTGATGTCCACCACCCTCAACAAGCATTCTGTGCATATTTTGCTTCTAATTTATGCTTTCCATATAGTTTAGCACCCCATAAGAGAGGAGGTAAACATCCCAGACCGTTGTCATTTTTACTTTTCAAATCTATATGTATGTGTACATGTACAATAATAAAATGTTGAAACTGGAATAGATCCAGGTTCAAGTCTACTTTCAACCACAGAAGTTCCCTGTTGATGTTGAACCAGTCTTTCTCTTAATCCAACATAGCTCCCCCTTTGTGGGAAAAGGAAGTGCTCTGTACACTGCCTTGATCTCCTGATCAAAATAGAATAGAAATCTAACAAATCTCTCTCCCCCTCCCTCTCTCCTTTCCTTCCTTCCTTCCTTCCTTCCTTCCTCCCTCTCTCCAATCCTCTCTCCCTGCCTACCTCTTTCTGTAATCCAAATAAGCTTTGGCAGTCTCAAAGGGCCATCTCTTTGCTTAATCAGTTCACTACTTTAGGCTACTAATCAAGAGAGGTGCTCTCTATGAAAACACCCTCCTGACTCTGCTTGTGCCTGCCAAAATTGCTCAAGAAACCAGCAGCTGCTTCTCCTTTCAACAAAGGTATGTTATTCATGGGATGTTTTCACTTCCTCCAGGAATTGATCCAAGGGCTTGGCCCTTCAATGCAGGAGAACAAAAGGCAATGTGGGACCTTCCCCTGCAACTCCTCAAGCCAGCTGCCACATTGTTCAGCGATCTCCCAAGGCAAGATCTTCTCCCGCTTTTCCTGCAAACCTTCTAAGAAAAGGCTCACGAGCAACAATTCCAACATGAAAAAGGAGGGTCTTCCAAACAGATGAATCATGAACCATGCACGAGATGCTCATTTGAATTTCTCCTCTAATTGTAAAGGCCCCCTTGAGGAGAATAAATAAACTCTGCCGTGTCTCTTAATCTTACCATATTGGCTGTTGAGTGCCACGTTCGCTCCTAATGATGACACAAAAGCTGTTGTAAGCTTTTCTTTTCAACCTCGACTCCATACATCAGCTGTTATTCAGCCATTCGGTCCTAAATGAGAAGGGATTTTTTTTCTTTTTTGCACTTTTCATTCTTTCCTCCCAGAGGGCAACAGATGTAATAACTTATTCCCTGTCTAGCACATTAAAGCTTGAAAAATTAATGCAGTGCTGCTCTGTTCTCTGCTTTTCCACTGTACTTAGAATTTAGGTGAAAATATATTAAGTAATAAAAAGCTTATTTTAACATTGTTAATGTACTTGTCTGTTTTAATGCCTTCTTGGTGGGTTTCTTTTTTCTTTTTCCTCATGAAAGAAGGATTACAGTAGCTAATCTTCAGGAACCTTTTCAGCTAATTTACAGTCCTGCTTCTCTTCTTCTTCTTCTTTTTTTCCCAGGGAATCAGCTACTATGAGCATAGTCTATAGAGACTAGGAACTACAGTTTCCTATTTATTTCAGTAGATGATTTATTTAGTTCTCTCCCACTAAAGTGGGGAATACTTTAATGTAGAGGAAACAATAAAGCTTGCACTGCTCTGGATTCATAATGCCTGAGTGGAATTACATTCAATAAATGATTTGAGAAATGATCCTTGAACATTTTTGAATGTGAAGGAATTAGCTCACTCTCACTTTTTCCTCATCCCTGTTAACGCCCCCCCCCCCAAAGTATCCTGTCCATGTTTTCCATCTACTATAGCCATCCAGATTTGCTTGCTTGCCTTGCTTGTCCATTCATTCATTTATTTTATATGGCCACCCATGCCTGTGTGTATCTATAACTGTAGACTTTGGTTCATCTCATAGAATAGAATAGAACTCTTTATTGGCCAAGGAATCATGAAAAGAAAAGGATAATGTTTCAACCATTTGTCATGCTTACTTTGTGTCTCTGTGTATGTGCATACATACAGATTCATGCATAGCCCAGGGGTCTTCAAACTTCACAGCTTTAAAACTTGTGGACTTCCACTCCCAGAATTCCTCCTCCAGTCATGTTAGCTTAGGAATTCTGGGAGTTGAAGTCCACAAGTTTTAAACTGCCAAGCTTGAAGACTCTTGCACTAATCTTTCTGTGATACAAATGGCCCTTTGCAACCACAAAGGGAGATCTTTGTGTTCTGTCAGTTCACTATCAACAGGTTTTCTTAGGCTACCGATCAAAGGAGGTGCTTTTTATAAAAACACCCTCATTGCTCTGCTGGGTGCCTGCTAAAATTGTTCAAAAAACCAGCAGATGCTTCTGCTTCGAGGCAAGGGAGAAAACCTTCATAATGTTTTCATTCTTCAAGGAATGGATCCAAGGCTTTGGCATATTTCATTGCACAAGAGCAGAACATAACATAGGAACTTCCTCTGAAACACCTCAAGTGAAACTGTCATTATTGTCCTCCACTTCTTCAATGGTTCATATTTTGGATCTAGTTTTCCAAACAAAATAAAGAATTCTAGGGGAAAATGTATTTGGCGGGAAGTGAAACAGTGGTATACATGGGGTGGGTGGGAGATTTCTAGTTAGCTGATAATAAAACATGATAATAAGAAAAAAATGTCCACAGAAGTGTTACATTAAGAAAAATGTCCCCCTTCCGGTTTGAAGTCTCTTCGGCGACAGACAGAAATCTGCGATCGTGCACGGCTTCAGTCTGGGCTCGCCGCTGGAGCGCCCCGAGCAGGCTGGTTTCAGGGCTAAGCCACCCTGTAGAGGTGGTGAAGAGGGGGGAGACCGCCAGCAGGGTTGAGGAGAGCCGCATCTGTCCTCCTCAGCTGGCCATTTCTCCCTTTCCCAAAGGCAGTTGCAGCGGTGGTCAGAAATGGCCAGCACAAAGAAGAACTAGACCAGAAAAGAATGTGCAGGAGAAAGATAAGAAGTGAAAGTTTTGGCTGACCGGGTTAAATTGTAAAAGCAACAACTAAGGTACCCTGGAATTTAAACTTACAAAAAACTAACATCTCTCCCAAAGAAGAGTCAGAAGCAGTGAAGGAAAGTGAAAAGGGAAAGGTTTGGCTTTTTTTCCCTTCTCTCTCCTTCCCTATACTGACAACTAAGAGACTTAAATAAGAAATCGGAAAAATCCGCTTTGACATCAATAGGCAATTAAGCTGAAAATAAAACAAAATGCCAAAGGGATAATAAAGATTTCTGGACACTAATTTTTTTTTTTCATAAGCAGGAAGGGAGAGAAAAAGAATAAGGGCAGGATCTGGAAGCGGGAGGAGACTGCCTGGAATTAAAAAGAATCTACAGTAAAACTTCAACAAGACTTCTAAAAGATACATTTTAGCTGAAACTTTGCAACTAAATAGTAACCCCAAGAAGAAAAAGTGAAAAAAAAGAGCAAAAAGAAACAGCTTGCGTGTATTTGGATTATTTGGTGATCTTTGCATTCTTGGTTATTACATTTGAATGACTAAAATTAATCGGGTGGTTGTTTAAAAATTTATACAATGGCACCACTTCTGGATGAATTGAAAATGGAACTTAAAAAGTACAAAGAAGATGCACAAGAAGGGAAGGGTTCTTTTGGCTTTGTTTTTCAATTCTTAGAAATGGAGATTTGGAACTATGAGAAACAACAAGAAACATCTGCAAAATAAGAAGACTGGGGCAAAGAAGAAGCCATCTTTAATGAACAAGTAATTTTATGTGGGGAAGAAAAAGGAAAGGGGGGAAAGAGAATGGAGAATTTAAGATTTAAAAAACAACCAAAGAAAAGAAAAATAATTCGAAAAATAAGCATAATATTGGAAAGCAACAGAAAAGGGGAATACAGAAGAGAGAAATAAAGGTAGAGAGACAAGGGGATAAAAAGGGGAGAGAGAAGAAGAGAGGGAAGAAGGAAAGGAAAGAAGTTACAATGGAACGGAGCAAGATATAGAGAAACAGGACCTATTTAGAGACAATGGGTGAAAATCTAACTGAAAAAGGGATTCTGTAAAGGTACATAAGATTGTATTGTTATATTAGTAATAGAAATAACTTTAGAAAATTGGAAACAATGTATGATTAAAATGAGGAATAAAATAGTTAGTGTAATTTAGTGAAATGTTTGTTAATAAAATAAGTGGAAAAAAATAAATGAGAAAATTGAATTAAGAAGGAACGGGAATATTTTAATTAGTTAATGTTTTATAAAATATAAGTGAAGAGGGGGGGAATTAATTATGGAAAGCTTATAATTGTTCCCATAGAAGTATGATATTTAATTGAAAAGTAATGTTAAAGAAGTTAAGACTTTAATGAATATTAATATTAATGATAGAATTGAATTGGAATGGAATGTGTTGTTTTAATTACATACATTTATATATTTTTTCTTTTTTTAAGAATATAGTGTGTATTTTAAGAATGTACCAAGCAGAATCCGAATGGAAGTTATGTATTATATTGAATGTTATAACTTTAGGGTGTATATTGAAGCCTAAATAAGAGTTAAATGGATAAACTTAAAAGATATAAATACTCCAATCAGTAACTACAGGAGAAATTTTGTTTAATGAGAAAAGATAATAGATAATTGAAACAGGACAGACAAAAAATATAAATACAATGATTTGAATTGAGATGAGATAATTAAAATAAAATTGAGAAAATTAAAAGAGGGGAGAAGCTATGCAGAAAATGTAAAATAGTAATAAGATATGGAATAGAATATAAAAATGAGCATGAACCTGAATTTGTGTCTGTACGAAGAAATGTAACCCGGGATTACACTACTTTCAAAAAAGATGTTTTATTTGTATTTTTTTTCTCTTTGTGAAAACTCAAATAAGATTTACAAAAAAAAAAAATGTCCACAGAAGTGTTACATTAAGAAAAATATGTGCAATTACAAATATGTGTGTGGCTGGACAAATATGTATGAAAATTTATACAAGTCTTTGTTTTAGTAAGAAGGGCGCCTGATCCTGATATTGTTTGAATAAATTTAAAGCTGAGAAGCATGAAACCAAATTGAAATGAATTTGAAAAATTTAGCGACAGTGACAGCTCCAAAGGTCATCCACTCAGCAATTATTTTACAGTGTATATTTTTATTTACTACACTGTATACAATTGTATTTTGTTTTTAAGTGTTAAAAGAAAATCGCAAAATATATCCCATTCTCACATCCATCTTTTTGGATTAAAGAAAATAGCTATAACCAACATCAGAGTGCATATATGATTTGGCCTGTGGGGGTATTCAAGGAACAGTTGATGGAATCACTAGATGGGAATAAGGTTGTAGTTCAATTTTCTTTTCTTACAAGTGTATTCTGCAACTCTCTTACTTCTATACCCTTTGATGATCAATTACTCTGCCCTATGTCACCTTGCTTGCATTAGGATCCCATATAAATATCTTAAATGAATATATTGTACATATTTCTTTATTAAATGTATACACCATTGTACCTTACGATTCGCCAACCTAGAAATAAGGAGAAATTTCTTGACAGAACAGTTAATCAGTGGAATGGCTTGCCTTCAAACTGACTTTTTAGAAATTGGACAACCACTTTTCTGAAATAATATAGCAGTTTCTGCTTGAGTAGGGGGTTAGACCTCCAAGGTTCCTTCTAACTTTGTTATTCTGTTATTCACTTCCTTAATTGTATTATTTGCTATGACTCTATTCTTCTAAAACTAACCCTTATGAAGTCACAACTAATTCTTTCTTCTTTGCATCAAGGAAGTAACAATATGGTGAAAAAAGCTTAATGGAAAGATTTTTCTCTAATGAATATGTAAATTTCAAATTTAAAAAATACAACCATGAGGGGGTCAATGGCTGTGACCCACATTGATTAAAAAATGAAAAGAGAATTGAAATTAGTTACATTTCCATCTGGTTTTCATTTAAGTACCACAAATGTCTTATTCTTGCTAAATATAGATTTTTTTTAATTCCTTTTGGTACAACTTGTGAATTGTGCAGCACTGCCCTAATTATATTCCATGTCTCTATTGCTTTTATCATCTAAGCATAAAGCAGTGATATTGAACTGAGTCTGTTGCGTGTAGTTTTTCCTTTTCCTTTTTGTTTTTTCTAAAGTCTCATTCATTCACTTTTATGAACCAGATACATTTACTGATATATAATAGCAGCAGGAAATGAGAAAAAATTAAGTACTAGGCTATGTAGAGTAGCTTTAGGGTTACAACCTCATTATTAACACCGTTTAATGAAATAGTATTATATATTCATAATTTTGTTATCACCTGAGATGCTATTCTCTGATATGTTACTTTATTTTTATTTTAAGTTTGTTTGACTGCTTCTGTTTAATACTGGTCATTAACCAAGGCAAAGATTGACTACTGAGTTATATAGTTTTATAGATTTTATTTTACATCAATTACATTTACTCTAAATGTATGAAAAAATTTGACGCTTACAGAATATAAGACCTAGAAGGGGGACAGAGGGATGTCAGCAGCAAGTCTCAGTCCTATTCTACCTAAGATATGATATCACTAAACGATTTTTAGATACACAGCTTGTGATGTAATGTCCCAACAGCCTGCAGATATCTCTGCTATTAACAATTTTTTCTGCTTCTGTTTGACTTAAAAATAGCTCATCATCCCTACTCAAGTCTGTGACACTGGCCTGTTGCAGACAACCTTTAGATATGGTGTTTTCCCTTTTCCTTCTTTCAAATCTAGGAAATCCTTACTACTATAGTGAATTTTCCAGATTTCCCCAATGACTGATCTATTTATTTCTTACTATCACTATCTTAAAAAAAATAAACAGTACCTTGGAGTTTATCTGTTTCCCCCACCATTGAAAAGAAGGCCTGCGGGGCCAGTTGTGGATTTGCTAAATAAATATAGTGGGGGAAGAATAACTGCAGAATAAACATGCCTCAGCATAGCCATCTGGTCTTTTTAAGGATGCTACTAGTCTCCAAAAATTAAGTTTCAGATCATTGTTCCCTAAGTACATGTGTGGTTATGCATTCTTAGATTCTTAGAAAATGCACAGAAAATGCAGACAAGCAACAGGCTTTCTTGTCTAATCAGTAGTGATCTCTTCTACTCAATCCCAGTTGATCAACAATGGAAACTCAGAAAGGTAAAACCTATTTGCTCTATATATACTCTCTTCATCTATCTAATTTGGGAGATAACTTTCCCCTCCTTGCCAGCTCAAATTACTTGTTTTGGGAATATTAGATTCCATTTGGAAGAAAACATGCCTCATTTTCTCAGAGATGAGATTAAAATTCAGCCAAAGTTGATGTCCATTTCTAAGAAACTTAAATGAATTATTTACTGAAATCATAGGGGGAAAAATGGGACAAAATATTCTTCTCTGATGTGACTAGGAAATGAAACATCCTGAAATAAAAATTTCAAACTATAAAAGCCTGCCCTGCAAAAATGTAAAAAAGAGAGCGAGGAAGACATTTTTTGATTCTTCCTCCAAAATTTTTAGCAGCATTAGAAATTTCTGCATATTCTACTGTCACCATTGGTTTAAGCAACTGCTTTCATTCTTTATTCCCAGCTCAGAAACGTACCTGGTAAGAAAACAAAAGTTTCTCTTGAACAAGAATGTGAGACTAGCTAATATTGTCAGGTGCAAAGAATCAGGACCATATGTTAAGTTCTAGTTAATCTGATTTCTTGCTAGACACAAGAATCTAGCCAACTAACAGTCAGTACTAAATTGGCACTAGATAAGAGTTAATGACATTCAAGAGTGGTTGGACTTAGACCATTGGTGGGAATGTAAAAACTCCATACTGATTCCTCTCTGGACAGGTTCAGCCTCCCCTTTTCCTAAAATATTCTTGTTTATTCTTGTGGTATAGTGATGAATATTGAACAGTTTTTTGCCTCTTAGAAAGAATAGGAAATGTGGTTATGACATGAAAAATGACCACAAACACCTGTTGGGGCAACTGCTCTGAAGAACAGTAGGAATTTTTTGAATCAATGCCACTGCAGGTAATGAACAACAGTTTAACCCCCTTTCTGAAAAAGCAGAAAACCAGTCTTCTGCATGCTGCTGCAATATGAAATCCTTACACCGACAATCCTTACAAATGAATCAATACATACTCTTTTCCCCCTTCTTATTTCTAAAGGATGAAATCTCACTGATGGTGTCTTTGTTCGGTCAGGTTTCTATTGAAGGCATTCCTATTGCATAGCGATCATGGCAGAGATTAAATATAGGGTCAAAATATTTTAATATTTTAGATTCGCTAAAGTAGCCAAGTTTATTTTTCTATCAAAAAGCAAAAATCTACTATTACAGAATCCCTGCTAGAGATATATTCTCAAAGTTGTTTCTCCAACTTTCTCCTCATTACTATTTTTTAAATTTTAATTATTTTAGTATTTGTAGTGTTTTAAATAACATTGGCCAGGGAACATTGGCCATGCATAAAATAAAAGCACAACAAATAAATATTCATAAATAAACATGGGCTACAGCCTCTGAATTGAAAAAAAAAATGAACTGAAGGAAATTTTATATTTGAGGGCATTTTGTTCCACTTAAGAGTAATTTGTATCATCAAAAAGTACTTCAAATCTTTAAACCAACTGCTCTTTTATTTCATTTGCGATGTTCGTTTTAAGTCCTATCTTCTGGAGTAATCTAAAAGAAATTTGTACAGATGATTATATCATATTCAACTCTTTCTCTCTTTAATGGTCCAGAGTTGCTTGGAGTTGAGTGGCAGATAAATATAAATAAACAAACAATAAACAAGCAAGCAAATAAACAAATAAATAAAAGCAATATTTAGATTTATATATTGTTTCATAGTGTTTTGCAGCCCTATTGAAGCAGTTTATAGAATCAACATATTTCCCCAAACAATCTGGGTCCACATTTTACCAACCTTGGAAGGATGGAAGGCTGAGTCAACCTTTAGCCTGTCAAGATTGAACTCCTGTCAATGGGCAGAGTTAGCCTGCAATACTGCATTCTAACCACTGCACCATCAAAGCTCTCTAATTAACTATAATATTTAACTGTTTCATGTCTCATTCAACCTGTGTTCAAAGATCTGCTGTTGACAGTTCCTAGCATCTTCCTTGCTGTTTTCTATAAAGTTCTCTATTGCAGAAATTGAAACACATGCCTATTAAATACACAAGTTGTACTGGACAAGATTAAAAAAAAATAGGACCCATAACCTCCCCATCATGAATCAGATCAGTTGGCCATCAAATTGACTGTGATCTGCAAAAGGAACTAAAGACTAAAACAACTTTATTGGAGCTACAACACAAGAACAAAGAAACAAATACTGATGTAAGTGGATGAATCATTTTCTCACCCTTGTTTATTAGTGGTTCAGCATTTCAAAGGATTACTTCAGTCTGATGAAGCTACAACATAATGACACAGTAAGTGAAGTGGACACTTGCTTTGAAGCAGCAAATGGATTCAGCTGACTTTGAAGCACTTTGTATTTCTTTGAGGCACTCCTCGGGTTTGATGTTTTTCTATTGCACTGGGGTTATTAGAGACCAGATGCAGTGTTCTATAGGAAAATTCCTCCCTCACATGGGAAATACTCTGGAGGAGGAAAGTATAGAGATGTGGTGGGCTTGCTGACATGGACATGAACACTTATTTTTATCATCTCATTCAATATCTGTTGTTCAGAAATCTTCTGGGGATGACAAAAATATTCACTGCCTGAGCCTTTACTCACTTGCTTAACTTTAAACTTCTTCACTGTGGCTGGATACAAGCTTTACTTTGCTCTCTGTTTGATAATAGGAGATGGTTGATTATGCTATCATTATTTTATATGCCATGCAGAGTAACAAATTATGAAAGGGACAGTCTTATCAATCAAATCAATCCATCAATCATCTCCCCTTAATCATCTCCCCTTGAAGAGTATTTGGAAGCTACAACCGGTGCAGAGTTCTCAGGGTTCCCATAGGCCTTGGGCTTCCTTTCTGCTCTGCTCTTGAAACCCAGACATACAGTAAAATGTCAAGTCCAGACAAAAATAAGTTTAACAGATTTTTTAAACAATAAATAAATGAAATAAAATAACACACAGTCACCATAAAGCTCTGGACTCAAGAGGAATCCTGTACCACCATGGCTTAACCAGAGCAGCAAGGGTCATGGGGCACCACTCTGGTGTGGATTGAGCAGAACTGAAGGAGCTCACACTCAATCCACATGGTAGCAATGCCCAGCAATCCTCATTACTGCAATTAAGCTAAGGTGACCTTAGCCCAGGCATCAGGAAGAGTCCTTGTCTAACCAGGCTGTGGTTGCTGACCAACCACAGATTCCAGAACCTCCTGCATTTAAAGGAACATCTCCTTTAAAAGATACTTAATCCATTTCCCCTTTCTCTCCCAAAAAAAAAAAAAAAAAGGTTTAATTAATATCTATTACGTTTTGGGCTACCCAAGGTCCATGATTATTGTTAATGTTATAAAAATGTCAATGTTTACATTAATAATAATTAAAGTTTAGTAAGTTCAGGATACATCTAGAGAAGAAGGAAAGAATGGGGGGAAATGAAAGAAAGGGACTATTCAAATGCTTTTTGTATACAGTTTTTCTTTCTTTGTCCTTTCCTTTTTTAAAATTTCTTTCATTGTGGTATCAAAATCCTCTCCCCAACAAAAAACCTGAAACAATTTTTTTCAAATAAGTTCTTTATTTTCAATATAAACATACATATTTTATGAACATTGCATTGACCGGGTCAAGTCTTTTTTAAAACAACAATAACAATAATAATACCAATAGGTACATGTAGTTCTAATCTTCCAACTTCCACAACTTCGACAAGGCTAATCTCTTTTCATAATGCATTTCTCATTTTCCCATTAATTCATTTAAACATAGATAACATTTCTTTGCACCTTGTATTTATAGTCCCTAAATACTATTATTTAACATGTTCTAAGAATTATTCATAGTTCCACCATAATTTCAATATTAGGGTTAATAATAACACTAAATAATGAAACAATTTAAATGCTTCCAAATATGCATTTGTGATATGTTATGCATTAATGATACCTAAAGAAGGCAGCCCTATGAGATTAAGACATACATACCGTATTTGCCGGCGTATAAGACGACTTTTTTGCCCCGAAAAACATGCCTCCAAGTGGGGGGGTCGTCTTATACGCCGGTATATCCACTGCCGGCTTTCGGATGCTTGTTGGACGCAGCGGCGCCTCTGGCTTCCCGGATCCCCTGCGTCGCTTCCGCTTCATCCCGCTCGCCTCGCTCCGCCCGAGGCTGCAGCCTTCCTGCTCTTCCCACGGCCCCTGGCACTCTGCCCTGCCGCTGCAGCCCCGGGGATTTCTGGAGGGCGTTTCCGGTGGTGGTGGGGGGTCGTCTTATACGCCGGGTCGTCTTATACGCCGGGTCGTCTTATACGCCGGCAAATACGGTACATGTCAAATTAAGTAGAAATACATTTATAATTGCTGTCGTATATGCTGTCATATATTGTGGTGCACACTTTTATACTTGGTCTGGGAACAGCTAAACAGAGCTGTTTTCTTCCGTACACAGTATGTCAGAATTTAGAGGGCACATGGAATGGGGCAGACTTAGGTCTCTCAATAAAATGAGAATGTATCAGGTTAATACTCCAGACATTAGCTTTAATCTTTGCTATTTTTAAGAAGAAACAAGGGCATGAGTGACTTGCTCTAAACCCAGGTTTTTGATCTCACTGCCTCTCCCTCTTTCTCTGGCATTGTACTTCATTGTACCATCTGCCTCTCTGGCTTATATTAGCTAGCATTGAATATTGCCAGCAAGTCATAACCTGATCTACTAGAGTCTTGCCACTGATCAGGTGATCCTTCTCAGAGCAGTCCAAGCTTGTTGATGAGTTTTGCCAAGGTATCAAAGCTTGCTACTCTCTAATGTCAGGCCAGTGGTCATTTTTCAGTATTATGCCAAGACTGGCATTCCCGAAAGTAGAATATTAGGTTTTCCTTTGGAAACAACTGTTGAATGTTTTCATGCTTCATTTGGATTGTACACATTTGGCATTGGTTTGACGCCATTTGAGCTGGTTTTTAGACAATTTGGATTGACTTGGCTGTCCTTTTCTCATCCTTCTGCCTTTAAAGGAGATGAATGCAAAATATTTTAAAATATACATATATATTGCAGTGAAAACCTTGATGATATCCAGCTGAAAACTTTGGCAGGGTTAATGTTTTTGAGGCAGCAGTTCAGAAGCAAAGTGAAAAAATATCATGGAGTGTTTGGAAGTTGTTTTCTAACACCTGCTGGCAACTCCATAAAAAGGCCTCCAATATTAGAAGGAAACATCCCCTTTTTATTTTGACAGTCAAAGGATAAGATATCCAAATGCTGTTTTCATTAGATGTTGTTTGTTATTCTCTTGCTTAGTCTGTTACTTATTTGGAGTTTTCTGTATTGTATGGCACTATAATACATGGTCGTTCTGGTGAGTTCACATACTCATGGTCCAGATGGGAAGCCAATAGGTTTTTTTTTTTAAAGAAAGGAGCTGATTCATTTTGTCTGGTCTTTTGCATTCGTTCATGGGAATAGCAAATCAGCTGTTCCCAGAGTTGCAGTGCCCCACTGCAGAGGATAGCTGGGAAATGTGTGCAAATTAAGAAATAATGGAACTAGAATCAGATTAGGATTTGTATTTTTAAAAATGAAAAATGATTTGGGGTGTTCCATTGTTCTACATGTTCTGCCTCTCTCTTTCTTTTATTCCTCTCTTGGTTTTTGGATAGGTAGTAGCAGTTACTAAGATCTTCCTTCCTCCCTCCCTCCTTCCTTCCTTGTCTGTTTCTTTGTTTAAAGTTAGAAGGCCACCCAAGTCAAAAAATGACTCTGGTTAGCTGACTGTACATAGTTTAAACAAGAAGAGAAAAACAATCAAACAAGAGAAGAACATATATGCCAAGATTAAAACATAACTTAACACATGCTAATTCATGTATTAAGTTTCTTAGCCTCGATAAGTCTCACAAGGACTGGAACTTTTATTGAATCATTATTATTATTATTATTATTTTAAAAAACTGAAATCCTAGCACAAGTCTTTCCCAATCAGTAAAGCTACAAAATGGACAGCAATATGGGGAGGATATATCACTTTTACCTATAGAGAATGTCTTTACCTGGCTCATAGCATTAAGTGGCAACTAGGTTCTCTCAACTAGACAACACGTTGCAAATCTTGATGCCCATTTTGTTTCCTGTACATTTAGTAAGTTCCCGTTTTTAACTTGCAACACTGCTTCTTCTTAGCTGTCTTTTATGTAATCAGCCAATGCACGCTTTCCTTCTTCTTTGACAGTTTGTTTGACCTGAAATAAACCTTGGCCTCCATTTCTGGAGCAGGTATGCTCTTTCAATATCACTACAGGGATGTAGTATATAGTGAATAGTTATTGGTTTCCATGTACTCTGGTCTTTGGGTCCAAACTTCAGCTTTTGTCCAGTTAATCATTCCAATACAGCATCGTATCACAATTCTGGCCCACCTTTTTGTGCCTAAAGTGGGACTACAACTCACAGAGTCTCAGTTTCTTCACTGCACCAAACTCATTTTCAAATATTAATTGATTGTACAATCGAATTAAATTACTGTATCATATTAGCATATATTTTATTAAATGATTATATTTCAATATAATTAAATACTGGAGAATTGGGAAATAGCAGCTGCATGATGTGTAGAAGGGCTGGCATGTTTTTTGAAAAACTCTAGACAGACATTGCTAATCAATGTCAATGGGAGTGAATGAGGATGCCAAATCATTTGGTTTGGCATGAAGCTGCTTCCTATGTTCTTAAATCAGAGGAATGTTTTTTGTTCCTATTTGGGGGAAATCATTGTCAAGGATTTAGCTCTATTTAAGTGTAGGTCTGAAATGGCATCATGGACTCATGTTCTAGTAATGCATGACTTCATACACTACTGATGCATACAAGATATACATGGGGCTGTAGTGGTGCAGTGGTTAGAATGCAGTTCTGCAAGCTACTTCTGCTGACTGCCAGCTGCCAGCAGTTTGGCAGTTCAATTCTCACTGGCTCAGGGTTGACTCAGCCTTCCATCCTTCCAAGGTTGGTAAAATGAGGACCCAGATTGTTAGGGCCAATTGTTATGCTAACTCTCTAAACCATTTAGAGAGGGTTGTAAAGCACTGTGAAGTGGTACATAAGTCTAAGCGCTATTGCTAAGTGCTACATATCAATATATATTTATTTTATTTATCTCTTTCTGATTTTATCTATAATCAATACTCCCTTCTTATCAAAATAAGCTGAATGACATGCTTAGCATCCTGGCAAGGGATGGCTAGTTATTTGAATTTTTGCAACTCATGGATGTCATTTATCAATGGGTTCCCTTCCCTTCTGCATTCCTTTCCTCAATCACCACAAACCTTTAAGACAGAAAGGTCACAGTGGCAATGTCATAGTAGAGTAAATGTCACTGTTGAAAAAGGCTGGATTGGGTTGAGGTACTATCTCTAGAAATCCACATTATTCCAATTTATGAATGTGCTCTCTGTATTGTAAATGTGATGCTCTCCACATGCACCTAGCATAAGTATGAGGAGGTTTGCATCAAAGCTACAAGATGCGGTCCCACAATGTTGATATACGTTTACTACCTCTGTTCTCCTTTGTTAGAAAAATGGAACAAATGCAATAATGCACTCCCAAACTGAAGCAGGTAAAGCTGCCTTTCTAATATTATTTAAAAGCCTATGGATGTGGATTACACAAACACTTTATCATCTTCAAATCTACTACCTATTGGCTGAAGAAGAATAAATGGCTTGTATTTGTTTTATTGGAACACATTATGCTATTAATCTTCTCCTCTTCTGAACCACACTGAGGATTCTTTTGGGTGAAATCACTCCTGAAATAACCCTCAACAATTGAAAACCTGATTTAATTTGCAGTACCAAAAATGCACTGCAAGAATAATAAACCGTTTCCTAATTTATGATTATTGAGAAAATATCTGAAAGAAGAATGCTTAGACCTGCCTA